>NC_134482.1:39959623-39987201 GCF_964194025.1 Convolutriloba macropyga | reverse complement strand
TCAACTGTTTCGCACTTATACTTGTACAATGACCAATTTTACTAATCATACAAATTTTTTAGTGGTCATTCTAGGTCATATATGATTTCCAACATTCTCAGTAGTCACAAAAGATGCTCACTTTCTCCCAAAAAACTTAAAATGTTTTCTGATTCCGAAAAAAAATCAACTTAGGAGGAACGTCGTAATTTACGTAAAATTTTCCCATCGTTAAAAAACGCAAAAAAAAAGGTTTGACATGTTCCACAAAATTTTAAATTTCAGAACAAATATTGGAAGCAGCATCAAAAAAATCGGTGTATCGATGTAAAAGTCTGTTTAAAAAGTTAAATTGTCAAGTGCTCCTTTTCTTGAATCGGGAGTGAAAAGACTGTCAGCTTTCTCATTGAAACAACCACTAATTAATAAAATACAAGCCGACGTTGACTGAGCCCAGACTAAAAGAGGAAGTTAATAAAAAAGAAGAACTCGAATTCCGTCGCATAATTTTGTCCACAAAATAGCATCATTTTCCAAGTTCGTAATACTAAATTTATTAACAAACTGACGCCATGCAGAACGCTTAGTTTTGTAACACGTAAATTATAAGAATTCATTTTTCTGCGTCGTCTTCCACTTGCATCATACACCAAAATCAATTTGAAAAGTAGCAAAACGTAGTAAAACATAAATGTACCAAACTTAATGTATTCTCATGTATCTATGATGAATATGCGTATGTGGCGTATGATAAAAAAGGAAAACTCTATTAGGCAAAAAAAGTTTTTGTGGCCATTATGCAAGAATTTTGGACTAAAATTTCGTGGAAAATATGCGATTACAAAATGAAACACCTAAAGGGTGAACTGAAATATCCGCTTGGTAATATGTTTTTGGCTCAGTTGGTAATATCCCATTGCAATATTAAACCATCTGAAGAAGCTGTCCGAAAGGTTTTATTTGATAAGCGTTACTATTCTATACAAGAATTCTGCAAAACCCTCTCACAACAAAATTGGCGTTTTCTATGGACTCTTACTGATCCAGAAAAACAACTGCAGTATTTCACTAATACTTTCGAAAGAGTCTTAAGACTTCACGCTCCTAAAAAAGCAGTCTTTGTTAGGACTGCACGAAAAAGTCATTTAAAAGGCTGGTTTAATGACGAGTGCAAACATGCCCTGCAAGAAAAGCAAGATGCTTTCAGAACATTTTCTGAAAACCAAAACGAAACAAACCGGAAACACTAACGAGAAAAACAAAAAATCTTAGAAAAGTTATTTCAAGTATTGAAGCGAAAGTGAATGAAGATCTCCTACGACAGTTGTCTACAGACAAAGACAGATGGAAGTTCATAAATGAACAAAGAATCTCGGCCCGTCCTAGCGTGAGTATTGATAGTCTTAGAAATTCATTTGGCGACGTTTTAACTGGTCCCATGCAAATTGCCAAACTCCTCAACTATAAGTTTTCCAAGCTTGGCGAATACCTAGGCCGCAGCAGGAGTGCTCCACCAAACTTCAGAGAGACTGAACTTGAGCAAGATTTTATTTGTTTTGGTTTTCGCTCGTTTGCTGTACGCGAAGTAACCGATGAATTACTGCGACTTAGAACAGACAAACCTCGCGGGCCATCTCCCATCCCACGTTGGGCAATGATTGACAGCGCTCATATTGTGGCACCCGTAATAACTTTGATTTTCAATATTGCTATAATGAAATGTAAGTTTCCCAAAGCCTTAAAGTTGGCAGATATAACACCTGTTCACAAAAAGGGCGACCCCCAAGACCCAATGAAGTATCGCCCCATATCCGTGGCACCAATATTATCGAAACTATTTGAAAAACTGCTGTTCCGTCAGCTCAGTAAATACCTCAATGATAATAATGTTTTATCCCAAACTCAGTTCAGTTTTAGAAAGTCCAGATCTACAAAAGATGCTCTTCTATATTTCATCGAATGTGTACATCAAAACATTGAGGCTAATGAAAGCGTCTTTTGCGCTGCACTAGACCTTTCAAAGGCATTTGTTTCCATTTGCCACCATCGCTTGCAAAGAAAGCTAGTCTCCATTGGTTTTGACAATTTTTCTTGTGCTTTAATACACGATTTTCTTACAGACCGCTTAAAAAGAGTTAAACTTAGTTGCATCAGCTCAAACTGGATCAGCGTTAAACAAGGTGTTCCGCAGGGAACCATCCTTGGTCCGGTCTTGTTTCTCATTTATGTCAATGAAATGAGAGATTTAAGAATCACCTCCAAAATAGTTCAATATGCCGATGATACACTTGTTTTCACATCCAATGTATATCCTCAAATGGCGAAGCAAGAACTTGAACACAGCTTAGAAAACTTAGTCCATTTTTTTGAATATACCCACCTTCAGGTCAATCCTAAGAAAACCGAATTCCTAACTTTTTCCAAACCATCGTTAGCAAAAAGAACCGAATTGACGACACTAAATTTATGCAACAAAAAAACTGAACCAAGTCACAGCATCAAATACCTAGGTGTACACTTAGACAAACACCTCAAGTATGATATACAAGTGAAACAAACTCTCAAACAAATGGCGACAAGTAACAAATTTTTAGCCCAAATTCGTGGTAGTTTACCCAAAGAAACAAGGCTGTTACTATATCGGTCTCTGCTAATCAGTCAACTAGAATATCCTATTCTTCTTTTAACAAGCCTTTCCAAAGAGGCAATATCTTCAATTGATCGGCAATTAAACTGGGGTAACAAAACTGCCTTTTTCAGAAAAAAATTGACCGGTCATCAGACCTGAAAAGAAAAAACGATATAGTTTGCTTTGAAAGTTTTCTTGCTTATTCGTGTATCAACTATTTAGTTAAACTCATTAAAAATCAGCTGCCATCTTTCACTGAAATTTCGTTTCCCACATTGGATCTTAAGCTTAATTGCCGCACTCGCAAGTTCTCCAAAGTAATCACTTTCAGAAGTCAATATATTAAAAAATCCTACGGAAGCTTGGCGGCTAGTCTTTGGAATGAACTTGATCGAACAATAAAACAGAAACTTCTCAATTCAAAACAGTGCAGATAATCTCTAAAACAATTGTTACTGAAAACACAAACAACAAATTGTTCTAAATCAGTCAATGATCACTGGCGGTCTTGTAAATTTTAATCTGCTATACAATATTTAGGTTTTTACTAACTTCTACGTTTATCTTAAGTTCTTATTAATCCCGAACAAGGAGCTTGAGTATATTCCATTTGAACTCCTCAACTACTTTAAACTACCTTTTTTTGTTCATTTCCCCATACACTTTTTGTCATAATAATGTAATGTTGGTTACATTTTTCTGGTACTTGTACCTGTTTGATAGTAATTCAAGTTTCTTTTCTCTCTCTCATATGTTGCCTCCAATTGATCAAAACTATTTTCTATAGAAAAATACATTCAAAAACAACAAAATTGAAAAGTGTTTTCGAATTTTCAGCCTTTTCGCATAGTAAATCAATTCCAGCTCCCAGCAGTTTTCCCTACTTTTTCAACTTTTTTTCAAGAATAGTTCTAAATGATTTTACAATAAAGCTATTGATCAGTAATTTTAAACGTCAACGATTCATTCCTGTTACATCCTGAAAATCAAAATCACTTGCCGTGATGAAACTTAGTAGAGAAAAACAGATGGAAAAAATTATAAATTTCCCATGAAATTTTGCAAAAAGTTTGGGGTTAGAAATTTTTAGCACCAAGTGGATTTTGAAGCACTTATTTTGAATAATTTAAATGCGTATTGTCTAAAATCCGCTCAATTTTAGTTTTGAATTTGCGCCTAAATGCTGCAAAGGATTTATAGACCTAATCGAGTTTCCAGTTAACCCTCCCCAGCCATATGATATCGGTTCAAACTTACAAAGCTTAAACATATTAGCTGCTGAGAAGATTTTACATCATATAATCTAACTCTAAAAACAACTATCGAAAATCATCAGCTTGAACCGAGTACTAATTCATAGCATCATTTCTTGAAGATTCAATTAATTCAACTCCGTGGCTTGAATGAATTTGCTTTTGTCTGGATAACTGGTAAGTTGAACTTTCTAATACCTCTATCTAAGTCAAGGACTATAGTTTGAATTGATTTTCTAACACCTCCACTCAGACTTGAGTTAATTGCGCAGAGTCTGCTCTCCGTCAAAACTGTTCTGAAAGTTTTCATTTTCGATGCGCACAAGGAGCTCCTAAAGATGTCCGCTGCCATTTTGTCAGTGGGAACGTAGTCAGTTGAAAATGTCCCATCTTCAATCTTGTCCCAAATGAAGTGAAATTTTGTCTCAATATGCTTGCTCTTCTTGTGCATGACTGGGTTTTGGCAAAGTCTGATACAACTCCTCTAGAATTTACTTCAAGTTGTGTGCGTCTTGAACAGCTGCTTCCGTGCTCTGGTATTCTGCTTCTGATAAAGAAAGAGCCATTGTTGCCTCCTTCCTGACACCCCATTGTATTGCTGGCCCTTCACCGTTCAACTTAAAGTATTAGCCCGTCGTTGTTTTTCTGTCGTTGGCATCACCAGTCGGCATCACTTTCGCCCACTAAAACTTAATTAACCTCTTTTGTGTAGGGAAGTTTTCAATCTGGTTAACCTTGAAGATATCTAAGAAGTATTTTTCCACCTAGCCAGAGTTGATGTGCAATCATTTGTCTGGACAGAATTCTGAGTGTGAACGTGAGGTCTTGGCTAGTCTGTTTCATGAGATGTAGAAGTAATTCAACCAAATTTCTCTATATCTCCTGATCCACTTCATCGTTTCCGTTCTCTACTGACTAAAGTTTCAAGTTTAAATCAGCTGGATACCTTGACTGTTTGCATTGATCCATTTGAAACCGCTCAAGCATTCTTTTTATTTGGCGATCTAGGCCGACTGTGTTTTTGCCCTCTTCTTGTCTGATTCTGATGCCCAGAAACCAGTGTAGTCTTCCTCTGTTTTCCGCGTGCCTTCTTGACATCATAGTTTACTGTCATGTTTTCTGATGCTACTATAATGTCGTCAACTCAAACCAAAAGAAGGTGTGACCATTTACCTCTACTCTCGCGAACACGAAACGATGTCAGTAGGAAGTTCGCCAACTACTTGTACATGTTGTGAGCAGCATATTTCAAGCCATAAATTGATTTATTCAGTCTGCGTACAACTTTCTCTCCATCTGATCCTTGCATCAAACTGGCGCATCACATGACCTTGCTTCGCTGATGGTTGAAGTAATATTCTGAATATCTTAGACTTACAGTTAGGCACAAAAGTTCCAAAACAGTCCAGTCCATCCGCTTGTTTCAAATCCTTCGCCACATGACGTGCTTTGTTTTTCTCAACTTCACCACTAGGTGTCTTTTTTTCTCTGTCTGCGGGTCGTCTAAGTAGGTCTCAAGTCTTGTTGTCTTAGAGTGCTTTTTCCACGTCAATCATTTCCCGTTGTCATTGGTCCAAATCATTGCCTTGCTTGGCTTCGTAAACTGTTTTGGGGTTCTACATAGTCCCTGGAATGGGGGTTATTTCTTGCTCCTGTCCCCCGTTAGGGCTCTTCTCGGTCCGCTTGCTTCAATGCATCTTCATTGAAGCCAACTGTCTCTGACTGTGAGAACTCTTCTACGTCACTCTCTTCCAGTGACTGCTCCTGTTGCAATAAGTTCTTCGTCTAATGCGGCTTCCTCTGCATCTGATCATTCGAGGCAGCTGGTCTCAGTATCCTTGAGTGTTCAAGCTCTCGTCGTCGTACCACTCCTCTTTTATTGCAGTTGATGAGCCCTTCTTCTCTTTGTTGCCGTCGTCTTGATGACCCTCATCTTTGTGCGAGAGCCCAGTTACTCAGACCCCTCAACTAGTAGGTTATCCGTCTCAGTGCTTTCAAGGATTGATCCCAGTTTAGACTCCTTGACGATCACATCTCTTTGCGTGATGATGGGTTTGAGCACGATGTATCCATTGTCACCCTCAGTGTAACCTGTAAATTTTCCTTCCAGTGCCTTGCGTTCGCTTGCTGACATCTCTGTCTCTCTTTCTCATGAAGACTGTGCAACTATTTTTATATAATTGGAAGCTTAGGTTTTATACTTCGCATAATATTGAGAAGTCCTGAGTCAATGAGCAAACATCATTCTATCTTCATCAATTTCCTTTTACCTCTGAGCTAACCTGTTCTGTTGTGGTGTCTCCTGTTTGGTCTTCTCCTGCGCCTAAACGGTAGGTCTTGAATTAATCTGATAGAAAGGCTTTTGCGATGTCTTGTCTCACTTTATCTTGCGTATATGTACCCACACTGAGAACAAACTCCTTGAGGGTGTCAGGTGCTTCGCTTTTTGCCATAGGCAGGTCCAGAAAGACAAAATTCGTGTACTTGTCTGCAAAGTCAATGCAGATTGGGAACCTTGACAGTGACTAAACTCTAAATGGAGCCATCACGTCTCTGAACACCCTCTTCAGCTTGCGTCTCGTCTGCTTGGGTCTCTACCACTTTCGGTACTGGAATCTTTGTGATCTTGGCCAGTGCGCACACATTGCATACATCAACGAGTTCCCCCACGGTATCTGTTGCTTTTCTGACAACATTTGCTTGATTTCAATTACCCTGCCGTCTGGGCCGATGCCATGAACTGTCAAATATCACGCTGAATAACCTCATCTTGAAACTTATAAAGCTGCAGGGTAAGTAAAACAAATTATTTTTGAGCTTTTTTACCCCAGTTCCCTTCTAGGGTTTCATGCAGCTGTTTTCTTGAAAGTGAAGCTATGTACCCACTCAGTGAATGATAAGACTGGCATCCAGTTTGAAGGATAGTCAGACACGCATTGAATTTTACCTCTGCTTGAGGATATGCTCATCCTCACATTGCCTCCGCCCACCCTTCTGGAGGACTCTCCGTTTGCATTTGTAACCACTGATTGAGCGGGTACAAAGTCCAGGAACGCATCTACGCTTGTTACTATGTGGTCCGTGCAAGCACTGTCCACTAGTACTCCTGCTGTCTTCCATTGAGTACAAGTCACCCAATGATTCTCATCTGGTGTTGCCAGTGTAGGACCTACTGCCAATGACTCATATTCACCTCCATCTCTTTGTCTCTTGCACGCCCTGTCTAGGTGACCGTTCTCACCACACTTAATCAAATGCGCTGTCTCCTTCCTGGAGTCTTCGACAAAGTGTCTAAGGATGCCACGTACAAGCCTTTTTCTTAGATCTTTAAAATTTGTTGTCGGGTTAAAGTTTTTCTGCATAACGATATTTTTGATACCTCATTGGCAGGCCATTGAAGAACAAGGCGTTAAAGAGGGTCTCTGAGACTTGATCCCTTGTTTCGTGTAGCCTTGTGAGCAGCTCCTGACCTCTGATGAAGAATTTTTCGAAACCTTCAGAAACTGCGAGCTGCAGTTGAGCCAGCTGAGCCAACAAAGACACCACTGCTGGCGTTTCCAAGCCCTTCTCGTGCAAACTTTTCCAAGCTTTTGCTTTACCTCCTATGCTGACGTCTCCAACATTGGCTTGTCTCATCAGCATGAGGATTGTGCATCTGGAATCGGTCAAAGATAACAGCCGAGGCACATTGTTTCGTTTCTTCTGGACGGCTTCTTGTATGCAAGCTTCGGCACTTTGTGCTTCTTTTTCTCAATGCGTGCTTCCTTGTTCGGTGGTGCAGGCTGGCTGGGTTGCTTATGTGTCCCCAGTAGTACCTTGTAGTGCCTGTTCGTCTGCTTCATTGCCACAATTTTGTTGCTCCGGATTTGAAATTACTGCGCCTTTCCTGTGTAAGTCAGAAGCTTCACTGTCTGTTGATCCATCGTTGAACGAGCAGACAAAGGATTTGCGAAAAAAGGTACTAATAGGAAAACTATTCTGACTGTCCACAACAAATTAGTTTTGTTTCAGAGATTAATTTCAAGGCCTAGAAAAGTGGTTGGGTTATGGACCTTGACAGGTGGAATCAAACGCCTTTCTAACTAAATAAAAAACTTATTTTTCGGAAATGAGAAACTATCAAAGTGATATTTTACAGTAGAAATCAGAGTTTTTATAGAGAGATCTGATTGATAGATCAAGTTGGTGATTTGATTTTGGGGATGAAAACGGACTAAGTTTAATATATACCCATTATCAGAGCAAAAGTGAAGATAGAAAACTTTTTTAACACCAAGATATATATTGGGGGTTCAGGGGAATACACAAAATGGCGTGATTCTTGAAAAAGTTCTCAGAAATTAATAATTATAATAATTATTAACAAAAATAATTATCTACACTCATCAGTATTGATTCACAGCGCCTGTCCTTGAAAATTCATTCGTATCAATTTAGGTTCTTGAATCAATTTGCTCCTGTCTGATTATCCCGCAAGTTAACCTTTCTGATGTTTCTAACTAAGTTTAAGACTATTGTTTAATCAAAAATAAGGCACAATTTGAAGGTTTTGCTCTTAACCTGTTGACAGCAGAACTAATGTAACTGTGTTTTTAATTGAAAAAAAATTCCGACCGACTGTTATTGAGCCCATTGAGTTCAGAGAACTCATTCTTGTTAAACTATAGACCACGGAACTAATCTATTCTTATAATGATGAAAAAAGCTCGTCAGGTCATTCCTATTTTTCACATCTAAAAATGATTGTCCGCGAAGTGCTTTTTTTCCGATCCCTCTTGAGGGAGAGGAACTATATACTCAAATGGGTTTTTCTGTTCAGTCAATTTTGACCAATCGATATTTTTATTGTAGTGAGTTTTGAGTGGTATCATTAAAAAGCCAGTCCAGCGTAGAATATGGAATTGAAACGATTTTTTTGATTTTGGTTTTCTAGAGCGAGTTATCGTGGTTTAAATTTATGCGAATTTTAGACCGATTTGCGTTATTTTTTTTCACATTTTCCGGACTTTTGTGAATTTTTTCGAATTTCTTTCTCTAGAGCGAGTGAGGGCGGTTCAAATTTATATGAATATTAAACATGTTTGCCTATTTTTATTCATGTTTTTTGGAATTTTTGCATATAATTTTGTCAATTTGGCTAAGAGATGTTAAAATTGCTAACAAGAATACTGTTGATTTTATGTTTAAAGGAAACATTTGTGAATTGTTTTCTTTAAACTTTTTTGGCTAATATTTTGGATAAATAATTCAAAATCAGCATTTTTCCTCAAAAATTGCCTGAAATAAGCATCTTTAGTCCACGTTGATTAATTTTTTGGAGGTACATACCCAAAAACCACTAAACAATAGTTTTGAACTACAGACGGAGCTAGTCCTGCTTCCATTTAAACTGAGAGTAGCGTGAATTTACAATTTTGGCATTTTTTGCTACGTTTACTCTATGATTATCAGAAACGCAGTTTTTATTTGTGATCACAAATTATCTAGAATTATGTCAATGGAAACAGCTGAGAACAGCTGTTTTTAGAAGACCATCAGCAATAGCATGGCTGATTTTTGTTCAATTTTGGACAGTTGCAATCCACAAAAAAATTCGGGTTTTAATCAGGCGATCTTTTCTCAATAGAAATTTTAATCTTTTTTATGTTAAAGAAAGAAAGAACAATTCAAATCAAAGATCACTTTTGATAGATCCACTTGGCTTCCGACGCAGTTCTAAATTATTGTATCTAGTTTCTTTGCTCGAAAAATTATGATCGATGTGAAATTGAAAAATACTTGACTTTTCAATAAACAATGGCTTTTTGAGATTTGCCACTGTTTTTCTTTTAATTTAACCAACATGTAGCATATGGTCAGCAAAGAAATAAAGATTTTTCTTCCTCTTCTTTCTAATGAATTATAGATTAAACTTTTTTGGTTTTATGCGTTAAGTTATGCTTTTCTGCATTTGATTATACTCTGTTTAACAACTTTTTTTTGTCATTGGCCCCATTTCATGTTTTTTCTCGTTTTGTCACATCATCACATTATTGGCTTTCAAAATAAGGCACAATTGAACATATAAAAGTCTTTAACGGCATGGATTATGGTCCTATTGGCTGCGACATCCCCTTCTCGAAGAATTTAATTATTTTTTTACATTTGTCTTTAACTGTTGTTTTTACCCTGTCTTTTTAGTGATATGTTTTTTACTGGATAACTACAGGTCTCATTGCCTTCTTATCGAGGAATAAATGAAACTATGTTCTGATTAGAGCAGCTAACTGATGGTTTTCATGACTTTGAAAAAAATGCTTTCAAAAATACAAAAACAGTTTTTATCTTCGTATTTTTTTTTCTTTTTGTCTTTTTTTTACCTAGTGTCCTGAATTACCGGCCACATGTGAGTTTTTCTCGTCGAAGAAAGGTGCAAGTAAACAAAATCAAATTTTTGTTAAGAATTCGTAATGAATTTACTGGCTTCGACACAGGTATTTTGCCAAAAAAAAGTAAACACTTTTTTGAATTTCGTCTACATTTGACGTTCATTTGCAGACGTAGGACATATTCTGAATAATTACAGGTCTCCAGCGCTTTCTTGTCACAAATAAAGGAAACTATTAAATTATATCAGTTGGTAGCTAATGACTTCCATGACTTTTAAAATGATTGTTTTCGAAAAAAAAGAAAGGTTCTTCATAATTTTGCCATTTTTTTCTTTTGTCGAAAAGTTAACTTTTCCCATTATTGAGAGATCGCATACCACATTATTGGCGTTCGATGAAAGCTCAACTGAACATAATTTGAGTAGCAAAATATGGCTGTATGGCAGCGTTTTCGACAGCGTTTTCTTGCAAAATTTTGTAACCCCATAAAAAATTGAAAAACGGAAGGTCTTAATGCCCTCCTATAGAGGCGTCTGTGATCATTAACATGTTTAATTTTTTCAATTGCTCTCTATTGGTGTTCATTACTTTGAAATTAATTGTTTTTATAAATAAAAGCCAATGTTTTTAACTTTGCTGTTTTTGTTCTTTTTGTCTATTTGTTACCGCGCCCCATTTTGCAGTGGTACCATGAGTTTTCTAGTGAAGTAGCAGTTTTCTTTCTAATTCCAGTTTTATCTGATTTTTTTTTATCTTGTTAATTTTTTTCTTAAATGGACGCAAAGTTTTGGCTGATCTCATCAATCTTGTGCGGTGTTCCGCCTTCAGTTAATATGGATGTTTAGTTTTGCTGATGTAGCTGTGGCTGGACGTCAGAGAACCAAACTAATCAGCTTGCTTCACTGACGCCAGTGTTAGTGGTGTTTCAAAAAAGACCCTTAAATTATAGTTATTTTGGCACGATATGCCTGGGACACCCTTTGCCCACTGTTTTTCCATGTCAACAGTTGAAATTTTCGTGAGGTTTGCTTCACAAATCTGTTTTTGCTAAAAAAGTCATTCATTTCCTAAACATTGAAATACATCTCTATAATCAACATTATGACTTGGTGTTTCTTAATGTAACAGTTTTTAGCACGCGCCCCCTGGTACAAATCTAATGCGACATTTTTTACTCCACTGAGTTATTAGTGTTGGAGCCAATCTTTTTCTTGATACACCTTTTTTGAATTTTGGGGGGTTTTTTATCTGTTACTCATTTGGTAGAGATTTATGCCAAAAATGCGGATGAGCGGGATCGGAAATTTAAGTGCGAACGCACATTACCTAGCCTCCTTGTTTTCTTCAATTACTAAAAGTAAGTGAAAAAAATTTTGAAGCCTGAAAAAGTTCAACGAAGATCTTGGAATACACCTAATTTTGTCTTCATGAAAGATTTTTGTTTTCATGATAATAAAAGATTTGTTTTGACATTTGATTATTAAAGTTAAGACTTCGAAAAGAAGCAAAGAGCAAAAATGTAAACCAAAATGAGTTATGTAATTTTTAAGGTATAAATATTTTTTCTCGGCGAAAATTTTTTTATTTCTATTTTAATACTTGGTAAGATATGATCATTTTGAATATACATTACAATATATGTCGACTATTATTGCAAAAAGTAATTAAAACCAGCCAACTTTTATTTAGGTGTAGTTGTTAATGTGTTTGATTTGGTTTTCCATTTTCTTTTGAGTTCTATGAAACGTATACAAATCAAAACACTAAATGAGTTTTAAATCTGTTCAAATGAACAATTTGAAAAATGTTCTCGTCAGTGACGTTACTATATAATAGAGATTGTAATTATACAATATTCTTTTGGAAATTGGAATTCTAATTTTTAATCCGTTTTTGTATGCTTAGTCGCTAATTGATTTTGTTCAATGCCATTTGTTATGAGGGGAAATGTTTTTATTTTTTATTATTCATCCGTATAATTATACAGACGACAATTGTTAGAAAAACAAAAAAGCAAGTTATTGTAATGAAAATTGGCACACTTGATAAGAAAAGAACTATTCACATGCGTCATGCAATTAATTTTCTCATTTTTTCCTTGACTGGTTCCAACAATTATAATAACACAAGTCAAGAAGACAAAAATCATTTAGAAATACCCATTTATTTTTTTTTATTTAATTGCTGTGTCTATAAAACGCTATTTGCGTACCAAATGAAGTAAATTACGAATACTTTCAGCAAGACTTATTGGCGTCATTGTTCACTAGAGGTTAGTATTACAAAATGCTGGAAAAAAAGGAAACTTTTTGAGAGAAATAGCTCTTTATTCCGGTTTTCAAATACAAGTTTTTGTCTAATTTGCTACCTTTATTATGATACATAACTACAGCTATTGCAATCATTGAACAATTTCAAACTACAAAATTTAAGTCATCTCATTTCCATTGTAGAATAACTGAATATCTCTGCAGGCTGATTTCAACGTGAGGCTGATTTCAACAGCCTAATAAGACAATTCAGTCTTGAAATCGGCTTAAATTCAGTTTCGAAAAATTGCAGCTGGGTTGTCAAAATTTGGATACCAAATTCAAATCGTTTGCTGTCTTTCTCAAAAAAATGCTGATATGACAACAATTGTTCACAAACTTTTCTTTCAGTCAAGTTTTCTAGTTTTGTTCACGCACTTTATGGAAAAGAAGAAACATCATTTCGTAACTCCTTAATATTAATTTGTTTATTTTTCTTTAAATTTGCTGGAAAACGAGGAACATTTCTTATAATTGGCAGAAGAATTGGAAAAGGAAAAAAAACTCTTTCAATAAAGGAGGACGAACGGTGCTCCTCTTTCTGTCATATTTTTGGAAGAGCAACAGCTTTTGAGCAAGAAAAAAAAGAAAATAAAAGCAAGCCTGAAGTAAATCTGAAAAGAATTATATCTGTTTCCGTCAAATCCTGACGGTCTGTGTCAATATTGATTATATTCCTATTAGAATTTTGATATTGCAGAACTCAAAAAATTACAGGAAGTTAAAATAAAAACAAATAGGCCCAAAATTTGGCTACTATACAAGTGAAAATTTTTCAAAACTTTTTATTGGAAATTTTTTATTGTTCAAACCTCTCTTGAGAGGGCGAAAGGGGAGAACTATATAATCAAATGGTTTTTTTTTGTTCAGTCAATTGTGACTGATCGATATATTCATCGTAGAGAGTTGTGAGAGGTATCATTAAAAACCCCGTCCAGCGTAGAATCTGGAATTGAAAAGAATTTTCGAATTTCTTTTTGTAGAGCGAGTTATCTGGAATTTTCGAATTTCTTTTTGTAGAGCGAGTTATCGTGGTTTATAATTATGTGAATATTGGACCGATTTGATTTTTTTCACAATTTCCAGAATTTTGCCAAAAAATTTTGTCAATTTTGCTAAAAAAAACATGTAAAGATTGTTGAAAAAACTACAGGTAATTTTTTTAAGGACAAAAAGTTTTGTTGATTATTTTGACTTAATTTTTCTGGCTAAAATCTTGGTTTAATTTTTCGAAATTCATTTTTTTTTAAATAAAAAATTGCCCGAAATAAGCTTCTTTAGTCCACTTTGATTAAATTTGCCGAAATTACACTCTCAAAAAACTAACACAATATTTTTAAACTACAAACAGCGATAATCCTACTTCCACTTCCATTGAGAGTAGTCTGGGGGGGGGGAATTTTGACGATTTTTGCTATTTTTACTCTTTGATTATCAAAAACTCTGCATTTATTTTCGATCCTTTAACTAACAAATTATCTAGGTGTAAAATATTTGAAACAATTGAGCGTTCTTCATCGACAAACAGCAATAGCAGGGCCAATTTTGGTCCAATCTTAGCGGTTACAACCAAAAAATCGAAAATTCGAATTGTAATCAGTTGGCCTATTTTTTAAAAAAGATTGATCTTCTTTATGTTATTTAATGAACAGAACAATTCAAATCAAAGCTCATTGTTGATAGGTTCTATTGGCTTCCTCGGCAGTTCCAAATTAATGCAACTTGTTTTTGCTACTTGAAAGGTTTTGGTCGTTTTGGCATTTAAAAATGTTTGATATTAAAACAAACAATGGCTTTTTGAACTTTGCCAATATTTCTCTCTTAGTTTGGTCAACTTGTAGCTTAGTGTCAGCAAAGAAAGAACGCTTCTTCTTCCTCTTCTTTCTACTTAATTAAAATTTAATCTCCTTGCAGTTTGCAGTTTTATGCGTCAGATTCTTTTTTGCTCATTAAGTTAGGGTTTTCTGGCTTTGGTAATACTAGATTTCATTTTCTTTATTTAGGCATTGGCCCATTTTTCACGGTTTTTTCTGGTTTCGTAACGTTATCACATTTTGGCAATTCAAATAATACCTTATTTGCGTTCAAAATAAGGCAAAATTGAACATTTAGAAGTCCTTTAAGGCATAGATCATAGTTTTAACAGCTTCGACGCCCCTTTCTTGAAGAATTCAATTGAATTTTTCACACTTGTCTTTTACTGTCATTTTTACATTATCTTCTAGTCGAATGAATTTGCCTCGATAATGACAAGTTGTCCTTGGTTTTTTGTGGATGAATAAACGAACCTGTACCATATTCTGATTGAGATTATATTCTGATAGCTGAAGGCTTTCATGACTTTGAAAACAATTGTTTTCAAAAAATTTTAAAAAAACTTCTTAACTTCGCATTAATGTTCTTTTTTGTCTGCTTGCTACCTAATCTCCTTAATCAAAGGTCACAAACGACTATATTGTTGTCGACAAAAGGTGCAAGTGTACAAAAACTAATGTTTATAGGGATTTCCTTATGAATTTAACGGCTTCCACCGGGGTTTAACGCAACAAATTAAACTAATTTTTAGTTTTTTTCTATATTTTACGTTTTTTTTTCGTAGATTTATGGCATATTTTGAAAAATTCTGAATAGCAACATGTCTCATGTGCTTCCCTTGGACGAATAAACGAACATATTTAATTATTTCATTTTGTAGCTGATGGCTTGAAAATAAATGTTTTCGAAAAAAACGAAGGTAGTAATTAATTTTGCCCTTTTTCTCTTTTTCTCTACTTTTACCCATCCTCAATAATAAGAGGTCACATAGGACAAAATTGACGTTCAAGGAATGCTCAATTTAACATATTTTGAAGGGCGAAATCTGATTTTACGGCGTCAAAGCGTTTTTCTCACAAATTTTTATTGATTTTCAGTTTGTTGTCTCTATTTGTTGTTCTTTTTGTAAAAGCATAAAAAATTAAATCATAACAGGTCCTAAGGCCTTCCTCTAAAACGTATGTGATTATAAAGATGTTGGTTATTTTTAATTGCTATCTAATGGTTTTCACTAGATTGAAATTACTTGTTTTAAAAATTTGAGCCAATTTTTTTGAACTTTGCTATTCTTTTGTTCTTTTTTGTCTAATCGTTACAGACGCTTTTTTTGGAATGGTCCCATAGTTTTTGTAGTGAAATACAAAAAAATTTGTTCAGATTCAATTTTATCTGACGCTATTTTGACCTTGATAATAAGTTTTTTCTTTAAAATCAACATAAAGTTTTCGATGTAATTAACGTTTGTTATTGTTGTTTGATTTCGTTGTTCTTCTTGACTTGCTTTCTTAAAAATGGTTTATCCCATCAATCTAATAATGCAACTTGTTTTTTACTCCACTGAGTTATTTGCGTTAGAAGAGATCTTTCTGTTTTAATCACTTTTTTTCATACACAATTTTCTTATGAAAAATTTCTGAATTTTTGGGGGTTTTCTATCTGTTCCTCATATGCCAAAAATGTGGATGAGAGGGGTCCGATTTTATGTGCAAACGCACTTTACTGAGCCTCCCTAGTAATACTTAGGTTCACATTATCCGATTGATTTAGAGAATGGTACAACTAAAAGAGTTCATCTGTACCAAGTTATCGGAAAGTTTTGCAAAAAAAAAAATTTAAAATGAAAAGAAGAAAAAATTTTTCAACAACTTGATTATACACTTTCTATTTCTTTATCCTGAGATCAAAAAAATTCTGTCTCAGCTTTAACCTAAATAAACGTTAGATATATATGCAAAGGTACTCGATTAGCAAGCTGAAGACAAATTTTTTAAAGTTACACTTTCTAAGTCATTATTAAAATAAAATGGATATTCAATTTCAATATATTTTGCATTGTCTGCAGCTTGCGAGTGGACAAAAGTTCGGAAGAAGAAGGACTGAAGTTAGACGGCTTCATTGTTAAAGAAGAAAAGCAGACAACGATACCGTCTGTTTACATTGAGGAGAAAATTGGCAAGATCTTCAATTTCATGGTTTGTTTCCTCCATATTTATAAGAGAATTGTCTAGATGTGGCTTTTTAAAATTTAAACTAATCTCAAAATCCATGGAAACTGAGTAAGGGATTCAGTGTGGATAATATTCAGTAGAAAAAACAACCACGTCTTTTACAAATTTTTCGATTTGTCAAGATTAAAATAAAATTCTGTGAATTGTCCTCCCCGGGTGATTTGCGGTTTGATGCACTTGGAGCCTAACAGACGTCAACAACATTCATATTTGAAAAAAATACAGAAGCTAAGCTGTCTTTTTGAGAACTAAAATCGAAAAAATTTTTTATTTCCCAAAGTTTATTTCTACGAACCTTTGAAAGAATGAAAAATGACCATAATTGATTTGAAAAAACTTTCATAGCTGTAATGTGTCAAAGACGTCTCAAACATTACAAGCCAGCCAGTAAAACATCAAATCAGAACAAACTTCAAGAGCTTTCATGTTTTAACAAAAAATGTGTAGAAGCTAAGCTGTCTTTGCGAGAAATAAAAAAGAAAAAAATTTTAACTTCTCATTAAGGTACTTTTTTGTCTGTTTTTTAACTAATCTCGTTTGTCACAGGTCCCATATGACAAAATTGTTGTCAACGAAATGTGCAAATTTACAAAATCTAATGTTTTTAGGGATTTCGTTATGATATTAATGGCTTCGATCAGGGTTTAACGCAATGAAGTAAACTAATTTTTGATTTTTGTTCATATTTGACGTGCTTTTCGTAGATGTCAGGCATATTCTGAAAAATTCTGAAAAACAACATGTCTCAAACGCTTCCCTTGGACAAAAAATGAACATATTTAGTTGTTTCGTTTAGTAGCTGATGGCTTTAATGAATTTGAAAGTAATTGTTCTCGAAAAATACGAAAAATGTAATTAATTTTGCATTTTTTCTCTTTTTTGTCTACTTTTTAGCCACTTTCAATTATGAGAGGCCACATAAGACATTATTCACGTTCAAGGAAAGCTCAATTTAACATATTTTGAAGGGCAAAATCTGACTTTACGGCTTCAAAGCGTTTTTCTCACAAATTTCTATTGATTTTCAGTTTGTTGTCTCTATTTTTTGTTCTTTTTGTAAAAGCATAAAAAATTAAATCATAACAGGTCCTAAGGCCTTCCTCTAAAACGTATGTGATTATAAAGATGTTGGTTATTTTTAATTGCCATCTAATGGTTTTCACTAGATTGAAATTAACTGTTTTAAAAATTTGAGCCAATTTTTTTGAACTCTGCTATTTTTTTGTTCTTTTTTGTCTAATCGTTACAGATGCTTTTTTTGGAATGGTCCCATAGTTTTTGTAGTGAAATACAAAAAATTTTGTTCAGATTCAATTTTATCTGACGCTATTTTGACCTTGATAATAAGTTTTTTCTTTAAAATCAAGATAAAGTTTTCGATGTAATTAACGTTTGTTATTGTTGTTTGATTTCGTTGTTCTTCTTGACTTGCTTTCTTAAAAATGGTTTATCCCATCAATCTATTAATGCAACTTGTTTTTTACTCCACTGAGTTATTTGCGTTAGAAGAGATCTTTCTGTTTTAATCACTTTTTTTCATACACAATTTTCTTTTGAAAAATTTCTGAGTTTTTGAGGGTTTTCTATCTGTTCCTCATATGCCAAAAATGTGGATGAGAGGGGTCCGAATTTTATGTGCGCACGCAAATTACCGAGCCTCCTTAGTAATATTTAAGTTCACATTATCCGACTGATTTAGAGAATGGTACAACTAAAAGAGTTCATCGGAAATTTCTGCAAAAAAAACATTTAAAATGAAAAGAAAAAATTGTTCAAAAACTTGATTTTACACTTTTTATTTCTTCATCCTGAGATCAAAAAAATTCTGTCTCAGCTTTAGCCTGATTAAACGTTAGATATACATGCAAAGGTACATGATTCGCAAGCTGAAGACAAGTTTTTTAAAGTTACATTTTCTAAGTCATTATTAAAATAAAATGGATATTCAATTTCAATATATATTGCATTGTCTGCAGCTTGCGAGTGGACAAAAATTGGGAAGAAGAAGGACTGAAGTTAGACCCTCAGGATGGCATCATTGTTAAAGAAGAAAAGCAGACAACGATACCGTCTGTTTACATTTAAGAGAAAATTGGCAAGATCTTCAGTTTCATATTTTTTTCATCAAGTTTATAAGAGAATTGTCCAAATATGGCTTTTTTAAAGCTAAATTAATATTGAACTCCATGAAAATTGAGTAGAGAATTCAGAGTGGATAATACTCGGAAGAAAAACAACAATGTTTTTTATAAATGTTTTCGATATGTCAAAATTCAAAAAAAAATTCTGTCAGTTGTCCTCCCCGGGTGATTTGAGGTTTGATGCAACTGGAGCCGACTAAACGTCAGGGCATTGACATTTGAAGAATTTTGTAAAAGCTGTCTTTTCCAGAACTAAAATAGAAAAAGTTTTCAATTTCCCGGAGTTTATTTATATTCACCCTTAAAGCAATAAAAAAAGACCATAATTGATTCGAAAAAACTTTCAAAACTCTACTGTCTCCAAGCCGTCTCAAACCTTACAAGTCAGTAAAACAGCAACTCAGACTGAATAATTGTTACTGCTACCTATTCAATCTTTGTTCCGCTTAATTTTCTTCTTTTTTGTTCGGCTGTTACCGTAACTCTTTCAAAAATTTCAAAAGGGCAAAACGTTTTACAAGAAAAATGAAACTGCAAATAATTACATATCCCAAAATCTGCAACAATATTTTGATGTTTTTGATGTCATTTTTTTTATAAATTGTAAAGCAACTCAGTTATTTTAGAAAACAAGTAGGATTCAAAATCGTTTTACTGCAGTTGAAAAGCAATATGATAATAATTTACATTTATCTAGAGAGATATTACTTTTTTTGCAAAATTTCTGTTCCAAAAAACAGCCCCTTTTGAGAGACAAGCAACAACCATTGAAGCAGACCTGGTAGGTCTTTTTGACGTTGGAAATTTATATGATCTGATAAATATTTCATGTAAACAATCACGTTGGTATTTCAAACTTGTCGCGGACGGCTTTCGTTTGGAGATTTTGATGTACGGTTTTTTTTTCTGAATCATTTGTTTTTTCTCAATTTAGCGCAGAACTACTGTGTTATTTTACAGCGTATGCTTTCCTGTGATGGCTTTCTGTACTGATAATTTTGGTTTTGGATTGAGTTAGGTTGAATTCTATGGTATACAATATTAATTAGTTTTTAAATGTCCAATTGTTTGATTAGTTTTTGAAAAAATTGAACACGTGACGCCGCTGAGGTATACCCCAAAATTTCTCCCATTGTCAAAATCGCTCGATAAGTATATATATATATATATATATATATATATATATATATATATATATATATATATATATATATACATGTATATTTATATATACATGTATAAAACGAAAAAAATTGGGAGACAAGCTTTGTATCTTAATTTTTGCAAAAGTGCTTATGCCAACTTTGCGAAATTGAGATATTAAAAATTAGCTGACAGGCCTTCTAGCACGTTATTGCTCAATTTGGGTATCTATTTTTTGCATTAAGTGTATCTCTAATCCGTAATTTAGCCTACTTAAACGCCAGCTCCTGGGCATGCGACACGATTTAAAGCCTTATTATATGAGCATGCAAACGTGATTTGAAGCTTTATTAATTGAGCATGCAAAAAATAAACAGATTTTAAAGTGATTTAAAGGTAGAATTAACGACACGACAGAATATAAATATTTTGAATTGTTATCGTTGTTGTAAAAATCTGTAAGCGTGTGTGAAAATCGCTTCCGAATTTCTTGTTTATGGTTTGTTTATAGAGAGAGAGCTGAATGGCGAGATTCTCCAGAAATAATGGATCTATTCTGTTGTGCATCCCCGAGCTTAGTGGGCTTAAATCTTTTACGCATACCAAGCGAAAGGGCTATTTTTTGTGCCTGGCCACGTGCTATATAATACCAAACAATTTCTAACTGGGGCGTAAAAAACACAATTGGGGAGCAAATGAGAATGGATCCAAAAACACTATTAACATGTAAATGGACGGAAGAAATTAACAGACAACTATAAACCTGAATATAAACACAACATAATATTGAGTCAAAGATTAATAGACACCTGTAAACCTGTATAAAGACACAAAAATTGGTCGCGCAAAGGAGGGATTTTTCAGAAAAAAAATATTGGACTTCTAAAACAGACCAGAATTGAGCAATTTATCGCAAAAAATTTTTTAAAAAGACATGTAAAACTGTAAATAGACAAAAACTCCAAAAAACTCAATAACAAAGTCATTTGCTGAAGTTTATTGGGACCATTCAATATATCAGATTTAGCAGGAAAAAAACAGTAATCAATTCAAACGTGGTTTTTTTTACCGAAATTTTTTTTTGTCCAGTATTATCTTGTTATGAACGAACAAGAGACGCGATGAACTTGTTACAGGAAAAGCCTTTGTTTTTTAGACGGAAAAAATTACGGAAGTACGGAGACGACAATCAAAAATCTCATTTGATCTTAGTTTCATTTTCTTTTACCTGAAAATGAAATCAAGGAATTTTTCAGAAATTAGTTTATTTGTCAAATTTCAGAAAGCTATCTCAAAACAGTGATACTTGAATAAAAATAAAAAACTGAAATTTCATGTGCAAATAGTGAGGCGGCGATCAAGATTATCAGTTGATTGCAACTTCTTTTTCCATTACTCTAAATTGAAATTGAGGCTTTTTCAGAAATTAATATATTTGTTAAATTTTCATAAAAAGCCATGACGCTTGAATACAACTAAAGGCCTGACAAACCATGAAGCTGGTACGATATGGTGTATTATTAACCTGTAAACCACTTTTAATCATTTAATTGCTATCAATAAATTAATATTTAAACCACTTTTGCAGGCTCAAAAACGCGCATTAAATTTGGCTTATTTGCGGATTGTAGATACATTCAGTACAAAAGTTAGATAAATTTAGTGCAAACTTGAGTTACGTTGTATGCGAAAAAGAGATACATAAATCGAACATATTCGTGATTCATGGCGGGCGAAAAATAGGATAGACAGCTTCTATCTCAATTTTCGTTTAAACTTTGGACACTTTTGCGAACACGGGTTGCGCAATTCCTTTCAACTTTGCCTGTTTAGCTAAAGTTTCTGTTTTTTACAACAATGTTGCAGTTTCAATGTATTAACATTGGAATAACGAACAAGAGATACACAGGTCGTGCAAATTTGCCCGTGACAATTTGGGTATACCTCTGCGTGGTAATGCACTAAACTCCATAACCCTATAATCACCCATGGAAGAAGATTGGATATATAATTTTTCTCGATTAGAAATCTTTTCTTACGCTTCGAGTCAAAATTGAACCCTGATTTTAAAACTATTTTTGTTTGCCATTAGGTTACATGTGAAAATGACACAGATATTTATATCTCTTCTCTCCTACCCTATAAATAACTCCAGATTAACTGTTGCCTTCACCCAGGTATGAAATTGACAGGGCAAATTTTTGACAAAACAAAGTTTGTGCTATAACTCTGCTTTGAATAAAAAATAAGACTTCTCGCATACTATCACGTTTTACCTTTTGATTGGTTGTGAAGCACGTGATGAAATCAGAACCTTTTTAACTTATACCCCGCCCTCGGAACAACTACAACATCAACAACAGAAAACTGAATAAAAACCTTACAAAATGGATAGAAACACCAATTGAAAAGCTTTTCAATACGGGGGATGTCACACATACCCTACCAAAACTGAAGAAGTTTTTTTTTGCAAACTTTGATATATGGAATGACATCTTGAATGAATATTTGATTCTTACCTAATTTTTCCCAACCTGAGAAAATTTTCATGTGGATATTTTCAGTCAACTACACGAACTTTTATGTTCAGCTTTTATTTTATTGTGATCAATTTATTTGAATTTTATTTCTTTTTCGAAGTCAGTTTTGTTACTTTTTTCCGATCAAAATCAAATAATATCAATTATATTAATAGTGATTTTTTGGTTTTCAATACGTTCAATAGAAAACGCATCAACTCGAAATTTTTTCCAATTAATTTGAAATTTAACGTTTTCTTTATTTGAGTTTTTCGATTTTAACATTTTATTTCAACCAGCAGATTTGAATTTTTCAAAAGTAGCTTTACAAATTGCTCGATACAATTATTTGTAGTGATTTCAGGGAAAATGCTAAAAGTAATTGTGGGAATTTCGAGCACAAAATCATTCAAAGATGAAAATACTGAACTACAATAAAAAATACAATTTTTTAATATTAAACAAAGATATTTCAGTATACTGAATACGTTTTTCAAAATAAGTTTTGAAACCTGTTGGGGGGTTACTTTATTGAACTAATTAACTAGTTATAACGCGACATTATCTGCAGTTATAAACCAATTCTGTGCCATCTAACCATTGTTAGTTATAAATTTTGACATAAAATGGTTATTTTCTGTTTTAATGTTAAAATACAGAACCCGATATAAAAGCTTTTAAAGCGGGGCTGTGGTTGTTTGTTGTTACGGGTCCCTTGGGTTTTGCTGATAATTTAACCGGTTCTCGATTTAAACGAAATAACGAGCCTTTGTTGCTAATTTTGCGGGCATTTCTTAATAAAACGCTTCAATAAACCAACCGCTCACTAACCAAAATTCTAAAAATTCAATCAGCTTTTATTTTAGCATTATACCTCTATATACACTGCAAAATACTTTTAGAGAAAATAAATATTTTGCAAATTTCATTCTTTATGGACTCTATATAGACTACTTTATTTATAAGACAGCTTTTAACCATTATGCCCCGCAAGACTCCTTTTCAAATTAGGGCTTAAATAGTTTGAAGTCAGGCTGATTTTCGTCAACTAAATTTTATTTTGTACTTTTACGAAAGCAGAAACCGGTTGTAAAACCATTCTTGAAGGTTGATTTTGGTTTTAGAAGCGAAAGTGAGCTAAAAGTAACTTTGAGTGGCTTCGAGCGTGTCAAGGCACTTCTGTAAAATCTTCTTCAGCAAAACATATTTCAAAGTATTTTCAACAACAGCTGAGACGGACCATTTATTTCTTATTTCTTACTTTATTTCTTATATGTCTGAAAGCCCCACTTGCGTATGACTTGACGAACAGAAAACTTGGGAGTTTTCGAGCTCTTTCCCATTAATTGTTGTTTTTACAAACAGCTATTAAGCGTATATATCCCCCAAAATATTCCCACAAACCACTTAAACTAAGCTGAAGCAACAATTTTGTGAACTAAAATTCCATGTGAATAAATGCTTAAGCCCAGCAAAGATCCTCGTGAAAGCTTTTCCCTTAAAATTGAACAAAAGTGGGCTGAGATTGAGGGGATTTGAGGGAAAATTCGCCCACACAAATTGTCGATAGTTTGGATAAGTTTTTTTCACGCGTCAGTTGTGATTATAAATAAAATAACTAAGTACTAACTTGCAGTTAACATTTTGGTCCCCCAATTATTTACGCAATAAAATCTTCTTCATTTTATTTGTGATCACAAATCCAAAGTTGTTTCGTTCACGTGTTTCTATCTTCACCTATAATGACATTCTTATTTATGTTACCCCCAAATCTGTTGTCATAGCAAAAACACACACCGTCACGCACAGCTCCGGCAACTTAATTTATGCCCAATTTTACGAAACATCATGCTTTTTGCCTTTGAAAGATAATAAACGGTAAGCATGTTTTCACCTTGTTTTAATCTGCTTTAACTTTGTCGATAATTGGTCAGATTTGCCCGTTTCATGTTTTATATCTTTGTACCCTTTTTCTCCAAATTGCCAAATTACCGACGCGATACGAATTTGCAGAGTTGGGGAGCGTTGTTGTTATTGATAAAATTAATTATAAAGCTCTCAAAAACCCAAAATTTTGTTTACAGTTGGACATTAATGGCCATCATGTTATGATTCTCAGAACGTTTTTATTTAACAAAACTTTTGTAATTAGACGCAATTTTCATGCCAAGTAAAATCTTTTACGAGAGGTTGCACGAACATCTGAAGGTATTCCTTGAAGTTTTAACTATACTCTTCGATCGGTTTGTTTTATTCTTCAAATATAGAAGTTAGAACAAAATTTTCAACAATTTGTCCACTTTTCGGGCTCTGAAATTCGAATTTGTAGTCAGATTTAAATTAGGAAATATTCTTACTTTACCATGCGGGAAATATCGATTTTTAATAAATGGCTTGCAATTTTTTCATTGTATTATTTTTTTGGTCAGGTCTGCCTTAATCGTTTAATGACTCATCACGCTGTTATTTTCATTTGAATATTTCAAATTTTTATCAAGACTACACAGAGGTTGGTAACAGCAAATCAGCGCCAGATTTGTTGATGACCAGTACTCTGTCCCAATTTACACTGGCTCGTCTTTTGATTTTCGATTAAAAGTTATTGAACGAAAAATAGTTTGTTCAGCTTAACTCCTACCTTCAAGATCTGCTTTATCTGCAATTCGAATTTCCCATTGGAGATTGGTAGCACTTAATTTGCGCAGCATGTCTTAACCAATTAGCTAAATGGGTTTTGTGGTAATTACCTACAAACAAGCTTAAGTTTAAAGGGCGTATTTACTACTATAGTAATTAATAGTTACCAGCTACAAAAGTATGAAATTATGCTGCTCAGACATAACGTTGGCGCAGGAGTAATTTTCAGACTATACAGGATAAATCTAGCCGCCTGGGTGAACTCATGAACTCAAGTACCTCATTTCAATCATAATGATGACAAATTGCGTATAAAGAAACTGGAAAAACAATTTATATGCAATATTTCAGCACTGAATTTGGGTTCTTTATTGATATATACAGTTTCAGCGCTTATATGCTCTGAGACGCAAGTCGGGTTGGCAATTAAAATAGTCTTTGGATCTTGTACAATGCTGTCATTTTCAATTACCTGCTATCAAAATAAACTTTCTCTTTCATTTCATGAAAATCTTTGACTTCACTCAAAATGTCAATTGTTCAAAATTATTCCTTAATTTATCACAGCTTGAACCTCGATGACTATATATCACATTCCAACTTCCATTTGCTGAACAGTTGTCTAACAATACTAGGTTTCATCTTGTCAAGACTTTTATATTTTTACAAAGTTTGTTTCCTGATTGAGACTGTATGATAATATTGCAAGATATTGCAAGACAATGCAAATCTTGCGAAAACATCAATACTTTTGACAGCTTAAAATCGGACTTTCAGTCTTTGAAAAAAAATGCTGTAAAAGGAGTATTTCACGAAAACTTAGATTAATTTAGTCGTTTAAACCATTGATGTTGAAAACCTGTTCCGAAAAAGTTTTGAAAAAACAAGTTAATATTTTGTAACTCCGGTTTTTGTTTTTTGTCCAATAGAGGATTTGAACTTCACTTCTACAGTGATAAATAAAATGTTCCTGGCTTTTTAATGAGGTTAAATTCACCAGGCTTCCTAGATTCTTAAGAAAAGAAATTGTTCGAAAAGAAAGAATTCTGACAAGTCTTGATCAAGACGAAAGTTAATTTTACAGCATCTTGTAAGACTAGCATCGCGACGCATCTGGGGGGCTTAAATTTAAATTTTTAGATAGGTGAAAATTTAAGAGTCTTTCATTTATGTCCATTTTATTGTTTTTTTCTTCTTAGAATAATTAAATCCCAAATTGAAAGGAAACCGAACCCCTTCGATTATGATATTCCATGATTGTTTGAAAAAAATGAATTACTTTTTCAGTTGAATTTTTGACCTGGCTATATCGATTTTTTGGCGCCTCATAATTTTTTGATATTTTTTCACAAAATGAAAGTTTCACTTTTTCTTTTGAGAATATACAACTTTCATAACAACTATTGAGTTGTTTCTTTAGTTTATGCTTTCAGATGTTTTATTTTCCTCATTTATTCGGAAAAAAAGTTGTGTGTTTCAATTTTAACGAAAATGACGCACCATATATGTCTCCATTCTGTCTTGTGTTCGTATTTGTATTTGTTCACTTTTTTAAACTAAAATGGGCGGTTAAGCCATATTCGCACAAGCTGTTAAAAACTTTCAAAGACTGGTACAAATAGAGCCATTTTGAGGACCTTAATTTCAATAGGACGTCACAATTTTTTCATTGAAAATAACTGTCATTTGACTCTTTAATCTTAAAAGATACATAATGGGAAGTTGTTTTCTATTCACATGCCTTTATTTTCCTGTTTTAAATACCGCCAACTTTTTTGTAAGCCTATTTGTTGAACCGTAACAATTTGGCCCCTGCCAGAAATACCGCTTACAACTTAACTTCAAAGCCACCTTTTTCGGTTCACGTGGGAATTTTTTACACGCTTTGATTTTAAGTCACACCTTTTTCAAAGCTACCATCTTAATTTTTCATGCGTCACGCGAGTTAAATTCTATCAGCAATCAGCTTGAATATATGCTTAACGTTACTAGTTTTCCAGCATTATTTTCTTGTTTTGTGACGTTTTCCATTTAAAATTTATAATTTGGTAATTATAGATTTATTGTTCAAATTTTAAAGACCAAAAACTAAACGTATTCAATTGTAACCGAATGTTAAATTCTGTTATTCACTTATTTTTACTGGAAAATGTTGACATAATTTGTTACTTGTTTAGAATTCTATGGATTTCGGAGAGTCTGTCAAAATAATCAGAAACAAACAAGCGTTTTTCAAGCCAGATGGAAACAATCTACGATATAAAAAGGGCTAATATTTACATCGAAAAGCTAAATTCTGGCATTTAAGAATTTAACAAACCAATTTCTGGCAAAAGTTGAGAGCAATCACGAACCAAACATACAGAACAATGTCGTACCTAAACCCGGAACAACAGAGATTCACGAATTTTACCCCAGACCATGCATTTGAGTCATCGGTTCCGACGCCGGACTCGGCCTCAAATGGGCAAATATCCCGAAGCTACAACGCCACCAACTCCTCCGGAAGCCGATCTGGGTTCTACCCTCTCAACCCGAACAACACTGGCTCGACCGA
>NC_134482.1:39892123-39954623 GCF_964194025.1 Convolutriloba macropyga | reverse complement strand
GTACGTAAAAAATAAACAGAGAGCTCGAGAACATTGGAATCAGTTCAATTATGGCTATGAACGAAACAAACCAGAAGCCTATGCAGATCCCTCAAAGAGCAGCAAGTCCCACGTTGGAAGCAGTGGGCGGACAAAAAAGTTCCTTAATTTAGATTGAAAAAATCACCATCAGAACGTTAGCTATCACTTAATGAGATGCCGAATGAGTTGCGATTATATGTCCTGGAGCACCGTGAAGTTGAAAAAGTCTTCAATCAACCATCGTTCGAGGAAAATGACTCATCAACCGTTTGTTATAAAAAGTCATATAGAGATAAAAAGTCATATAAAGGCTTCAATTTGTTTGAGTTCTGGTACATGAAACAGTTGCCCAGTGAATATTTCAAAAATTTAACATTTTATATCATTTTTGTTTCAATTCACATTTCAATTAATTATTTTTCTCCAATGAATCAAAGAGACGAGGTGGACACCGGTATCAGTAATTTAGTCTTCGATGTAAACATTAAGGAGAGGCCCCCATTGCGTTGTTGTTCAATTTCAACAGTGCCAAGGTCCGAAGTATTATTTTTTGTTCAAGTTAGTATCATTGTCTTAATGATCATTCTTTGCTTCTCTATGTATTTTCTATTATCAGAAAGCTGTGAAGAGAAATCAATTTGGATTGCTCTCTTATCGAGTTTAGTTGGTTACATTTTACCTAATCCCAAACTATGAACAAAGTTATTCTTACACATGACAGGGTATTCATGTCAATTGTAGGACCAAGTGGTTGTGGTAAAACAGAACTCTTGTTTCAAATGCTAAAAGTTTCGACCTTTTATCCACGCTTTGAAAAAATTTATTATTTTTACAAAAAGTACCAACCACTTTTCAAAGATATGCAACGAGTTATACCAGGGATTGAGTTTCTAAAATACTCAGGCTTTGATATAACAAAAAATCTATCACATTGTCTGCTTATCTATGACGATTGAAGAAATCTTCAACGATAAAGAATTTGTAAAAATAGCTACCTCAGGACGTCATCGCAAATTACATGTTATATACGTCAAGCATAATTTGTTCCATCAAAGCAAATGGTCAAGAACCATTGATCTGAATACAACACACATAATATTATTCAAGTCGCTTTGTGACATTCAACAAATTGAATATCTTGAAAAACAGTTGAATTGTCTCCAACTGATAATAGAAGCATACAAACTAGCAACTGCGGAGCCCTTTGGACATTTGATGATTGATCTCGACCCACAAACCAGTCAGGGTTTACGTTTTTCATCGCAACTAATTGGACCGGATCCTTCTATTTTTTACTTTTGGTCCCCTGAAGCAGTCATTACAACATTTACAAATGAAAAAGAAACATTTGCTTATGCTCAAGCAATGGGCAAATAAGAGGAATGAGGAAACCGCTCAAATAAAAACATTACAACAGGGTAAATTCATTTGGTTCTTGAGTGACTGTGTGATGAACGTACTCTCTGGAGTTGTACCAATCAATAAAATTGAATTAAAAAAATTCGAGAAACCACTACGTAAACTTGCAGACAGGCGAGTTGAAAAAAGTGAGAGAATCAAAATTTTTCAATCAGATTCTGGAATCCGTCTAATTAAACTGATTGCGTCACCTTGTATTGCTTTTCTGGAGCAAAATGCACACTGAAGAGTTTGTGCTAATTCCTCGTCAAATGTATGCGAATGAACAACCTCAATTTGCTCAACTTCTCAACAATAAAAATGTTCGAGAGAAAGCAAAACAAATATCACTGTTGCAAAGAAGCAAGTCTCCACCAGCACCTTCTACCACACAACAAGACACGCAACAGCAGACCGATAATATTTTGGAGAATATCAAAGGTGAGTTGAATGAGACTAGAGATGACAAAATTGATACAAAATTTTCCAGGGAGCGAGTTTTGAGAGATATTAAACACCTTGACAGAAAAAAATTTGAAAAAGCGAGCATAATATTGGAAAAAATAGAAGAGTCAGAATCTCTATCGCTGGATCAGACATCAAGACTAATGGTTAATAAGTCAAGCACGAGATTTCTTGCGGCAGATTTTCTTTACGATCTAAAACAAACAACATCTAAGCTTTCACTTGAACATTACAAAGTCCTGACCTTTCTAGATATCAGTTCACAATTAACTTGTAATACATACGCAAAAAAAATTCTTGCCTTATCACTAAACGAAAAGTTACAGTTGTTTGAGGATGAACCAGAAAACGAGGAATCAGGAGTCTCGAGAACAGAAGAATCTAAAGCTTCTGGCGACGATGAATGAAGCTTTGAAGATGCAAATGACGAAATCCAACCATCTAGCTCGTGGACAAATTACTTCCTCTCACGTTAAACAATTGAACAAATTATACACAAAAGTTAGTGCAGCTTTTGGTAGCATTGCTAATTTGAAGAAAGCCAGTGGTTTGCCAAGATCCAAAGTGGTTCAATACCTTCAGTCGAAAGCCCCATACACAAAATACAAACAATTCAGAAAAACTTTTCCGAGACCAAAAGCTGTTGCATACAGAATAAACGAAATCTGGTCTGTCGATGTGGCGTATATGGATAAAATTGTCCAACACAACAATGGAGTCAAATATTTACTGGTGGCTGTTGATGTTTTATCGCGATACCTACGGGTGCAACCAATGAAAGCTTTATATGCAAAGGACGCTGTTGAAGCGTTCAAAAAAAAGATCAAACAGAAAAAACCAGAAAGGGTTTTGACAGACAAGGGATCCGAGTTTAAAGGTGAATTCAAAACATTTTGTGAAAAGAAGGAGATTCATTTATATACAACAGAAAACGAAACCAAGTCGGCATTTGCTGAGAGGAATATTCGATCGCTCAAAAACATTATTCACAAATACCTGGAGGAAAATTGGACTTGGACTTATATTAAGGAATTGCCCCAGTTTGTAAATACTATAAACAGTCGTGTTAATCGTGTTACACAACTTGCATCTAATAAAACTTTTAAAAAACATGAACCGTTTCTAATATCCCTAGCAATTAGCACAAAAAAGTACAAGCTGAAATACGAAGAAGGAGACCTGGTTCGGATTGCAAAGCCAGACGAAATATTTGGGAAAGGTTATAAACAAAATTACACAGACGAAGTCTTCACAGTACTCAAGGTTGCCACCCTTAGTCCACCAACATACAATTTTATAGACGCAAACAACGTTATAATTGAAGGTAAATTTTATGAACCAGAATTAGTCCAAGTGAACGTCATTCCTGTCGAAGACTAAACATGAATATTAATAAAGAATTTACTATTGATTTGATATCGAATGCATCAATGGGAATTTTTACCAATAATACTATGGCCAAGTTCCGAAATCAACTTGCCCAACCATTACAGTTAGATGGAGATTGGCAAGTTGCCCTTGCTTCATTATCATTTCCATCAAACATCAATAATGTAAACTCAGCCGAAATAGTTGCGTATGTCAGTTTTGGCGCATAACTTGATGCTTCACATAACCGCACTGGACAACTTCGAAGAATTCGCAAAGGTATATACAACAATTCAGAAGAGCTTCTGTAAGAAATTTTTCGAATCGCTCAATTGAAACAGTTTGGCTATGATTTTGACACTGTAACGCAAAAGTTAGTTTTGAAATTTGGACCTAACGAAGGTTTGTCATTCGAAGATGAAGAAGTACCCAGTATTCTTGGTTTCAAAGGAATAAGAGATATTTCGAATCGTGGTTTTATTCATATTGGTTACAAGTCAGAAAATGCAGGCAACTCTTTGAACCGACATGTTGGAGATTTTCCAGTTGATATCACTTGTGGATCACAGTTAATATTTGTATACATTGATATAATTGAACATCAGAACGTTGGTGATGTGAGAGCTCCGATAATAAAAATCATTGAGTCTGAAAGACGTTTGAGAAACGGTAGCATAAACACAGTGACACCCATACACCACAAGTCCTATACAAATTTGGATTACAAGCCAATATTATCAAACAATATTCAAACCATCCAGTTAGAGTTGAGAAACGAAACTGGAAAACTGATTCTTTTTACTGGCACCGGAAAAGTTATAGTCAGTTCAAAATTTCAAAAATTTATTTGATATGGAGGCATACTACAGCAATCAAGCATCTCAATCAATGCCGCATTTTTCCGGACACTACAGACAAAGAGGCAGCGGTTTTGGAGCCCTGGCTGCAGGTATTGGAAGAGTTGCTCTGCCATTAGCACGCAAATTTCTCTGGCCGGCAGCAAAAAAGATTGGTCGTGATTTATTGGTTCAAGGAGCACCAGAGTTAGTAGAAGTTGCAACCAAAAGAAAGTCAGCAAAACAAGCACTGAAAAGTACAGTAGCCAAAACAGCTCGCAAACAAATAGGTGGATCTCTTCAATCACGTATTGCATCAGGTCGTAAAATAATTAGACGAAAAAGACGACAATACACGAGACCTCGCTCAAACCAAAAACGAAAAATCTCAACCAGAAGAATCATTTCTCAAAAACCCCGTCCAAAAAGGAGTCGTCTGGATTTTTTCTCGCGAGTGAAAAATGCGAACTAACTTTGTAATACCATCTGAAGCCACTCACAGTTCTATAGACTTATTTGAAAAACCATCTTTGCTGGTAACATTTGATCAATCATTCGAGCAAAAAATAGGACCGCTTTATTCGCCTTCAGGATCATCATTGGAATTTGAAGTTGTTGGTGATCGCAACAATTTTATTGACTTGCGAAAAATTTACCTGGAGATCGAGTGTCGAATACTCCAAACAGATGGAACGGATTTGCGCTACACAACTGGTGACGCTAATGCCAGTGATCTTCTATATTTTGCTAATAATATCCTTCATTCACTTTTCGCCGATTGTACTGTTTCTGCAAATGGTATCAAAATTTCAACAGCTAATGGACACTATGCACACAAAAGTTTCATAGAAACTGAATTCTCTCACGGTACAGACGAAAAAAAACTGGCTGAAATGTCAAGGTTACGAGTATGAGGAAAACCCGGGCACTATTCCAGCAGCAATATCCGATATAAGAAAAAGAACAGTGCGACAATCCAATCCGCACGTATAACGTTATATGGAAAGTTGGCGGTTGATTTCTTTTCGTGTGAGAAACATTTGGTTAGTGGAGTTACGTTACGCATTTCAATGAGAAGATCACAAGATGACTTTGCTGTCATCAGTGAAGACGCAGCGAAACACTACAAGGTTAAAATAGATGAGACTAATTTATTTATCAGGAAGATGACGGTGTCAGATAATGTTGTAGGTGCAATTGAGAAGACATTATTGAAAACTCCGGCAATTTACCGATACAATGAAGTAATTACCACAACATTCTTGGCTACAACAGGCCAACAAAGCGGGAAAAATGAGGAAATTTTCACTAAAGAGCCAATCAGAAGAGTCATTGTTGCATTAAGCGTTGGTACAGCATTCATCGGTACCAATACCGCTAATCCATTCCATTATCAAAAATTTGGTTTAAGAGAGATAACCATTTATCGAAATGGTTTTGCAACGGCTTGAACTCCAATGTCAACAACTGACAACAAGAGGTTGTACTACAATTCAATGAGTGCATTAGCCTATGTAGAAAATGGCCAAGGATTACCTCTGAGTGAGTTCGCAAACCATTATATAATGGTATTTGATCTGACCAGCACTCAAGAGGCAACTCATGACTTTATTCATCCAGAGCTCACAAATTCATCATTGTTTGTCGAACTCAAGTTCGATGCAGCGTTAGCTCATAACGTTGAAATATTTTTTCTTGGGGAAAAAGCATCTACTATCTACATTGACTCCGCAAGAAACGCATCTAAAAATGCTCTTCTCATGATCACATACTAATGGACGAAGACCAAATTGATCTTCAAGTGAAAAAGTGTAAACACCTCAAATTCAAATTCAGGGGGGTTTATGCCGCTGATAATTATCCTCTGAACTTGCAAACCAACACATTTATTATTGTTAATGCATCACGATCCAACAAAACTGGAACCCACTGGGTAGTGCTAGCTAAACGATATGCATACCCCATAATATACTTTGCAGATCCATTGGATCTACCCTTGACTACCTACAAGGATATTTTCAATCGTTTACAACAGTGTAGAGACCTGGAGATAATGATGGATATCATGGAACATAGAAGAGACATTCAGTCTCCATTGCAATCCTCAGACTCCCAGCTAAGTGGTTTATTTTGCATATATATTGTTCATTATTTTTATAGTGAGAAATTTCCATTTATACCTGATGTAAATAAATTAGAGTTACTAGCTTTTGTAAAACATATGAAGTAAAACTTAATTTAATTTTGAAACAAAAACATTTTTTGAAGATCAATTTTTACAAAATTGAAAGGTTATGAAAGAGTTTGCGGTTTCTCGCACAAAACGTCCGTTGCCACTAAGCAGAATATCCATTATCTGATAAAGATTTGAGGAGTGTTCACCTAGCATAAGCTGGCAAAATCGTTTCAAAGTTACATCAGGCACTGTCGAAGAACGTTTGTTTGCTGTAAAAGTACTAATAGATTTCGATGCTGCCTCACTCAAGAGTGCAGGAAGTTGTTTCTGGTTCTTGGTAACTGAAGAAGAAGTTGATTTTGAAAGGTACTCAACAGCAACATGTAGTCGTGAAATAATTGCACCACGTTTGACAAAGTCTTTTTGCGTTGGGTGAATAAGTAATTTGAAACAGTTAACGAGACACGGTATCACCGCAGGTACATAAAGAGAATCGAAAATATTATCATCCTGCGAACCAAATTCATACATAACAAGATAATGATTGGAGCCAAATGTACAACCTTCGATAACTGTTGCAGATGAATGATAACCATTTGCATTATTTTCAATTGTTGTGTTTTCAAGTTTTGGTTCCGCCTCACAAATATTGTACTTGAAAAGTTTTTGAAATTTCTTGAAATATTCAGGACTGTTCTCATACTTTGCCTCAACCATAACGAACAAAAAAAAGAAAAAGCTAATTAACTAACTATGAATGCATAAACAATGACAGGAAGCAAAATGTATAATAGAAATTATTCCGAATCCTCATCGACTTTTACAGATGGTTTTGGTATCTTCTTTTGGCGCTGAGTTGGTGTTTTTCCGGCCCGTTTTGCTGGACGTTTTGAGTCATCAGTTGAATCTGGTTTTAGAAGTAAATCAATCAAGCCAACTGGTTGATCAAGCATTTGTTCTAGTTTTTCTATGTTCTGACATATCAACCGAAACTCTCGCGCCGAAAGTGTAATTTTTTGATTGAAATCCCAATCGACCTGTTCACTATCACGTTTGAACAATTTCAAGGATAAGTAGGTGCCAGTGATATGATAAGTCTTAGCAGCAGCCCCAACAAGCCGTTTTTCATTGAGCGAGAGATCCAAATGAAAGTCGCTGTACTCAGCATCCTTAGACAAAACATTACCCATAATGCTGCATATATTGAGACAAACTGTATCAAAGTAATCTGAAATGATAAATGACTAATACATTACCGTTTGTCGGAATGTAAACAATTTAAAACCCCACGCCAACATGTCTAGACAAGATAACAGCTGAACAAACAAATCCCCCCTCCCTACGCGTGTAAACAAATTTATACTCCTTTATATTAGTTAGATGTTTATACGAAATATGAAATTCAAAAGATCGGAAAAAATATACCCTGCTGAATCAAGACCCATTCAATGTCACAATTATCCAAGGCAATTTAAAAAATTCTATTCACTAATGCAACATCGCCGGGCCAAGCATTATAAAGGCCATAGCAGAAAACAGTTTTACAAGTCCCGACCTTTAAATCTAAAAACTGACAAATTTTCATTAGCAATGGATAAATTAGCTCGCCTCCTCGAGTCTATTTATATTTCTCGAGAGCAACCCAATTGAACTTTGGTCAATTTGACATAATTCTATTTATAGACATGACGGAATAGTGATGAAATGATTAAGTCAAATAAACAAATCGGTCTGCAACAATTTTTTTCAATCTTTACGCCATTGGTTCTTTCTTGTTGTTCAATATAAGTTTTGTGAAAACTCTTTAGTTCTTTGGCACCTTATTACATTACTGCAAGTCTTTTGTTACTTAACCTTCTTCTTGAATTTGCTTTCATCCTGCTTTTCCTTTCAGTTCCATACGATATAAAAACAAGTTTTCATTTCTCTTGTTACTAGAATTGGTTCTAGACTCGGTGCTGTTAAGTCTTTATAAATTTTTCCTTACAAAGAAAACTGTGTGCTTTGTTACCGTTCAAATCCGTAAAATCAGAACAAAAAACATCTCAATATTTATCCATCACCTGTAATATGGCTGCTGAATATTTAGAAATTGCAAAGACAAGTGAGCGAGGCACTCGAACCCTTGAGCGAATGTGTCACAACTTCAAAAACATTGTCCTTGTAAAGGAAAGCTTTGATGATAAGACAGATTTATGGCAAACAAAAAACAGCTTTATTGCTCCAGTGAATTACATTGAACCAATACTTGAATACATAAAACAAAACGATTTATTTCATCTTACAAAAACGCCAGAAAAATCACCAAGACAAGAAGAGTCTCCATATGCTCATCGATATTATGGATGTATTACTCCCATTCAAACAAAAAAGCAGGATGTGAAAAATTGACAAAGCGTACAAGAAAACTTTTTGCAGACCACGATCATGACTGCATTGAAATTTGGGAGAATCAATTGGGGCAGCTAGAAGAAGTTGAGCAAATATGTGGTTTTTGGAATTTTGATCAGTCGCCAAGTGAAGAAAGAAAAACCCCGGAAAGCCTCCCTTTGCTTGCAAACAATTTTTCTGATGATGTCAGCATCGATGAAACACCTCCATTGAGCCAATGTTATGCCCCCGTCAAGAAGTTCATCAAGTTATCTCGACTCTAAAATACAACAAAACACATTAAACTCCTTGTACATGTTTTATTTGTTGCTTTTCACAATGTTTAAGCATGATAACTTTGTTAACATCTTGAAACCAGTTCTTAATTCAACTTTAACTAAAGATTCATCTTAGCACTAGACAAACATTTGAGACAGAATTAAGCGCTGCTGAAAATTTCAGACATCGAACAAACAAGTACGCAAAACAATGTTTTAAACAAATAAGCGAAAGTGGACTGGGTTGAATTAAACCCAGCTGAATCATGGATTTTTCAAAAATCACGGCAAACGATCAATAAACAATTTTCATCAGATAATTGTATGCTGAAAAACTCAGACATTGAACAAACAAGTATGCGAAACACTGTTTTAAACAAATAAGCAAAATGAGACTGAGTTGAAATAAACCCAGCTGAAGCTTGGATTGTAGTGAAATCACAGTAAACAATCAATAAACATTTTTTTATCAGATAGTCGTACACCGTAACAAAATTATGGTAGACAAATAAGATGTAAAACTGTGAACTTATTATCACCTAATTTAAACAAACAAAAAGTAGAAAAACCGTTGAGCATATAAAAATATGTCTTGTTTACACAACAGTCTGCGCGATGTGTTCCCCTCTACTGCTGTTTGCGGAGCAGTAGCTTTCTGTTACAAAAGCAAACAAAAAAGACGCGCACTCTGATTGGATGAAACAAGTTTAAATAACAGTTTGCCCGACAATAGCATTCTTACATTTGCTTTTTGCCTTAACCTGAAATTCACTTGATTGAAAAACTTCAACTACTTTCATTTCCTTTTCGTAATTTTATTTTTTTTTGCGTTCCTATTCCTTCTCTCTTTCTTAATTTACCGTTCATAATGAACGCTGAAACGTGTACAATTTGTCTGAAAAAACTCGTGGATAAGCGCAGCCTCAGACGTCATATGCAAACAATTCATAAACAATACGTCCAAACCAACCGAATCGAATGCGATGAATGTGCGTTTGCTCACGAAAAAGTCATAGAACTCGAAACGCATATGATACAGCAACACAACTCAAAACATCCCCGCTGCTGTCTGTACTGCAACAAGTTCTTCGTAGACAACCTCAAGTACATGGAGCACATGAATAAAAATCATGGACTGCCGGTATGGAACGCTGATCTCGAAAACAACCCAAGTTCTGGAATTCTTCCGTCCGAGCAAGCTTTCGGCGGTGTTTTGAAAACATATGACATACCAGTGGAAGAACATGAAATAGACTTGCTAAGTTTCATGCGTAGCAAACGTGATGAGATTGAAAACATTGTTCAACTCAACACCCAAAACCATGCACAAAAACTTCAGTTTAGCGCACTGGTACAGCTCACAAAACCATCGAGCGATGAAAATGTTAGCAGCCAGTCAGACCGCATTAAAATATACATCAACTCAAAAATGCAGCGGGTCGACTTCACAGGTTTGAGCAAATCTTGTTTCGCTGGAATGGTTGAACAAATGTTGCTTGCCTTGAACAACTTTGCATCTCATGGTAGCGGCTGGACATTAGATAGCATTGAAAACATTGAATTGAGGCTCGCCAGGTCAAAACCAATTGCTGCTTCTGCATATTTAGCTCTGCCTACTGAGCTAGCAAAATGTCAGTACCTGTTGAACATTCGAAACCGACAAGACGAGAAATGTTTTCTCTACTGCTATACAGCTCAGTACCATAACACATTCGGACCCCGGTTGATACCCGCCAATGGTTCATGGAGACAAAAAACAAAACCAATAATGAATATTTCGGAAAATCCAGGAGCAAAACAAGCGGCTGGCGATTTCATGATGCCCATGGCTTTTCACCAGATGGAAAAATTTGAACTGCTGAACTTGGTACGCGTTAATGTTTTTCGACACTCGAACAAGAAACTGATTCCTTTCCGCATATCAAATAATAAAAACTACAATTTCAATCTGGATCTGCTCTTGCTTAGTGATGGATCAATGCATCACTATGTCCTGATCACAAATATCAAGGCACTTATTCATAACTATCTTGGAAAACACCAGCGCAATGACAACCATTTGTGTCGTAACTGTTTCCACATCAGCACCTCATTGGATCGATATGAGAGACATGAAGAAATATGCCATCAAAACACGCAAGCAATAATTAAAATGCCGAAAGCCCAACAGCAAAACTTTGAATTCAAAAATGTTCAAGCCCGATGGTTTGCGCCAATAGTTGGATTCTTTGATCTGGAGTCAATAATTGAACCAGTTGCTGACACTATCAATACACAACAAAACTCAGTTACTAGATCATTGGAGGAACACAAGCCATGTAGTTATGCTTTGCTCTTCGTTGCTTTAAACGAAACAAAGCCATTCTACTTCGATCTCAAATGTGGTCCGAATGTCATGGTTGAATTTGCTAAGTCACTGGAACAAATTGCTAGGGATATATACGACGTGAAACAACAACACGAGAACTTTTCCGGCGAGCCAACAATCACTAAAGATCAAGCTAGTTTGTGTTGGATTTGTGAAACTGAATTGAATACATCCTCACAAGATCCCACTGTTCTAGACCACTGCCATTTCACAGGAAAATTTTTGGGATGGGCACATGCGCAGTGCAATTTGAAAGGCAAAACTCTAAACTTCACCCCCCTATTTGCGCAAAACTTGGCAAACTATGATCTTCATCACGTAGTATTAGCACTACAAAGTCTGAATAACAAAAACACAATTTCATTTGTGCCAAGCACGAGTGAGAAATTCATCTCATTGCAAATTGGAGTGCATATGAAAACAACACAAAACAAGAAAGGTGTTTGGACAAGCCAGTATGAGTATATCAGACTATTGGACTCATTTAAGTTCATGAATGCATCGCTCGACAAGTTGGTACAGAACGTGCCATCTGATCAATTCACCTTCATCATCGGTTAATTTGCGTGGCCCACGTGGCCCACAACATCGGTTAATTTGCTAAAACAAAAAGGCTCGTTCCCTTATTGCTTCGTCGATAGCTTTGAAAAATTGCAAGAGGCCCAGCTTCCCCCTCTCGAGAAATGGACAAACAGTTTGCAGCAGTACGAGGTAACAGTGAGTGAAGATGAATACAAGTGAGCCCTCGAAGTGTTCAATTTATTCAAGTGCCAAAACATTGGTGACTACTACAACTTGTATTTGACAACAGATGTGTTTCTCCTCGCTGCAGTATTACTCTGCTTTAGAAAAGTGTGCTATGATACATATGGGCTCGACTGCTGCCAGTATTACACGGCTTCCAACTTGTCAGGAGATGCAATGCTCAAAATATGCAACCCTCAACTACATCTTCTAACAGAAAGGGAACACCTCGACATGGTAGAAAGTCTTATAAGAGGAGGCGTGAGCTCGGTTTACAGTAAGCGGCTATGTCGCGCAAATAACAAGTTTCTTTCGGACTACAAACCGAACAACATTTCCTCATTCATAATAATGATCGATGCCAATAATCTGTATGGAGGAATCATGGAAAAATTCCCCCTACCCCTCCATGATTTCGAAATGTTTGACAAAAGTGAATGGACCGATGAGGAAGCCCAGGAAATTTTGCGTCGAATATTGAATACGCCCGATGATGATGAGGTTGGATACATAGTTGAAGTCGATTTCAGTTATCCCGACAGCCTGCACGATCTACACTCTGATTTTCCTTTGGCGCCCACAAAGAAGCGATTGATGAATGCTGGCTCAGTGAGTATCAAAGCAGCTTGTTGGCCGACATGCAAATTAAAAAACCCCCGCAGGTGAAAAGCTCATTCAGACGTTGTTCGATAAACAGAACTACACTCTGCCCTTTCAAACCCTCAAACTCTATGTTGAACTAGGATTGGTAGTGACCAAGCTTCATAGAGTGCTTTCGTTCAAACAGCAAAAGTGGCTGGCACCGTACGTACAACTGAACACGGAAAAGTGAAAGCAAGCGAAGAATAAATTTGAGGAGGATTTTTTCAAATTGACGGTTAATTCATCGTTTGGAAAAACTTGGGAGGGAAAGCGAAACCGAATGAAAGTCAGGATAACCCGCACGGAAGAGGAAACGCTAAAGTGGACAGACAAGCCCGAGTACCAATCATCAAAATTTATTTAAGAATTTATTATTTAAAAAATTATATAAGATCTTGTCACCCTATGCCTTCAGCAATCAGAAATACTTTGGGACAAACCAACCATAGCGGGTGCCTGTATGTTGGATTTGGCAAAGAAGTTCATGTTCGAGTTTCACTACAAAGTCATGAAGAAAACTTTGACTGCAATTTGCTTTATTCAGACAGGGACTCTTTCGTATATGAAGTGCGTTCAAGAGACTTCTTTGCAGAATTACAACGGAAAAAGTCGGTCGCTGAACAGTTCGCTTTCTCAAACTTTCCACCAGAACACCCCTTGTATAGCAGGGACAATGCACTTGTCACTCTTAAATTCAAAGATGAGATGGGAAGCCGGCCAATTGCTGAGTTTTGTGGACACAAGCCAAAGCTGTATTCAATCAAGCTCGCTGAAGGCTAGTATATATCTTTTTCACTACCCCCCCCCGTCATACAAACACAAGTAATCAAAACAAACAGGCATATGCAAAACATTCTAGCAAATAAAGTTTGTTTGGGTATGGAAACAATGGAATGAATTTGAAATAAACCAAGTTTTTTTCAGGTTGCACCAAACAGTCAGCAAAAGGGGTCATAAAAGATGCACGTCGCAGCATGACGCATGAAATTGTACAAGCAAACTCTTTTGGGCGGTGAGGTGGTGCGTCTGCTCAACACGAGAATAGCTTCAAGCAACCACAAGCTGCACACAATTGTTGTCAACAAGAAATCTTTGACAGGCTACGATGACGAACGATTTATTATGAATGACCAAGTTTCCCTGCTGCCCTATGGTCATCGTTCAATAAGAGAGGATATGTTCTTCAAATCAATAATGAATGAACCCAATTGGGGCGCCGATGACTTGGGCGAAAGCGAGCAGGAAAGCGGGCAGCAGGCGCAGGAAAGCGGGCAGCGGGCGCAGGAAAGCGGGCAAGCGGGCAGCATGCGCAGGAAAGCGGGCATGGGGCGCAGGAAAGCGGGCAGCATGCGCAGGAAAGCGGGCAGCGGGCGCAGGAAAGCGGGCAGCATGCGCAGGAAAGCGGGCATCGGGCGCAGGAAAGCGGGCAGCATGCGCAGGATAGCTCGCAGCAGGTAAAACAACAAAAACCAGCAAAAAAACAAACGTCAAACGCAACAGTCAGCAAACGTTCCACAAACTAATAGCATTCTAAACACAAGTTTCAACTCAATTCCCGACCCAGGTTTTCACCAGCGAAATTATAGCGAGGACGAATTGAATCAAAATTTAGTAGATTTTGACAATTTGTCAGAGTTTTCGGACGGTAGTTCTTCTACGGACGCAGCTTGCGATGGGTTTATTCTAAGTCAAGCGAAAGAAGATTCAGATAGCAGCCCCCAACCTCCAATCACAATTGATGAACAACCGCCAGCCAACCTCCCAGTAACAATTGATCAACAAAATCTGCAAGATCAACCACCTACCAAAAAGAGAAGACGAGCAAGAATCATAGAAAGTAATAGCGAAGAGGACTGATGAACCAAAACAAAACTAAAAAGTCTTGTCTCATCCTGTATTTGTACCTATATTGTCCAAAAACCACTTGAGGCCGGGCTTATATGGCCCAATTGACTTTTTTAAAAAGTTAAATTTGTACCATCCCCCCTTTTTGGGCTAGAAATTTCTTGTGTGTAGTGAGTGAGGTCATGTGATAGGGAGGGACACTGATGTACTAGGAGGGGTTGATCTGCCACGGCATGTGACAGAACACAGTTCTTCCTGCACATATCAGACTGTATCAAAATTCGTTTGCAACAAACTTGTGTCGCAGAGAACCTACTAAGTCAGCTTTTCCGCTGCCATACATGCAGGGTTTTTCTTATTCATTTTACACCCTATAAAAATCCGTAGAACCGGATTTTTTGAAAAAAAGTTCCTACCCATATATCCGGTCTACTAAAAACGATTTTTCTTACTCAATTGTTGCGCAGGGTGATATGTAGTTGTCCGTTACCCAAATCATGAACAACCCTGTCTTGTCGCTCAAAAATTTCAGGATTTTTGCACTTCCCGCAATGGCAGATGTTGAGATCAATCACACTTCGTTCAAGCAGAACACAATTTTCCTCAAGTTTCTGATGTTTCTTGACGAACTAGCTAAATAATTGAAATTAATTTAAAAAATCAGACTTGACAAGGCTGGCGGGGTATTCATTGAATTTTTATTTCAATTAGACAAATTTCTTACGTTAGAATATTCAAGTCTAAGCCATCAATTCAACGATTTCGCTCTTTAGTTCTCATTCTGAATAAGTAATAGTTACGTGACTCTGCTTGAAGTCACTGAGCACTTCTGGTGTTTATTGTGAACCGTAAAGCGGCTCAAGATATTCAGTCAAAATTTCAAAGTGACTTCTACAGAGTTACTTAACCATGTTTAAAACACACAACTTCACGTTTCAAAATGACGAAAGTCAAGAGTTTCAACTTGTGGCTAAGTAGCAACTTCTGACGTTTTTACTTCTGGCACTGCAGACTTTCGTCATTTGAAAATTGAAGATGAGTGTTTTAAAATTTTAAATGTACTCAACACTTCATTGAATGTACACAACAATTCATATAGCCTATCGAAAGATGTACAAATATCAATTTTTGAATAATTAAAACTTCATAATATCTATTAATTAATAATTATTTTGTGAACCAAAGACTTGAATTTTAATCTCTAAATCTTTTGAAACAATGCATTTCGCTTCGTAGCTTTTTCTAATACAAAGAATTGAGAGACCAAAAAAAGTCTTACCTTCTGTATTATAAAAGATTTTTAAAAACTCCAGCTTTGATACCTCACTTTTTTTTCATTTACTTACAATGATTTGTAGGTTGTTGCCCACTATTAATGTTTTCCATGAACTCGTTCGACAGTGCAAGATGGTCAAAATTGGCAAACTTATTTGAAAAACTTATGAGATTCTACACAAAACTCTCAATATATATATATATATATATATATATATATATATATATATAGTTTAGGATTTTTGTTAACTACTGTATTCTTGCATAATTAAACATACTTGCATAATTTTAGACTGTTAAATATTTAAAAAATCGAAACTATCCCCCCCAGCATGCTGAATATTTGCTATAATATTGCTATTAAGTTACCCTATAATATTATAATATAACACGTAATTTGTTACCGAGGGTCAAAAATACAATGGGGGGGCAGAATTGATCTGAAAAATCCTTATAAAAAGTTCGCCAATTTGAAGATTTAATGACAGAGAGCAAACCACAGAACGGAATATCGGAAACAACCAAGCAGTAAATTAAATTTTCAGATAATAAATATTTCTGGACAAAAGTCAGTAAACAATTTTGGACCAGACGAAGGTTTTTTCAACCAGGATTTTGTTTTTTTAGCGAAAAATGTTATGAAGCCGGTTTCCTTAGTTCCCCTGACACCCTTTATTTAATTCCCATAATTTTAATTTTTTGATCTGTCGGCAATTTTTCTAATATTTTGCCGCAAAAATCTAGTGGGGGGACAAAAAACCGAAAAATTGGAACATTTTTTGCTAAAAATTGGGTTAGGTTTTGTTAAAATCAGATATATGAACGCCAAGATTTGCTATACTAAGCTACAAAGCAATAAAATGATCAAAATGCAGTGTAAAATCAAGTCATCTTGACGCTCCGCTGTCTAGCGTTGCAAAATTTGGCGGGAAATTAAAAAAACAAAGTAGCAAAGTTTGCAAACAAGAACTGGTTTCAAACAGCCGAAGAAAAATTAAGACGAACGAAATAATAATATAACACCATAAAATCTTCAAAAAAACTGACTAGAACCTCAAAAATAGGGGGGACATTTTTTCAAATTTTAAAAATTTTCAAGTGTCCCACCCTGTTGTTGTCGGGCCGAGAAAATCAGGCTTCCAAAAATGTCCGTCCCCCCCCCCCGTTGAGGTTCTAGTCATTTTTTATACTACTTACGATAAGAAATTCTTACAGATCTAGTTAAACGGTAGATGGTTAAAGATGACCAATCTAACTGAAATTCATAAAAATCTGAGCTCACAAAAAAGTGCCAACAATAAACACAAACATTCCAAAAGTTGTGTCTTTAATAACCTCGTTAAAAAAATGTTTTTACTGGACAATATTTCAGAGAAATGTTTTTAATAGTCGCACAGCGATAGCTGGGGCTATTATTGGCCTTCTCTTGGTTTTTATTTACAATTCAAAGAAAATGAATTGTATTGGGGCGCTGTCTGTTTACGACTTGAAGAGGAGTAATGGAGAAGTCCTTTTTTAATCACTTTAGTTGGAGTGAATTTTGAAGCAGGGAATGAAACGCGTGAAAAATTTTAGATTGGTTTGGGTGCTGAACAAAAGTGAAGAGGGGAGCGAAAATAGAGTGTTTTTATGTTCATTCCGCTGTTTTCGAGAGAGCGAGAAATTGAGGTGTGAAAAAAATTTCTGTAAGCGAGCGATATTTTGTATTCACGTGCGGCTTTTTTAAACCGTTTTTTTGTTAATTTTTTTTAGTTTAGAAATCTTTTTATGATATTGTGTGATTTTTAAAGTTGCTTTATTAGTGGTTTGTAGGTTTTTGGTCATTAATAAGAATTTTATACCATTTTGCTGGTTTTTCGGCTATTTTGCCGAACTTTAGGCGAATTTTAGCATTTTTGCGTTTTGACTTGTTATATTGCTCTGTATGGGCTTTGAATAGACACATGTTAGTTACTGAGTCTTAAAAAACCAAGTGATTACATTTTCTTAGTTTTTAAACGTTTTTTTTTGTTGAGAAAAATGACAATAAACTGAAACATTTTTAATTATTCTTCTTAATTTTTTGTAATTTTTCGCTTTTTTTCTAAACTTAGAGAAGTTTATTAGCCTATTCGGTTTTCCTATTGTTTTGGAAGTTTTCCAGTTTTTTTGCTCCATTTAACGTTTTTTGGCATCGAACAACGGTTGGGAAACAATAGCATATGCATCGCGTTTTCTAAACAAAGCTGAAGAAAAATACAGCATTAACGAGCTCGAACTCCTAGGCATAGTTTGGTCACTGGAACATTTCAAGCATTATTTATATGGTCAATATTTCACTGTACGAACAGACCATTGGGCACTTCTATCCATACTTAAAGATAAATCAACAAAGGCACACCAAAGCAGATTAACCCGCTGGTGCGATCGGCTAATCCCATTCCACTTTAATATAGAACATATACCAGGCTCAAAGATGGGCCTCGCAGATTACATATCTAGAAACCCCCACGGCGCCGCAAAACCAATTAGCATGTACGACGAAGACTTTGTAATAGCACAAATAGATGATATAGTTAAAACAATTAATGCAATTAGACAACGCGGTAGACCACGAAAATTCTCTATACTGGAATCGCACGACGATTCCACGACATCAAACACAACGACTGCAATTAAACGTCAAAGAGGCCGGCCGAGAAAAACACCCCTGGAATCGCGGGACGATTCCAAAATCAAAGTGCCTAGAGCACAAAGTCATAAGACAAAAACAAAAGTAGTTCAAAAAGAACATCAGACAACGCAGACAACATTCCAATCCCAATATAGAAAACCGCGTGACGAGGAATGACGTAATTGAACAAAAAGTCACACAACAAGCGATTGCAAAACCGCATTTGCCAAATAACTCAAATAACAATCAGTTGCTAACACAAAAACAAATTTTTCCAGAAATGCAAACAGACAAAGACGAAATGCAAAACACTTCCCCAAAGAGCCCAGGAAGATGTCCACTATCATTCACCACTTACCTAAGCCACAACAAAGAAGAAAACCACCCACCGCCTCAACAGGAAGAACAAACAACATCAAATACAACACTGGATAAAGCAATCAGGGATGTGTTCAGCTCGACATTAATAGCAGCCATGACCAATAGAGACAGTGTACTAAGAGAGATTCGAGATTGCATAATCCAGAACGACGAACGCCGATGCAAAGCAGTGAGCAAACAGATATACGCCCACTGGAACCAACTGAGCGTAAACGATGGCTGCATACTACTGGACAATCGCCTCACGATTACCAATGCACTTAAAGAGGCAGTCATTGACGTTCTGCATGCTACCCACCCTGGCTCATGGGGAATGACAGAACTAGTGAATAGACTCTGGTAGCCCTTCATTAACAGAGATCTGATAAACAAGGCAAAAACATGCCGCCCCTCCACTGAATTTGGTAAGAACCTTAAAAGCATGATACCAAAAACTAAATGGTCACCAATGAAACCATGCGTCGAACCAAACGAAGAAATCCAGATAGACTTTGGTGGACCAATAGTAGACGGTCAAGGAAGAGAAATATACTTTCTCGCTTGCATCGACCGATTTTCAAAATTTCCATCCCTTAAATTATACAGTAACGCGAATGCAACAAACGTAGAACACTTTCTAAATAAATATATGTCCAAACATGGGGTACCTAGATCTATACGAATGGACCAAGCTAGATGCCAAAAGGGTAATATAATTAGAGACTTGTGCAACAGAAACAATATTAGAATAATATTTGCACCCGCAAACGACCATAGATCGATAGGCCTCGTCGAAAGATTAATTCAAACGGTCAAACGAAGACTAGGGTGCATCAAGCTAGATCCCAAACAACACCCGTTTAATATAAAACAATCCTTAAAACAAATCGCACAAGAACTAAGAATATGTCGGAAAAAGCAACCAATATATCACCATTCGAAGCGCACTTTGGGCGCCCCGCCAATACTCCTATAACCAATCTAACAACAAAACCTGATAGTAGAAATTTAAAATGGCCAAAAGTACAACATGACTATTTAGATGACAACATCATGGGAGCGGACGAGCTGATATCCGACGAACGATGGGAACAAGAGGACCTAGACAGCGACGAGGAGGTACGAACTTCAAAAGAGAGGATGCTCACAGCAGCCAAGAACGACACCGGCGAGATCCCTCGAACATTCCGAATGACCACACAATCAACGTTGCAACCGATCGCCGAATCCAGTAAAGGCCTACAACTAGCAAGGAAAACAATTGCTTCAACACGCAGCAAGAAACAACTACAAGGCTTGTACGAAGCAATACCAGAAGGGGCAGCATTAGTCAAAACATCCGGCTCAACGCTAACGATCAAATACCCGGGACAAGACGACACCGTCCTCCACAAGTCCGAGGTAGCTAGATTCGGTACGTACACACAGCCCCAAATTCCCTTAATCCAATTCGCGGCACGAAAGACGGTAATCAATCACCACGAAAAGCTGCAGCGAACGATGAACATCCACCAAAAAGAGCAAATGACCAAACTAAAAGGCGAACATACAATCCGCAAAAGATTACAAGATTCACCTACCAACCCCAAACTGGCCAACCTCGCGAAAGTCCATCGCACAAAAGTCCCACCGAAAAGGAAATTTGTACAGTCTCCTAAAAAAGGGGACGCGAAGAAACAACACAAAGATCAATACGCATCCTCGCAAGAAGAAGATGGTGACGATACCATCGCAGCCCACGAGGCAACGGCCGAAGCCAACCCAAAAGACGCAGACTATGAACCACAAGAGTCGATTGACATACACGAAATCAACCAAGGCAAAAAGCCACGACGAAGCAATAGACTTAAAAAAAATGCAACAAAATACGTCAGACCGAAACTTTATCCACTGACGACGACACAGACGAGACCCAAACCAGCACTCCAATCAAAAGCCCCAAAGGCATCGCAAACTTCCAACCGGGTCCAAGTGCGCAGGACGATTCCACGCAAGGGCCGGAAGAACGTAGAAATACATCACCAACCATAGGCCAAACACAAGAGCCTACTGAGACTGAGCCGGTATCACCTCTGGCCGAAGGACAGGTGCTGGAAGTATCGCTCCAATCACAAGAGTCAAGAGAGAGAGAACTAAGCCCACATGAACTCTAAACAATGCCTTTGCAATCGCATAACAAACTTTTAAAAAAACTTTGTTATTTCTCCCGAGGGGAAATGTGGTACATGTGTATTACCATTACAAAACATTCTTACTTTACGTATGTTATGATGCAGTAAATTAATAATACCTTCATGCAGTATATATACATTAACATTGTTAACCATATGCAATCGTCCGACGATTGTCTCTTATGTTCAAAGTTAACTGGTACTACGCACTAAGTGTGCAGACTGACAAAAGGTCAACTGCAGTTCTGCCTTAGCTTTCACCGAATAAAGTTGTGCGTTGAATATTCTCTTTTCGATTTGAGCTTAGATCTTATTCTTATAAGTCTAGCATCACAGGCTCTATGAGCTCTTGTGAAATCAAAAAAGCTTATTTTTTTCTAAGATTTCTTTCAAGTTGTTTTTATATTCTCTTTGTGTTCTTCAAGTTTTTATAGCATTTGGGGATGCCTATAGTCCAATATAGTTGTTTTTGATGCGTGTTGATGATTTTGATTACAGTTTTCTGTCTTTTTTTCAAGATAATTGAGCAATTTTCCTGAAGATTTCCGCAAATTTTTGTGATTTTTTTTTTGAATTTTTGCTAAAATCTTCTGATTCTGCTTTTTGCTACTTTTTAGTATTCTAGCTTTTGATATGAACTTTTCTAGAGATTTTAATGGAATATATTTAGAACACTTTTCATCGACAGATATTACTAACTTTTAATAATCTTTTTACTCTTTTTTAATCAGTTTTCTTGGAGTGATTTTTGAAGCGGGAAATGAAACGCGTAAAAAAATTTGGAGTAATTTTGGCGCTGAAAAAACCTGAAGAGTCGAGCGAAAAGGGAGTGGTTTTTGTTCATTCAGCTGTTTTTGAGAAGCTGATGTCTAGTGAGAAACTAATGTATTAGTTTTAGGCTTGTTTGGATAGGAATTGAAGTGTTCAAGTAGTTAATTTGATTTTACGGCTAATTTGGAGGATTTTGATCAGTTTTGCTGATTTTTAGACAAAATTTAATGGTCTTTTTGACTGTTTTTTTTTGTTTTAATGCTTTAAGTGGGAATCGAATAGAAGCTTGTTACTTAAGAATTTTTCGGTTACCAATTGACTAAAGTTCTCTTGGTATCAATTATTTTTTTCTTGGGAAATTTGTTAGAAAAATTAAAAAATTTTAAACCATTTTTTTTATATTTTGGAGTTTTTCTCTTTTTTTTAAATCTGAGAACTTTCCTAGCCTATTATGACTTGCCCATTGTTTTGCGAACTTTTCATTGCTCTAAATGCAGAGGAACTTTACTCGGTTTTATGCTTCCTTGTACTATTTAAAAAATTCACTCAGTTTTTCTAGTTTTTTTGTTCAATTTGTGTTCGAATGCCGTTTCTATTCTTCCTGATTTTCATGGTTTGTGGAGGTTCAGGTTTCTCATTAGTTGTTCTATTTATTAAATCATAAGTATGGGCAATTTTATCCTTAAAGTCGTTTCCGGAATTCTTTCGGCTATTTTTTTTTAAGATCTGTTCGCACATTTTTATGATTTTTGAATTCAAATTGGAGTAGTGATTTTGGTCACGCCGAAACGGGAAATGGAGCAAAGAAACGAGTGGTTTTGCGGCGTGATTTTCTTTTCGCTCTAATTTTAATGTAGAGTGTGAAAACGGTGTTTGAACAAAAATTCTGTTTCTCGGTAGGGGTTTTTGTTCACATGCGGCAATTTCACTCTGATTTTTACTGTTTTTTCAATTTTTTGGATCGGATTATTTTCTGAATGGTTTTCCCAATCAATTCACAGCTCATTCTAGGCCTAGTTTTTTGTTTGAAATAAATTTTCATTTCTCTCTAGTGGCTTTTTTGTTAACATGCGGCATTTTGACATTGATTTTCTGTTTTTTCTTTTTTATCTAATTTTTTTTCAAAAAATGGTTTCCTCAATTCATTCATGGTCCATTCTAGGTCTTGTTTTTCTGTTTAGTCAATGGGAATTCTTTGAATTGTACGTCAGGACTTGTCCTGTTATGTTTTTAATTTCGTTCGCTGGTGTCGCGATTTTTGTTACGACCATATGACGTCACAACCACTTCAAATGTGCTTTTTGTTCATTCGTTCATGCAATTTCAACTGAAGTAGGTGTGTGACGTCATTTTTTTCTATTAGTGGATTGAGTTTTTTGTTCATTCGCGCGATTAAATTTTTGGTCACACCTGACTTACCTCACTCTCAAAAATGACTTCCTCGCTTTGAAATTGACTTTTATTTAACTTATTTCAAAGAGTTAAGTTGAAATGAGTGTGTGTCACTCTAAATGAAGATTATTTGAGAGCAGCTAATAGAGGAAGAAAAACTTATAGAGGCAGCAAGATTTTTACTCAAATTATAACATATCAGCCTCCAATGAAAAGACGAAATTATTTGGTCTGTCATTCTGTCTTTTTTACTGTTTTTTGAGACGGCAGATATACGAAGCTATTGCGGCTATTTTCTGGCAGTCTGCCAGCTATGTTGCTTTGTTTGTCCAATGTAGTACATTTGTGCGCTGAGCACTAGAAAATGAGACAAAACTGCAGCCAAATAGAAAAAAGCAACGCACTTTGAATAATAATTCCTGCTTTTTGTGAACAATGAAGCTCTCTACAAGTCCCTAAAATAATTTTTTGAGTAGTTGAAAGTCACATTCTTAGTTGCAATTAATAATTTTGAGGTCATGGAACTTTACAGCAAGCAAAAGATTAATGAATCAACTTTTATTCTGGTAATTGAGAATTTGAGAATTTTTAGCTTTATTTTTTTTGGTGTAATCGAAAATTGTTGGCCGATTGCTGTAACCTTAAAACGCGCTACTTTTGTTGGATTTGTTATGAAGAAGAGAGATTGAAATTATCTGAAAAAATTATCTGAGCTATATGCAGACAGAAAAATTTTTATAGAAAAATTGATTTGAAAAATTTTTGTCTTTAAGAAATCAACCATAGGGTATTTTGTTATCTATGTACAACCCGCGCATCACTCATTCCAGATTTTTGGCTCATTAGTCGCATAAGTGACAGCCTTTTTCTCAGCTCAATAAAGAATTTGTTGCCTCCAATATAGGCGTATGTTGTATGTTAAAGTACAGGAATGTCAATTTTAACCTAGCTGCATCCCTCTTTTCATTTAAACTAATGCATATACAATTAACGGAACTCAATTAGAGAAAAGTTTTTGAAGTGTTTGAGTTTATCAAATCCACAAAATAGAGTGAAGAACTTTTTAAATTTAATAAAAAATAAAAAATTATCCGGTCATAGCTTATATTTTTTTAACATTTCATTCGTTAATTTTCAGTGGTTTACAAAAAGTGTTTTTTACTCCAATTTCATCTATATAGTGCAAGCTAAATAACGAACTACCTCTCTATTGTCATTGTTGAATCTGGGTTGCTTAAATAATGACTGGTTGAGCGATGGTATAATTATTTTATCTCAAACTTCTTGACCATTTTAAGAATCATGCCAGGGTCAACATGTTAGAAATGCGCTAAATACATTGCAATTGTGCAATTAAAGACTGGAATTTGTTTAATTCGTTAAAATTCAAAAATTCAAACAAAAATTTCTACCTAGAAAAACGCTGAAGTGCGTTAAAACTTTGTAAGAATTGCACTCAGATTTTTGACTCAATATAAAAATTATTTTCCATGCAATTTACCACTTTTCCTGAAATTGTAACCCTACAATCTGATATTATATAAAAACTGTATACAATATTATATTCTATAAAACTCTGTGAAGTATACGCTCGAAAACGCTGAAATGCACGAAATTATGTAAGAAAGATGCTAAAGAATTAGTGTAATTCTTACAGGCTTTCGGGTAATTTCGTACAAAACGGTTTGAATATTAAAGAAAAATTGAGTAAGAAGGTTTTTAGGAATCAATGGCACAGTGTATTAAGTAATGGATAAGATAAGCAGAGCGGATTTCAAGACTCAGCACTCAAAGAATGTTTAAACCTCAATCGACATTTTTTCAGTGCAGTTCAGTGCATTTTTTAACGTAATTTTTGGAATATTTCTCGACCTTGGTGCTGTTATTTTCAACAGATATTTATTTTTTAAGATAAAAGATTAATAAATTGAAAGGCATGGCGGAATCTTAAGTATGCACATCATCTAGTACAACATCGATTATGATACAAACAGTTAATAGTGATGGAGCATTCACAATTTATGGTCCGAACCAGTAAAAGCCAGACAAGGTGCATCATTTCGAAGCTAGATTAAAAAACTTAAGTATTTATTATACCAAGGAAATTAGCGTTGCCATAATAATGTTCTATGAATAGTTTGACTGTTTGCTACTTACATTTTATCTTAAAATTCTTCATGCTGGCAACTTTTTGTTACATTCTCCTTCAAAAACTAAACGATTGCGAATTAAAAAAAAATGTTGTAGGCATTTTGTATGGCAAACATTGGAATGTATGCCTCTAACGATCATTTTAAACATTCGTCTAGAAGTTTGAAAACAAAATACTTTCAATTTTAAAAATTGACTTCCGTCTGTTATACTTGAAACAGTTTGAATTCTTCTTAGTATAAGCAGAAATTGGTAAAAAAAAGTTTACGCCATATAGACCGATGCGTAGACTAGGCAAATTTTTTTGAACAATAATCATTGTTGACAAACAGTAATAACATATATCAAGAGGTTGGAATTTAAATCAAATTTTTTTATTGTAAAAATAAAGAAAACATTTGATAGAATTTGTACGATTTTAGCATCAATCGTTTAAAGACAAATAACAATTCATTTAACTACTAAACCCCTGCTGAGAGTTTTTGCTATTGAATTATATGGTTCTCATATTTCAAACACACGTTGATCTTTAAATCAAAAGATGTAATTTTGACAAAAAAGACGAATTGTTAAATAAAAACGTTTTTATCCCCAATTCACAGCATCCATTCAGGATTGTTTTTGTTTCCACGCTCTTTTTCGCAAAAACAAAGTAAAGTATAAAATGATGAAAGAGCAAAATATCATTTCTATTTCAAAAAACTTAAATTTTTACAATAGGTAGATATGAATTTGGAAAGTTTCTTAGATGATTGATTCAGTTGTTCTATTGTTATGCGTTATGCTGTCTATCAATGATACTAGTTATCTCTATCGATAGGAAACATAACTGCCAGGCAAAAAATTGTCTCAGCCAAAATTAAGTTAGCAGAGCATTTGGAGGGTTGGAATATTAGGTTCAACCAGCGTGCAAAAAATTATTTTCTTCAATAAGAAAAAGTAAAAACTAAGACCGAAAGCAACTTTAATACCGAAGTAGATGTTAAGAAAATGATCTCTAACCAGTTTAATAAGTGCCGAAGGATTCTCTTGCAAGATCTTGTGAAAAATATTGCAAGATCTTGCAAAATGATGTATGGTCTTGCAAATCTTTTCTCCTAAATCTTGCAAGTTTTATCAGTTAATCATTCATCTTGCAAATATTTAAATACTCTCAATCAAACCATTTGAGCTTGAAGTGCATTCAACAAAAACAATTTTTAACCCTTGAAGACCTGCAACTTATATGGGTGTAATTGCGTACTCCTTGTCAAGTTAAATTAAAATTCTAAAGTAAATAAATGCTGCGTCTAAAGCAAAGGTGAAAGACACATTTTTACTGTAAATTAACCAAAGTTGTTGTCAAAAGCGCTGTAATTGAACGGTTTAACTGAGTAAATTAAAAAAGAAAACAGAGAAAAAGTTTTCTGTTCAAGTTTTTCAGATTGTTTTATTATTCAGTGATGCAGTAAGAATTTTTGCTTACCGACTGAATTTTTAGTTTTTTTTTAAAAAAAAGTGAACTTCACAAAATCAACGTATTTTTCATTCAATTTATATCTTTTAAAATACGAAAGCCCTTTTCTTGGGATTTTTCTGGGCAAAACGACAGATCATGCGGAATAAAAACCAATAAGAGCAGAGCTTGACCGAAACGAACTTGCAAGAATCTTGCAAGATAACCATTCATCTTGCAACATCTTTGAAGACATCCGTCGTCTGGCAAGATCTTGCAAGATAGCAATCATTTTGCAAGATCCTGCAAAGGTCTGTGGAAAGTCACATTTGACTTTGCAAAAATAAAAATGTGAACATATTTAGCGGACAAATTATCATTTTCAGGTTCATGTAACAGTAATTGTGTGATTGAGTTTTGGGTTCTTCCAGCTTGCAATATTTCCACCGTTCATTTTCTGAAATTACTCAGTTTAAGAAAACATTAGCAAGCAAATTGTAAACTCGGGTCTTTTCCGTTGAAATTTATTACGCCCTTAATGGATATATAGTCAAACACGAAGTAAACAAATTCATTTATGAACAGTTTTGCCTGTTTATTTTACGGAACATAAAATTTCCTCGAATAGCTAAGACTATATGCATCAATAATTCTTCGTCTTGGTTGCTTCTCAAATTTACCCAAGCGTCTGCGGCAATGTTCGAAAGTTTTATATCAAATTTAGAGTAAATTCTGCCAACACACCCCCCCCCCCCCCCCCTCACCCCTCCCAATGTTTTTTGACCCCCCACCCCCTCGCCTATTATAGATTTTGTTGTGTTTCGTAGCACGTTTACTATGTAAAATAATAGCATATGACCCTAGTGGGCATAGAATTTAAGAGCCCACAGAGCCGTGGAGGGGGGGGGGGGGTGAAGGAGGGGTGAATTAAAATTACTTCAATTGAGAATGATTTAAAATTGTTCAGTTTGATATTAAATTGTAAACTGATTCCGCCTTCATTTGTTCTCTTAGCTAAGCTATAGTACCAAACTGTAGCGATAGTTTAGTTTATTAAAAAATTACCAAATTTTACAAATATAGAGAAAAAATTTTTTAAATGATTTGAATCTACTTTGTTCATGAGCCGCCATTTTATATCCGTTCTAGTGTTTTGTTTACAATTGTAAAAAAAAATTGAAGTTTTTCTTATTATTTTTATCCAAATTATCAATTTTATTTGACAATATTATAGAAGATTCATTGAATAAAGCGTCTACATTATTAAACAATGTGATCTGCATTGGTGTTATGACCTTCAACGCATAAATTATTCATACAAAGTAATAATACATGTTCACACAAACGTCTGCACTTTTGAAAATTGTTCATATTGAGAGAGTGAAACGGCGGACCCCCTACCCGTTACTGCTGTAATTTGCTGGTAAGTTATATTAGACAACTTTCAAGTAATTAAGTTTCGCTGTGTCTGAATATTGAGTTATTAAAAGAAGTGGTCTAGATATAGTGGGATGAATTCGATAAATTGATATAAAAACGGCCCAAAAGGGTTTACTGAATGTTCCTGAGCCTTGAATGTTTCCTCGAATATTGGATAATGCCGACTGAGTCCCCCCCCCCCCCCCCACCAGCTTAATGGTTACATGGCATTATACCCAAAGCCAAAATACCCAATGCCATTATACCTATTATACTTTAATATTTTCGTTCAATAATCCGACTATAAATTAGCCGCCGGTATTAAACGTGTGTTTTAACATACTCAAGCGGATAATCTAATCCCATGTTCGGTTGTGATGGTTTCATATCAAGTACCACGGATTGCTAATTGGTAGTCGGATTAATGAACAAAAACATCAAAATGCATTGAGTATATTGTCCCGACACTCAGCTTAATGCCCAGATTGAGGTGACAGATCTCAGCGCACTCTAATCAGACCGTTTGAGTTACACACGGTGTATAAAACTGCCGAAAATGTAGGGATTAAATGATAATTTTTAGTTTTTATGCAAACGAATCAATAAATTTTATTCTGTTTTCACAAAGCAGAATTGAAATCCTTTTGACAGCTTTCGTTTAATTCTAATTTTTTTAAAAAAATTTTTGTGGTGGATTGTCTAACAAACTTTGTTTTTACCAGTTATCTTTGTATAAGGGCTGTTGAACAAATATCTTTCAAATAATATGTCCCTTATCCGTTGTATTATAAGATTTTTCAAAACTGCATTTTAAATGTTTTTGAATCACGCACTAGTAAGTTTTCGTCAGTGTTGGTTTCTAGAAAACGACAGAATTTTCGATTTAGAGTGCATTCTGTGTGTTTCAAGCAAGACTATCTAACTGTGGAGAGGTCACTTCTCGAATATCTAGGGGTTATTGGACAGATTTTTCCAATGACTTCATCATAGTCACACAACTTATATGATTTTATATGATTTTAATACAAAATTTTGCTGAAACTCCGTAAACTACTCTGTAAAGTGTCAGTTGCAGAGTAAAAAAAGAAAAGCGTGGCTTTGGTTGAAAAGCCGACAAATTCATGCGTTGAATTTTTTTTTTAAAAAAAGTTATGAATAAAAACTTTTACACATTCATAGAAGCTCATGAAAATTTAACTGAGTTCTAAAACATTTCCAAAATAAGCATACTCTTTCAATAATGCTAGCCTCTTACCGGCTACTGTGAAGCGTTTCAGATGAAAGAATTTCATTGGTTTTTGGGGCCCCTACCGTTTCAAGTAATGAATGTTTTCATGTTTTGGTCTCGCTAAAATGTCAAAACAGAACAAAAAGTGGCAAGTCGGTTTTACGTTATATTGCAAGGATCAGAGTTGGCACAATTAAAAAATGGGTAAAGAGTATTCGGATTATTAAGTTTGTGTCCTTTAGTGATGTCCTATTTTTCACCCCTATAAACTTCGCCCCCTATCATTCCAACCATTTCTAATTTCACCTGATTTTTAATACATTTCGTAATTGGTAAAACTGATTTTCAAGACTGTGAATATGTTGTGTTTGGGTATAAAGTTTCGCTATTGACATCCCAGAGGATATGCAAGGTATTTGGAAAAGACCTTAGGATGGAAACTTTAAGTGGTCAAATAAGAGGGGGTTGAAATGATGTGATGGTAAAATAATTAAGGTTTAATGAATCGGGGTTAAAAGAAGTGAACCATTTTGATCCTTAATACTTTAATTGAACTTTAATACATTCGAGAAATCCATTTCTTGTTTGTATTATATAAGGGAGCTTTAAGCAATATGGTAATAAAGGCGATTAGTAGCTAATTAAAATCAGTTCTTTGAGTAATTATATTTTCTTTAAATGTGCCAATTGGAGCCTGATAACGTTACGTAACGGGCTATGTACCCCTAACCTCACTCTGATTGAGTTCCATGAGTTAATGTACAATACGGTACATTTTACTGCAAATGTTTATATTCGAATTTGGGCTGGGCAATAAGGGTGTACAACATGTACAAAAAAATGAAAGACAAAGTGACAAATTTTTTTGAGATTGAACTGTTGTAATTGTAACTTGTTTTGGTTAAAAAAAATTAAATGCATAATTTTAACGTCACCTTGAATCTTCAACACCTAAGTTTTGTGTCGAAGATAAACAATTTCTCGATAGCGTCAACAACCGTGTTACGTCATCATATTGATTATTACCCTAAGGTTGGTTGCAGGTCAAAGCAGCGCTGAATCAATATAAAGATATTTTTGTTTTTGGATGGCCAGTACTCTGTTATTGTTCCAATTTAGACTGGCTCCAGTTGACTCACGCCAACGAGGTATGCTTTATATGAGATTCGAATTTGAATTAATTCGCATAGCAAGTTCTAACCACTATAAGCTAAATGGGATTTGAGGTAATTGCCTACAAGCTAGTTAAACATAAAGATTGTATATGTTACTATAGTAATTACCAATTATAATCTACAGAGTTTTCAGAATAATCTGCTCAGACTTCTGGGATATGCGTTGATAAGATTAGAAAGAGACTCTGTTTTAAATTTAACCAAGATTCTAGTGAAATTGAATTAACTGTTTGACATACAAAATAACCGCGTTTTTATTCAGATTTAATCTGCTCAGAATTAATTCTGGGATATGAGTAAATTTCAGGCTATACAGGATAAATTCAGCTTGGTGGACCCCATGCCCTCAATATAATCATAATGAGGAGAAAATTGCACGTAAAAAAACTTAAAATATTCTGGAGATGCTGTTTCAGAACTGAATTAAGTTTTTCTCTCACAATGTGCTGGTTCATTGGTCTGAGGCTCGAGTCTGGCTTCATAACGTACAATAGATACGCTACATCACTTTGGAAAAGTTGTCTTTTACAGCGATTGCAAGCATAGGCGTCGTGTATTACAAAAACATGGAACCCAAAAAGTCATTTTTTTCTAGCTTACTTAAATTTTCTCGAGGTTTTCAACGAACGGTCTAAACCATTACGTTGCAAAAGGTTGATTTTGCACAGAACGAACGCATTGAGAATTTGTGGACAACATTGACAGAAATTATCAATTAGCCTAAAATTCATATCTCGAATTTTTCTGTTAATTATTCATAAAGCCATTTAAAAATCGAAACTTCTCACAAGCCATCTCATCGCCAGAAGATTAGGCCTTGTTTGATTTGTGTCTAATTGGCACGGTTAAGAGAGACCGTGGAAAAGTGTGGCAAATTCGAGCATCTTTACTAGAGTAAATGTAATTAATGCAAAATCAAGAGAAAAAGTTGTAATTTTTTGGTGGTCCATTGGTTTGAACCCTCTGTCGTTTCGATATAATGTAAAGTGTAAAATAAAGTTTTTAAAAGATTGGTTATTTTTAGCTTTCAAGCCTGTCGAACAAATAGTCGCAGGCCGCTCTGCCCAAATCTCACCCACTTGCTGCTCGGTTAACGCAGCCCCTCCCCACCCGAACCGGATAACTCCTGGCAATCAGCACCAGGTAGGATCAGACATCGCCCAACAACATCAACAACAACAACAAATCCACCACCCCGTGTGCCATCGGGTGTTCAGTCCCTCCTCAGGCGGACCAGGTGGAGTGGGCGGAGTTTCAGGTGGAATGCAGCATCAGCAACCGATGGGGGGTCAAGGGACAGTATCAATGGGGGGCTACAATCAGCAACAAGACTACACAACTCCCCCGTTTCCACACACTACCCATTTTACAGGTACTATTTATTACAAGAAGTCATTGACCATAATATGTTTTTTCTGACTCGGACTTACTTTATACTGCTTCAGTACACGCGCTATACTGTTTCAGTAATGAAGCAGCCTCATTTTACTCTGTTTCATAATAGTTTCAGTCTGTTTTTGCACTGATCCATAATATGATCATGACAGGACATATAGCAAACTCAGAGTAATTTTCCCGGGCAACTTTCTCTAACTCTTATTTTAGACTGATTTTAGTCTGATGATAAGAATAGAAAGACTCTGTTTTAAATTTAACCAAGATTCTAGTGAAATTGAATTAACTGTTTGAGATACAAAATAATCGCGTTTTTATTCAGATTTTAAAAGCTTCCATTTACGTTTTCCAATTAATTTTTATATTATTCTCGAAACGAGTCGCAAGTCCTGATCTTTGTATGGTTCCCAGATTTTTATCAGCTTTTTTGAATTTTTATTTATTTGCTTTATTTATTTGATTAGGGGATGCGATTGTTGGAAAAATCCTGTTACATGTAACCAAAATGATGCAAACTTTTTTGCTCATATATAATGTTGTTGTTTGACGACTGTGCGCAAAATCGACTGAAAACTTCTCAAACTATAATTGGAACGTTTTTTTTGAAAACTTTGCATTTATATCCCCATCCTTGTTATCATTTTAAAATAGAGTGAATTAGACTGATATTGTCACATCTTGCTGTGTGACTCAATAATACATATGGCAATTCCTGTAGTGATGTCAGCCTTTTTGTGAGTTTGGTAACCAATTTGAAAAATTTAACTATTTGGCAAAGTTGTAAATTCCAAGGAAAATAAGTTATCAATCACCCATGCAAATTGCATCAATTTTGGAATTGTTGAGTTTTTTTTATTCTTTTTCATTATTGCATATTGCCACAAGATGTAATTCCAATACGGAGTTTAATTTATCCCAAAATTTATTGGTTTTTTTCTTATGAATATTTTAAGTTATTCATCCTAGAACTTATAAATTCTTTAAATCTTAATAGAAATTATAAAAATTATTCCTATTAATTATTCATTGCGATCTATCCGCTGCTTCACAATTTTACAGCTAAAAATTTGGGTGAAAACTTTGTTTGTATGACAGTATCAATGATAGTACTCGATAAATTTCGTCTAGACTTTAAAGACAGATGAAAGGAATTTTACTTCAATTTCTGGCGCCAGTTTTTTTGAAAAAGTCGCCTTTTGAAAAAAAATTTCTGGTTGTATACATTTTTTCATTTTTGTTTTTTCTTCGTTGCTTCCATTGCCATTAATGATTTTGATAATTTCTCAAATGATACTGGGGCGTGATTTGAATCATGTGGATTGACATGTAAACGTTTTGATTTTTAATAACTGTTCAGAAAATCTTGCAAGGTAAAATGAACTTAGTAAGAGCAGAAATATTTGTATAAATGCCTCAACTAACTGCTAGATTATTTAATGTTTATTTGTGTATTTATTTCTGGTTCATTTGATTATAATGAACAGACTGAAATATTGGTATTGGCCAGACCGAACAGGCCGAAATAAGGATATTGGCCAGACCAAACAGACCGAAATTGCCATTGGCCAGACGGAAGGCGCGACCCACATTTTTTCCAGACCATTGAGGACGATCGCACCGGACCCCCCTGTCCGCGACCCAAGTCGGTCTGGCCAATACCTGTCTTGGGTCGCAGACTTCATCCTGGGTATATATTAGTTCAAAATACTTTGTGGGTATTTTCCCAGGAGCCGGGGGTATGCGAAGTGTAAGTCCCTGTTCACCAGAACAAACCTTCTCGAACAAGAAGAAGAATCTTTCCCAATCATCCATCAGTCTGCCAGCTATGAAGCCTGTCGACCCCTCCCTCCCCTCTCAAGTTGTGACTGAACAACCTCAAGTCGATGCCATCAGTTTGGGTCGCGAGAGCCTGCGTCGAAGTCGGGCCGAAACCGAACCCGGAATCGTGGAACCCGAGCACATGCAGCACCATTTGAACCCGAACAGTGCCGGCGCTAATTTTCACTCGGCCGGGTCGGTGGGTGACGAGACGCGATTTAAGTCGGCAAATGGGAGTTTCGTAGAGCCGCAGCCCATTTACACATGGGGGTTTCAGTTGTGGGAGTGTTTCAGCGATACTAAATGGTGTTTAATTACTGGGCTTTGTCCTTGTGTTACAGAGTTTGTGCTTAGGTAAGTGGATCTTAACTTTTTCTGCTCACCCCCCCCCCCCCCCAAAAAAAAAACAGCTTAGAATGCGCAGGAACACGTGCCTTATTTTTACATTATGATTTACTGTGTAATGACACTTGCATGGACGTTTAACTTGGGGGTGCAAAAAGTACTGAGGTGGGGGGGGGGGGGCAAACGGACGGAAAAGTTATGATACCATCAAGAATAACTTACAGTTTCTGTTTTTGATATTTTTGACATTTCTCTCTTGTGGTTTATCGCTGAATACGCGTAAAATGGATCTTAGTGACAATATTGTTGAGATTTTGATGAAATATGATTTTGATGAAAGTCTTGATTTTCACCTAAGTTGAAAGAAATGTTCCCCAATTTATGCAACAACATAAACGGCTCGTTAAAACAGTGTGAACCAATCACGTTTCGAAACAATGATCATGATCAACGTTAGATACCGAACAAGAAGGATCTCATAATTTTGTGCGTGACGCATAATTTTCAAACAATCGCCTTTGCATAAACTGCATTAAATCACTGCGCTGGGAAGGGTAAAATAGCAATATTTTCATTTATACAGAATTTTCGCTTTGAGCCTTCTGGACAATTTCTACTTTATTTTTAAAAAAAATGACATGTAATGGAAAAAATTTGAGCAAAATTTGATTGAATTGGATGTTCAGGCCCAGTTTTACGTTATTTTTCCAGAAATACAATTTACAATTTTATTAATTATTTGATGTCTTTTTCCTATAAATTTTTAAAGCTATTTTTTACTGATAACATTACATACGTTTCACAATTTATCCTGTCTTTTCTTTTTCCTTTTAAGTTTTAAAAAATTAAAAATCTAAAAATAGCAGTGTCTGATTATCTAATAGGCATTACATAATAAAAAAGAAAAATGCAAAGAAGCAGAAAATAAATATCTGTAGACGCGATTTATCTTTGCAAAAAAACTGATTGTTTAAAATTATTTTTTGCATATTCCAGCTCTGGTTTAACGGCAGAGCATGTTTTTCAAAACCGTCTTTCCGAGAAATTGATTAAAGATGAACATATCATTAGCTAATTAAAGAGAAACCGCTAGAAAATTTTAAGTTTGACAGCTGAGCAACGCTTCTATAAATGCTAAACCCCACGGAGAAGGAACTATCTGAAAGCCTGTAGCTTCACTGTTTTTTGATCCATTGCTTGAGATATTTTTAAATGTTATTTTTGGTTATCGTAGAGAGAAACGATAGTCAAACTTAAAAACCGGCCATAAATTTCCATCTCATTGAGAAGTTTAGATAACTGAGAAGTTTCGTGGTGGTACCTTTACCCACAGCGAAAAACAGCCATGGTCACAAAAACCTGCACTCCTTTGAAAACCTCTGAGGCCAGTGAAAACAAATCTCTCAGCAATTGAAATTCAAAAAATTTTTAGAAGATGGCACAGCCGTAGCTTAAACGCACAACCTAGCTTAAAATCCTAGCTTTTAATCTAGCCAACCTAGACAACCTAGCTAATCTAGCTAATCTAGACAACCTAGCTTTTAATGGCACAACCTAGCTGAAAAAGCTCTTCAATAGTTCATTAGCTAAACAGCGGGCCACTACAACAAGTAATGAACATCTAGGCTTTGCCTGAGAACGTAATAAATTTTATTCAAGATCGCCAAAATGGATTAAGCTATTTTTAGGGGTTGCTTCCTTCTGAAAATTTTTTCAAAAAAAATTGTATTTGTTAATGACACTCTGCAACACAGCCGAAAAACTAATTTTTGCTCAGTGCAGCTATAATTGGAAATGAGTTATAAAGGAACAATATATACCTTTTCACTTACAAACTTGTTTATTTTAATGACTCGGAATCATATGCCACGGTCTTTAACTCAAGTTAACAGTAGAAACTCTGGATTGAAAAAAATCTGATAAATTATTTTTACAATAATTTTTGTGTGCAAAAACAAAAATTGTGAGAAAAAACTGTCTTGTGATCTTACTTATTCAGAAAGCAATCTGTTTAAGCCTACCATTCAAAAACCCAATATTGGCCTACTAATTGAAAAACGGTCTTTTTCTCAAAAGTTAACGTGTATACGCAGCTTCAATATATATCACTGTATTTGAGTACAATTGTCGCAATCAAAACAGTAACCAAAAACGATAAAATCAAAACCTCCGTTTTCAAAATTAAAAGCAGGAACGAAAGAATTAAAATTTTTGGTCTAATTTGTAAAAAAAAAACAAATTCAAAGGATAGAAAAAAGATCTGTTACAAAAATTTTACGAACATCTCATTTCACGCAAAAACCTCTGTATTTAATAATTTTTACAAATACTGGTTTAGTTCCGTGGATGAAATTTATCAAAATAAAGGCAAGGTTTCCAAGCAAGGCAATTGAAATAGAAGAGATCTAAAATTGAAATAGAAGAGATTCAAAATTGAGATCTAAACGAATTGGTATTTTTTGCCAGGCGTAATGAAGTTGGTGTTACTTTTAGCCAGACTTTTGGACTGCAGCGACTGGCATTCTCTTTCGTAGTGTCCAGTCTGTCCATCATAGCCCTCTTGACAGCACAATTTTTCCTTGTTCAGCCGGGCAAAGACTCCTTGGGGGCTGGATTGAGTGATGGTTTCATGTGCAATGTGATGTTGTATTTCTTATTGATGTTGAGGCTCTTTCTTGCCTTCAAACTCAGACACAAAATCAGGAACGAATACCAGATATCAGGTACGATCTTGGGGTCTTGCTATATTATACCCTCCCCCTCCCCCCCCCCCCATTTCTGTCAAAGTGGTGCGCGGTTTTTTCACCCCGATTAATTTCACCCGTATCGCTAATCCCCCTTTTTGCTTCCTTATATAATTGGAACAACTAACATAAATAAGGGATATGTAGGTTTTGGGTAAAAAGTTTTAGCACTAATAATTTTGATTTCAGATAGTCATGGGGTGAGAAATTTGCGGGGGAAGCGAGTTATTAGAAGGGTAAAAATAAAATATAGGGTAAATTAATTGGGGTAAAAAGAATTAGAACCTAGCCATAAATGTAAGGGCGTAATTACGTAAAACAGAATAGATCCAATTTTTCCATAACCCTTATTCTAGTTTCAGTCAGTTCATTGTTTACGTGAATCAACTATCATAAAGCGATGACGTTGACGATTAGCACTTTAGGTCCTTGATCAAGTTTCCCATGGAAAGCCACCAGAGAAAACCAGGAGACAATAAATATTTCTTAACTTGCAAAAAACGACAGACTATCTTTGACACCGGAGAAGCAGAAAAAATTGTATTTATGTTATGTCATTGTTATTGTTTTGTTTTTTTTTCAGGCAGCGCTTTGAGCGACTGTTGTGTAATCTGTGTGTGCCCCTATTGTGCTCTGTGTCAAATGAAACAACACTACGATTACTACGACGGGTCCGATTCCGAAGACGAAGGCGACGATGCCGACTCAAACCCGACCGGCGGAGGGATTGGAGGTCTGAACCTGACCCTCTCCCCTTTCAATATTGCCTCAAATCACCCAAATAAGCAGTCACCCAGGTAAGGCAGGCCAAAGTTAGACTCTGTTTAAAGCCTAGAGAGTAATATGTAACATAACGTCCTCTTTAATCGTACGCTTAAGAGCTTCTGTTTCTAAGCAATTTTGGGGTGGGGGGGGTCTTCGCAGGTCTAGTAAATGATAAACTGATTCACTACTTCTCCAGTGAAATACCCGCCTTGAATTGACAAATCAGTACTGAGCACGTCTTACCTGAAGTCCTAAAACTTGTGAAGACGTGTCAAGACTTGTCAAGTCTAACTCAATTATTGGCCAAGACTTGACTTAGATTTGACAAATCTTGAGCAAGTCTTGAAATGTCTTCACAAGTGTTGGGACTTGAGGTAAAACGTAATCAGTAAGACGTGATCAGGTACGACGTGATCAGATATAATTCACAAGGGAGGTTAGAATGTATATTTTATTCATACAAAAATATAGACAAACATAGTTTTGATAAGACTTTCCAGACCGTAGACTTGCTGCCAAACTCTGTCACTGGGTAGCGCATTAACCCCCGGTGGGCGAACTAAGTTGGTCGGATGACAGCTGGTTTGGTTTCGCACATCATCCAGTCAGTCGAATACGAAGAATTTGTTTCCAGGAAACAAAGAGACCGTGCTAGAGCGAGAGTGGAGCAAGAAAATTTGACAAATGAGCGTAAAAACAATTGGATGATTTTATTAAAAACTAATCGACGAACTTGAGCTGCCTTGAGGTTTTTGTGTCAAATTATTCTCTAACTTCTCAATTTTTTAAATTTTTTTTTAAATTTTCTAAAATTTTATTTTTTTTCTTAGGGCTATGACTCATCATCATCACCACAACAGCTCTTCGGGTTTTGGGCACAACCATCATGAGTGCCCGAATCATCCCCCCTACAAGTCCAGATTTGCGAGTGAGGTTCGAGGCTTCAAGCAGTCGCCCATCAGCCAAATCGGGAAGTTTCTAGACTACTCTAGCCACTTTGTCAAAGACAACACCAACAATAATCACAATAATAACATCTGTAACGGAACCCGATGTCATGCAAACACCTGCAACAACCGAATGCAAAGTTTACCCCCTCAACCCGCACCCTGTTGTCTTGGCAACGATGTGGTAGCCATGACTCATCACTGCAACTATAACCCAGCCAATCAGAATCACGCTCACGGGCCCTCTTGCGGTAATTCTGGCCAATCATATCGCGGCAATGTCTGGTTGGTCAATCCTGACAGCCAATCACAGCCTACGGTTCTGCACGACGGAACGAGAGTCAACATGAGTCTTCACCGATACTGATTGATTGCAATAAACTCTTGGTTTCTTATAAATGAGTCTAAAAATAAGCAATTTTTGTCAGGCAATTGATAATAATGTGTATAATTGAGTTTGTTTTTCATTATATCAAATTTTTACAACTGTTTAATAAGGTTTTTGAAGCGTAAGAAATAGTGAACCTGTTTTTTCTCTCTTGTGATCACATTTTCATAGGATTTTGTGATCAAACTCAAACAAATTAAAGAGGTTTTATAGTCTGTCACATATAGTTCAAAAGTAAAATTTTATTTTTATAGGACTTATTATAAAGCGTGTTGGGTTATGGATTATCGCAAGCGGATTAAAAAGCGTTTTTAGCTAAGTAGGAAAATTAATTTCTCAAAATGAGAGAATAACAAGGATGATATCTTACAGTAGAATTTAGAGATTTACAGGAGAGATCTGACTATTAGATCAAGATGGTGATTTGATGGAGATGAAAATAAGCTCAAAAATCAGCTGTATATACCCATTATCAGTGCAAGAAAGTCAAGCTACAAAGTTAATCTTAGCACCATAGTTTACAGTGGGGGTCGCAAAGGTTACCCAATATGGTTTGCTTCTGCAAATTTCCCAGAAATCAGTCGCAGGAGGTAACATATATGATATGCATTTATACTTTTCTAAGAATTCGTTCACATTTCTGGTGGTATCATAATCATTCAATACATGCTGGGAAGATCAAATAGTCTTATTCTATTATTAGTTATCTAGATTCACAAATTTGAAACGAATAATAATTCTAAGCACCATTTCTTGACGATTCTTTTATATAAACTCTCTGTTGAAAATCAATTTGCTTTTGTCTTTCTTGTCTGGTAAGTTAAACTTTTTTCTAATTCTCACTACGTTTAAGACTATAGTTTGATCGATATTCTAACACCCCCACTCAGACTTGAGCTGATTGTGTAGAGTCTGTTCCCATCAAAACAGTTCTGAATGTTTCCACATTCGATACGGGTAAAGATTTCGAGAAGATGTCGGCCGCCGTTTTGTCAGCAGGGACGTAATGAATTGAAATAGCCCCATCGTTCGTGTTCTCCCGAATGAAGTAAAATTTTGTCTCGATGTCTTTGCTCCTCTGGTGCATGGCTGGGTTTTGGGTAAAATTTAATACAACTCTGGTTGTCCTCTCCAATTGCTATTGGAGATTTCTGTTGGATGCCAAAATCCTCCAGAAGTTGTTTCAGATACAATGCTTCTTAGACTGCTGCTGCCTTGCCCTGATTTTCTGCTTCTGATGAAGAAGGAGCTACTGTGGACTGCTTCTTGACACCCGGCTGAGTGCTGCGCCACGTCCGTTGAGCTTGAAGTAGTAGCCCGCCGTTGATTTTCTATCGCTCATGTCACCAGACCAGACTGCATCACTTTCCCCCACTAAATCATAACTAGCTTCTTTTGTGTAAGTAAGTTTTAAACCTTTTGAACCTTGAAGATATCGGGGAAGTCTTTTTCCACATCCATTGTTGATTGTTAGGTGCATTCATGTGTCTGGACAGAATGTTGACTGTGAACATGATATCTGGCCTCGCCTGTTTGGCCAGATACAGAAGTGATCCAACCAAGTTTCTGTGGATCCTCTGGTCCACTTCTTCGTCTCCGTTCTATGCTGTCTGAAGTTTCAAATTCAAATCAGCTGGATTTCTTCAGGGTTTGCATTGATCCATTTCAAACCGCTCAAACATTGTTTCTATGTTGCGTTCCTGGTCGACTGTGACTTTGCTCTCTTCTCGTCTGATTCTTAGACCCAGAAACCAATAGATTATCCATATGTCTTCCATGTGAAATGTTGCTTCGAGCGCCTTTTTGACATCGGAGATCACTGTCATGCTTATTGATGCCATTATGATGTCGTGTGACCCTCTGTCTCTGCTCTTGCGAACAAGCAATGGTCATTCCTTCTTCTGGTGAACCCCTGTCTCAGTATGAAGTTTGCCAGTTCTCTATACCAGTTGTTATCTGACTGTTTCGAACCATAAATTGATTTTTTAAGTCGGCATACTAACTTTTCTCCATCTGATCTTCGTTTTACAAACTCTTGTGGCTGTTTCAGATACACTTCCTCCTCTATTGATGAATGCATGAAAGCCGTCTTGACATCAAAGTGGTGCATCACATGGCCCTGCTTCGCTGATATTTGAATTAAAATCCTAAATGTCTCTGGCTTACAGTTAGGCGCAAAAGTTTCAAAGCAGTTCAGTCCTTCAAACTGTTTGAAGCCTTTTGCTACATAGCGTGCTTTGTATTTGTCCACTTGACCACTGAGTCCCAATTTCACTTTGTAGACCCACTTTCCCGGTATGACGTCACTGTCTGTGGGTCGTCTCACTAGGTTCCAAGTCTCGTTGTCTTGGAGTGGCTTGACCTCGTCCTTCATTGACCGATGCCACTGATCACAATCGTCAACATGTTTGGCTTCGTAGACTCTTTTGGGTTCCATATAGTCACCCTCAGTAACAGCAAGATGGGTCCTGACTTTTCCAAAAAAACTGCTGAACTTTCCTTGCACGTGTCCTTCGTCTGGGCTTTACCCTGTTCGCTTGCCGGAGTTCCATTTCTTGAGTGTTCACGCTCACTGAGTCATGCCACTCATCCTTTTTGCCGTAGATGTGCCCTTCTCCTCTTTGTTGCCATCAACTTGATGACCATCAACTGGGTACCAGGACCCCAGTGGCTGTGACCCCTCATCTAGTAGGTCGCGCGTCTCTGTGTTGTCAGGGATTGAGCCCACTTCTGATTTCTTGATGATCACATCTCGAACTGCCCTAACCTTGCGAGTGTTGCGTACGTACACCAGGTATCCGTTGTCTCCTTCATGTAATCCACAAACTTTCCTTCCAGTGCCTTGGGTTCAAGTTTGCTGACATCTCTGTCCTGCTTCCTCATGAAAACTATGCAACCAGAAATAGATAGTTTACTAATTGAACGCTTAGGTTTTATACCTTGCATCAGCTCTGCTGGGCTTTTGTCTTCTCCTCGTCTCACCACCAATTTCTTGATCCTTGTTGCGTGGAGAATTGCTGCTCGCCACATCATCTTGGGAAAACCCGAGTCAATGAGCAAGCATCTTGCCATCTCCAGCAGTGTCCTGTTGCACCTCTCCGCTAACCCATTCTGTTGTGGCTTCTCTGGGTTGGTCTTCTCCTGTAGAATGCTTGGATCTAAACAGTACATCTTGAACTGCTCTGAGAGAAACTCCTTCGCATTGTCTTGTCTCAACTTCTCGGGCGTATCCACACTGAGAACAAACTTCTTCAGTCTGGCCAGTGCTTCACTTTATGCCTTATTCAAGTCCACAAACACAAACTTCGTGTACTGGTCTGCAAAGACAATGCAGAACCGGAACCCTGACAGTAACTCTCTTCTGAAAGGTCCCATCACGTCTGTGAACACCCTCTCCAGCTTCTCTTCTACTTGGGTCTCTGCCACTCTTGGTACTGGAGTCCCTGTAATCTTGGCCAATGCGCACACATTGCATACATCATCGAGTTCCCCCACTGTATCTGGTGCATTCCTGAACACATCCGCTTGATTCAAATGACCCAATTGTCTGTGCAACTTCCTTGCACTGTCAAGTTTCGCGCTGTTGGAACTCATCTTGATTTCTAGAACGCTGCAGGGTAAGCAAAACAAATTATTTTCTTGTGTTAGTTTTACCCGAGTCCCCTTTTGGAAATTCATGTAGCTATTTATTTTCTCGAAAGTGAAGCTATGTCCGCACTCCGTGCATCTCGAGACTGATAAGAGGCTTGAAGAACAGTCAGGCACACACAAAACATTCTTGAGCTCGCATTGAAATTCCCCTTTGTTTGAGGATATGCTGATCCTCACGCAGCATCTGCCCACCACTCTGGAAGCCTTTTCGTTGGGTTTTGTGACCACTGATTGAATGGACACAAAGTCTAGGAACTCATCGACGTTCGTCACTATGATCTGTACAACCACTGTCCACTGGCATGCCTTCTGTCTACCACTGGGTAAGAGCTGCCCAATATTCCTCGTCTGGTGAAGCTAAAGTTGGGCCCACTGCCAATGACTCATGTTTGCCTTCATTTAACTGACTTTTGCATGCCCTGTCTAGGTGACCTTTCTCACCACACTTGCTGTTTTGTGCCGCCTCCTTCCTCCTGCAGTCATTGGCAAAGTGTCCAGGGATCCCACACACAAAGCAGTTCCCTTTCTTGGGTCCCTTTCTGAAGTCACGCTTCACTGCCAATGCCACTGAACCACTTTGTCCCTTGTGCTTCTGTGCTGTGCTCTCATGGAAGTTCTGCAGCCTTTTCCTCAACTCTGTGAAGTTCGTTGCCGGGTTTGGGCTTTCCTGTATAACAAAACTTTCATACCTCATTGGCCGACCATTGAGGACCAAAGCGTTGAAGAGGGTCTCTAAGACTGTTTCCCCTGATTCTTGTAGCCTTGTGAGCAACCCCTGTCTTCTGATGAAAAAAGCTATCCAAAGCCTCAGCATCCTCGAGCTGCATTCGAGCAAGCTGTGCCACCAACGTCATCGCTGTCGGCGTCTCCACACTCTGAAATCTGTCTTGCAAACGCTTTCAAGCCTTTGCGTCATCTCCGATGCCGTCATCTCCCACACAGTCATATCTCATCAGCAAAAAGGTTTTCACATCTAGAGTCAGTGCCAGATGGCACCACACATTGTTCCGTTTCTCTTTGATGTCTGCAACTTCCTTCTCATATGCATCCTTCAGCACCTTCTGGTTTTTCTTTTCATCATTGCTCGCCTCATTGGCTAGTGGTGCAGGCTCTTTGGGTTGCTGCTCTGTCCCAAGTAGTGATTTGTAGAGTCTCTTCGTCTGCATCATTGCCAGAAATTTTGTGCTCCACATTGGAAAGTCCTGTGCCTTTCCTGTGTAGGTCAGCAGCTTCACTGTCTGTTGATCCATCGTAGTTTGAGCAGGCAAAACAGTTGTGAAAAGAAAAGTACTCAGTATAAAAGGATTATGACTGTCAACAATAAATTAGTTTTGTTTTTGAAATCAGTTTTATGACTTCGAAACCTGTTGAGTTCTGGATTTTCGCAAGCGGAATAAAAAGCGTTTTTAACTAAGTAGAAAAATTAATTTCTCAAAATGAGAGTATAGCAAGAATGATGTTTTACAGTAGAATTTGTAGATTTACAGGAGAGATCTGATTATTTGATCAAGATGGTGATTTGATTTTCGGGATGAAAAAAAGGCTCAATAATCAGCTGTATACATATACCCATTATCAGTGCGAGAAAGTTTAGATACAAAACTAATCTTAGCACCACGATTTACAGTGGGGGTCGCAAGGGTTATCAAACAAGGTTTGCTCCTGCAAATTTCCCAGAAAGCAGTCGCAGGGGGGGGGGGTACCATAGATGGTATGCATTTACACTTTTCTTAGAGTACGTTCACATTTCACATTTCCTGTGATATCATAATCATTCAATACATGCTGGTCAGATTTTACATCAAATAATCTCACTGTAATATTAGTTATCTAGATTCACCAATTTGACACGAATATTGATTCTAAGCACGATTTCTTGACGATTCATTCATATAACTTTTCTGATGAAAATCAATTAGCTTTTGTCTTTCTAATCTGGTAAGTTAAACTTTTTTCTAATTCTCACTAAGTTTAAGACTATAGTTTGATCGATATTCTAACACACCCACTCAGGCTTGAGTTGATTGTGTAGAGTCTGTTCCCATCAAAACAGTTCTGAATGTTTTCACCTTCGATACGGGTAAAGATTTCGAGAAGATGTCGGCCGCCGTTTTGTCAGCAGGAACGTAATGAATTGAAATAGCCCCATCTTCCGTCTTGTCTCGAATGAAGTAAAATTTTGTCTCGATGTGTTTGCTCTTCTTGTGCATGGCTGGGTTTTGGGTAAAATTTAATACAACTCTGGTTGTCCTCTCCAATGCTATTGGAGGTTTCTGTTGGATGCCGAAATCCTCCAGAAGTTGTTTCAGATACAATGCTTCTTGAACTGCTGCTGCCTTGCCCTGATTTTCTGCTTCTGATGAAGAAGGAGCTATTGTGGCCTGCTTCTCGACAACCGGCTGAGGGCTGCGCCACGTCCGTTGAGCTTGAAGTAGTAGCCCGTCGATGATTTTCTATCGCTCATGTCACAAGACCAGTCTGCATCACTTTCCCCCTCTAAAATTCCCCCACTTTCCCCCCTCACTCTTCTCGATTTTCAAAGTCGCATTTTTCTGCCAATTCTTTCAAAATACTGTAGAACTGTTCGACCGTTTCGTCTTTTTTCTGCTTTCTTGAGAAAAACACATAGCGATCAGAGGTGATTTTTCTAGGACGAATGAAGGCTATCTCCATGAACAGACAGGGTTTACAGACAAAAATTATAGACAAATTTAATAAACGTGAAAAATGAAGATTTGATCTTCAAACAGGAAACTGGAAATTGGCAATGAAATTAGAACTAAATGCTAAACAAATGAACTAAATTAAAATAACTTAAAATTAGGAAGATTTGGTGTACCCAAATCAATAGCTCCTTTTTAATACAATGTCGTACTATAACAAATTCCCCCTCGGCAAAATAAACGACGAAGTGGTTTATCAGAAAATTAATAACACATTTACTGGTTACTATAAATAATACTCTAATGTTTTTTGCAAGTTTTAATCTGAATCACTTTCACATAGTCTCTCAGCTTCTCCGACTGTCATGGACATTTCTGGCCCCTCGTAATTTTGCGAAATTTAATACTGAGTCGGATACGTCTATACAGGAGAACATTGGCCTACTGTATAGTCTGTTTCCACATTTTGGCTCTGAGCTGCGGCTTTCTTGACTGGAGATAAAATTGACATATTTTGAACTTGAATCTAATTAATTAGCTGCCTTCTTTTGTTTCGCGAAGGTGCTGCACACGCGAAAGTTGTTGGGGGGCACGTTTGGACAGACGCTAATGATTCGTCTGATTCCGTAATTGACGGAGAAGATCTTTTCCTTTTTGATAATGGCTGTATTGCTGCCGTTGCCTTGGTTGCGGCTTTCCTTTTTGGCCTCGATGGTGGCTGCGCAATTACAATTGATGTCAATGGGAGCTCAACTGGTGGCGCGAAATCACTTAAATTTTCTGAGGGTGGCTGTGGCGGTGCTGATACTACTGTTCTTTTGGGTTTGGTCGGCATTCTCACTCTTAGTGCTCTCGTGATGTTAGAATGAATGGATGATACAGCACTGGCATCATCGGCGATCTTTCTATGTTTCATTCTCTTGTTTCCCTCTAACTGCTTCCTCGCCTCTCTCGCATGTTGGTTTATTAGATCTTCCGTTATCTTCCCGGAGGGTTTTTTTTTATCCTATTTGCGTAAATTTGGAGTTCTGTTTGGCGCTCTGCCTTAGTCCCAAATTTCGCCAAATCAGAGTTGCGGATCGTGACTTCTCTTTCTCCTGGTTCTTTTATGACGGAAGTATATGCATCCGTCTTGACTCCTGAGGAACCAGGTGCTAAGACCTCATAAAGTCCATCAAGACTTTTCTTCGACCTTTTGGTCCTCGGTTTTTTCTTGGCCAATTTAACTGATAAAAATGTCTTTTCCGTGGCACTGGCAGACCAACATCAGGATGAGTGATCAATCTAGACTCTTTCTCTGGGTCTGTGTTCTTTCTTCGGGCCGCATCTTTGCTCAATTTGTCCCTGTTGTGTTCCAATTCGGTGTCGCTTGTGGCCTCTACATCCCAATTTTCTTCAGAAATTAGTTCCTCCCAACGGACTGTCTCCAAATCTAAATATTTATTCAAAATGCGTTTATACTTGATAGTATTAGGATCAAGTTCTGTTGAAATATTACTTAATGGAATATTTGGTTTTTCGCCAAAATGTGCTTCAAATGGTGATATATTTTTTGTCTTTTGTCGAGATATACGTAGCTGGTAAATTATAGAATTTATTGAAGCGTTCAAGTTAAATTGATTTTGCGCCGCCGTTTTAATACAAGCTAAACGATTCTTGATTGTTTGAATTAGCCTTTCAACGAGTCCAATTGCTCTGTGATCGTGTATTGGAGCTTCAATTAATTGTATATTACTCTGTCTACAAAACGCTTTAATTTGGTGACCAGTGTGGCATGCCGCTTGATCTAATCTAATTGAACGTGTTATTCCGTGTAGCAAAACATACTCTTGAAGGAATTTCAAAATATTATCTGCATTAGCTCTATCAAATACCTCCGCTGTCAGAAATTTAGGAAATCGATCTTTACATGCAAGTAAGTAAACTTCTTGATTTTTTTCATTAAAAATGGGTCCGCCAAAGTCAATTCGAATTTCTTCATTTGGTACTTTGCATAATTTTAATGGTGCCCATTTGCTAGCAGGAATATAAGACTTTAAATTTTTACCGATTTTGACACAGGGGTTGCACTTTGCTGTTTTTGATATTATGTCCCGATGCATGTATGGCCACCATGCATGGGTCGCCATATCTGTCATTCCCCAGCTGCCTTGGAGTGTTCCGTGAATTGCCTCCACGTAGGGTTCTTTGATCAAGTGTGGTATAGATATCCTGTCATCGATGCACACATATCCATTCTTGACGTGCAAGTTCTTCCATAAAGTATGAATATACGGCAAAATCTGCTTGCATCTATCCTCATTTTCCGTCAGAATGCAGTCTATTATCTCTTTGAGGATCGCGTCCTTGGTAGTCAGGTTGGCCATTAGGGTGCTTGAAAAGATTTTGGACAGCGCAAAATTGAAGGCATCTGTGTAATGATCATCAGTAGATGGCGACGTGACCGTTGTGGTATCGGTATTGGGAGTTGAGGGTGTTGCTTGCACTGCGGGAGCCGCTGATGGACCTGCCTCGTCCGCGAATCTGACATTTGAGGGAGTTGAGTGCTTTACTTGCATTAGGGTTTCGTCGTCATTGGAAAGTATTCAAATAATTAGGCAACTTTTCTGTAGAACGATTCAAGGCAAAAAGCGAGTGTGCAATGTTAGTTGTCTCGATTTGGATATTAGAATTTGAGTTATTTGGTGCTGATTTGCTAACTGTATCATCATTTTCCGTAATCGCATAATATTCTGGATTTCGCGGTGCGAATTCACTGTCTAATTTGTTAATGGAATTTGGGGTAACTGAGGTTTGTTTTAGAAACGGATTTCGCGCTGCAAAATCGATGTAATTCTCAGCTTTTAATAAGAAGCGTTTCGCGCCGCGCTTAATCACATCCAATTTAGCAACTATAAATTGTTTGTCATATGCAGATATTTTAACAGCTTTTTGTTGTGGGTCGCGAGAGATATAGTTAACAAGTCCCATTTTTGAGCAAGGAAGATGATCGATCGTAAATCAAAAGGTAGTAGTCTATCGACCCAACGTGTCAGTTGACTATTGTAGGATTTATTAGCTCTATTTTCCCTCATGATCGAAAGTAAAGCTCTATAATCAGTTATTACGGTGAATGGCTTGCCATATAAATAATATTTGAAGTGTTCAACAGACCAAACAACACCCAACAACTCGAGTTCATTGATGCTATATCTATCTTCTACAGAATTCAGAAATGGCGATGCAAAAGCCACGGTGTGCCAATCGTTTGGAGTTTGTTGTTCTAATGCACAACCCAAACCTTTACGTGAAGCGTCGCAATTTATACGTGTATCGAGGTCCAGATTAAAATGCTTATTTTCGGTTGTTTCAGCTATCTTCGCTTTTATCAATTTGAATTGCTCTTCATGTTCAACCGTCCAAATAAATTTTGTATTTTTCTTAAGTAGTGGTCCAAGTGGATAAAATAATTGTGGCAGATTAGGAATAAATTTGCCCAGATGGTGAACTGATCCCATAAAGGATTGGAGTTTTTTGAGATTTGTAGGCAAAGATAATTTTTCGATTGCTTCTGTTTTATTCGATAATGGTGTTATGCCTGTTTGAGTGATGCTATGTCCAATCCATTCGATTTTATCTTTTGCAAAATGACATTTTGCCAGATTTATTCGAAGATTTTCTTGATCTAATCTCATCAAACATTTCCGAACAAGATCGAGATGTTTTTCAATTCCACCCCTACTTACTATCAGTACATTGTCCAAAAAACAGAATGTATTATTTAGGCCGGCGAGTGTACAATCAATTGCTTTTTGAAATTCGGCTGGCATATCCGTTAGAGCGTAAAACCCGTTTTGAAACGATAAGTGCCTGTCATATCTCCGCTTACGAGATTAAATTTACAATGGTGGGCCGTATCACTGTGTAAATTTAATTGACTATACGCGTACTCTAAGTCGAGTGTCGTGAAATAAGCTGTCTCTTGCGGCGCAGTTGACAGTGTTTGTGAAATCGTTTGAATTAGCGAATCAATATTAGGCATCTGATATTTGTCATTGTGGATAGCTTTGTTCAGGATTTTGGAATCTAATGCTATTTTGATTGATTGATCCTTTTTGACTGTAATGACTATCGGAGATATGAAAACCTGATCAGAGCAGTTTGTTATTTTTTCGATATGTTCCTCATTTAACAATTTTTCAAGTTCGATTTTTACTTTTGGTTGAAGATGAATTGGCAATTTTCTCCCTTTTTGATGCGTGACTCGATAATTTCTGTGAAATTTTGAATTGACTGTATGATGTTTCGATTTTCCTATTCGTGAGATTAGGTCAGGAAATTCGTTTGTCAGTGATTTTTTTATTTCACAAGGTGTTTCTATGTTGTTGATTTTTATATTTGGGCAAGGCTTTTGTGAGATTGTTATACACAGTTGGTCAACAAAAATCTTGTCCTAGAATAGGTCTAAATCCGTCTGCTACTACCGTGATTTTTGCTTTTTGAATTTTCCAACCATTACAACGAACTGGCTTTTTTAGAGTTTCTAGAGTTTCGTCTATATCGTCCGAAAAAGACTTTAATTCGAGTGGTTTTTTCTCGGACCATTGTGATTGCGCACAATTAAGCATCATTTCCCTGGCGAGAGACATATTGATAATAGTACAACCACTACCAGAATCGAGGAGCAAATGACAGTCTGTATTTCCAATTGTTATCGTCATATTTTGCAGTGCAATACGGAGAGTTTTTTTGGCTCGAATTTGCGTAAACTTGGATTTCTTTTTGGCGCTCGGTCTTGGTCCCAAATTTCGCCAAATTAGAGTTGCGGATCGCGACTTCTCTTTTTCCAATTTCTTTTATGACGGAAGTATATGCATCCGTCTTGACTACTGTGGAACCAGGTGCTAAGACCTCATAAAGTCCATCAAGACTTTTCTTCGACGTTTTGGTCCTCGGCTTTTTCTAGGCCAATTTAACTAATAAAAAAGTCTTTTACGTGGCACTGGCAGACCAACATCAGGATGAGTGATCAATCTAGACTCTTTCTCTGGGTCTGCGTTCTTTCTTCGGGCCGCATCTTTGCTCAGTTTGTTCCTGTTGTGTTCCAATTCTGTGTCGCTTGTGGCGTCTACATCCCAATTTTCTTCAGAAATTAGTTCCTCCCAACGGACTGTCTTCAAATCTAAATATTTTTTCAAAATGCGTTTAAAAGTGAAACTATTAGGATCAAGTTCCGTTGAAATATTACTTAATGGAGTATTTGGTTTTCTGCCAAAATGTGCTTCAAATGATGATATATTTATTGTCTTTTGTCGACATATACGTAGCTGGTAAATTATAGAATTTATCGATGCTTTCAAGTTAAATTGATTTTGCTCCGCCGTTTTAATACAAGCTAAACGATTCTTGATTGTTTGAATTAGCCCTTCAACGAGTCCAATTGCTCTGTGATCGTGTATTGGAGCTTCAATTAATTGTATATTACTCTGACTACAAAATGCTTTAATTTGGTGACCGGTTTGGCATCCCGCTTGATCTAATCTAATTGAACGTGGTATTCCGTGTAGCAAAACATACTCTTGAAGGAATTTCAAAATATTATCTGCATTAGCTCTATACTGTCATATCTCCGCTTACGAGATTAAATTTACAATGGTGGGCCGCATCACTGTGCAAGTTTAATTGACTATACGCGTACTGCAAATCGAGCGTCGTGAAATAAGCTGTCTCTTGCGGCGCGGTTGACAGTGTTTGTGAAATCGTTTGAATTAGCGAATCAATATTAGGTATCTGATATTTGTCATTGTGGATAGCTTTGTTCAGGATTTTGGAATCTAATGCTATATTGATTGATTGATACTTTTTGACTGTAATGACTATCGGAGATATGAAAACCTGATCAGAGCAGTTTGTTATTTTTTCGATATGTTCCTCATTTAACAATTTTTCAAGTTCGATTTTTACTTTTGGTTGAAGATAAATTGGCAATTTTCTCCCTTTTTGATGCGTGACTCGATAATTTCTGTGAAATTTTGAATTGACTGTATGATGTTTCGATTTTCCTATTCGTGAGATTAGGTCAGGAAATTCGTTTGTCAGTGATTTTTTTATTTCACAAGGTGTTTCTATGTTGTTGATTTATATATTTGGGCAAGGCTTTTGTGAGATTGTTATACACAGTTGGTCAACAAAAATCTTGTCCTAGAATAGGTCTAAATCCGTCTGCTACTACCGTGATTTTTGCTTTTTGAATTTTCCAACCATTACAACGAACTGGCATTTTTAAGCATTATTAAGCACAATTAAGCATTATTTCCCTGGCGAGAGACATATTGATAATAGTACAACCACTACCAGAATGGAGGAGCAAATGACAATCTGTATTTCAAATTGTTATTGTCATATTTAGCAGTGCAATACGGAGGGTTTTTTTGGCTCGTATTTGCGTAAATTTGGAGTTCTGTTTGGCGCTCTTTCTTAGTCCCAAATTTCGCCAAATTAGAGTTGCGGATCGTGACTTCTCTTTTTTCTGGTTCTTTTATGACGGAAGTATATGCATCCGTCATGACTACTGAGGAACCAGGTGCTAAGACCTCATAAAGTCCATCAAGACTTTTCTTCGACCTTTTGGTCCTCGGCTTTTTCTTGGCCAATTTAACTGATAAAGAAGTCTTTTCCTTGGCACTGGCTGACCAACGTCAGGATGAGTGATCAATCTAGACTCTTTCTCTGGGTCTGCGTTCTTTCTGCGGGCCGCATCTTTGCTCAGTTTGTCCCTGTTGTGTTCCAATTCTGTGTCGCTTGTGGCCTCTACATCCCAATTTTCTTCAGAAATTAGTTCCTCCCAACGGACTGTCTTCAAATCTAAATATTTTTTCAAAATGCGTTTATACGTGAGACTATTAGGATCAAGTTCCGTTGAAATATTACTTAATGGAGTATTTGGTTTTCTGGCAAAATGTGCTTCAAATGGTGATATATTTATTGTCTTTTGTCGACATATACGTAGCTGGTAAATTATAGAATTTATCGATGCTTTCAAGTTAAATTGATTTTGCGCCGCCGTTTTAATACAAGCTAAACGATTCTTGATTGTTTGAATTAGCCTTTCAACGAGTCCAGTTGCTCTGTGATCGTGTATTGGAGCTTCAATTAATTGTATATTACTCTGACCACAAAATGCTTTAATTTGGTGACCGGTTTGGCATCCCGTTTGATCTAATCTAATTGAACGTGGTATTCCGTGTAGCAAAACATACTCTTGAAGGAATTTCAAAATATTATCTGCATTAGCTCTATAAAATACCTCCGCTGTCGGAAATTTAGAAAATCGATCTATACATGCAAGGAAGTAAACTTCTTGATTTTTTTTCATTTTAAATGGGTCCGCCAAAGTCAATTCGAATTTCTTCTTTTGGTACTTTGCATAATTTGAATGGTGCCCATTTGCTAGCAGGAAAATTAGACTTTAAATATTTACCGATTTTGACACAGGGGTTGCACTTTGCTGTTTTTTATATTATGTCCCGATGCATGTATGGCCACCATGCATGGGTCGCCATATCTGTCATTCCCCAGCTGCCTGGGTGTGTTCCGTGAATTGCCTCCATGTAGGCTTCTTTGATCGAGTGTGGTATAGATATCCTGTCATCGATGCACACACATCCATTCTTGACGTGCAAGTTCTTCCAAAAAGTATCGTTGTGGTATCGGTATTGGGAGTTGAGGGTGTTGCTTGCACTGCGGGAGCCGCTGATGGACCTGCCTCGTCCGCGAATCTGACATTTGAGGGTGTTGAGTGCTTTACTTGCATTAGGGTTTCGTCGTCAGAGTTGGACATTATGAGTACGCTTTGAAAATTGTTTGCGATTCGTTGGAAAGTATTCAAATAATTGGGCAACTTTTTTGTAGAACAACTCAAGGCAAAGAGCGAGTGTGCAATGTTAATTGACTCGAATTGGATATTAGAATTTGAGTTATTTGGTGCTAATTTGCTAACTGTATTATCTTTTTCCGTAATCGCAGAATATTCTGGATTTCGCGGTGCGAATTCACTGCCTAACTTGTTAATGGAATTTGGGGTATCTGAGGATTGTTTTAGAAGCGGATTTAGCGCTGCAAAATCGATGTAATTCTCAGCTTTTAAAAAGAAGCGTTTCGCGCCGCGCTTAATCACATCCAATTTAGCAACTATGAATTGTTCGTCATATGCAGATATTTTAACCGCTTTTTGTTGTGGGTCGCGAGAGATATAGTCAACAAGTCCCATTTTTGAACCAGGAAGATGATCGATCGTGAAATCAAAAGGTAGTAGTCTATCGACCCAACGTGTCAGTCGACTATTGTAGAATTTATTAGCTCTATTTTCTCTCATGATTGAAAGTAAAGCTCTATACTCAGTTATTACGGTGAATGGTTTACCATATAAATAATATTTGAAGTCTTCAACAGACCAAACAACACCCAACAACTCGAGTTCATTGATGCTATATCTATTTTTTACAGAATTCAGAAATTGCGATGCAAAAGCCACGTTGTGCCAACGGTTTGGAGTTCGTTGTTCTAATGCACAACCCAAACCTTTACGTGAAGCGTCGCAATTTATACGTGTATCGAGGTCCGGATTAAAATGCTTATTTTCGGTTGTTTCAGCTATCTTCGCTTTTATCAATTTGAATTGCTCTTCATGTTCAACCGTCCAAATAAATTTTGTATTTTTCTTAAGTAGTGGTCTAAGTGAATAAAATAATTGTGACAGATTAGGAATAAAATTGCCCAGATGATGAACTGATCCCATAAAAGATTGGAGTTTTTTGAGATTTGTAGGCAAAGATAATTTTTCGATTGCTTCTGTTTTATTCGATAATGGTGTTATGCCTGTTTGAGTGATGCTTTGTCTAAGACATTCGATTTTATTTTTTGCAAAATGACATTTTGCCAGATTGATTCGAAGATTTTCTTGATCTAATCTCATCAAACATTTCCGAACAAGATCGAGATGTTGTTCAATTCCACCCCTACTTACTATCAGTACAATTTCCAAAAAACAGAATGTATTATTTAGGCCGGCGAGTGTACAATCAATTGCTTTTTGAAATTCGGCTGGCATTTCCGTTAGACCTTAAAACCCCGTTTTGAAACGATAAGTGCCGGTCATATCTCCGCTTACGAGATTAAATTTACAATGGTGGGCCGTATCACTGTGTAAATTTAATTGAATATACGCGTACTGCAAATCGATTGTCGTGAAATAAGCTGTCTCTTACGGCGCGGTTGACATTGTTTGTGAAATCGTTTGAATTAGCGATCCAATATTAGGCATCTGATATTTGTCATTGTGGATAGCTTTGTTCAGGATTTTGTTATCTAATGCTATTTTGATTGATTGATCCTTTTTGACTGTAATGACTATCGGAGATATGAAAACCTGATCAGAGCAGTTTGTTAATTTTTCGATATGTTTTTCATTTAACAATTTTTCAAGTTCGATTTTTACTTTTGGTTGAAGATGAATTGGCACTTTTCTCCCTTTTTGATGCGTGACTCGATAATTTCTGTGAAATTTTGAATTGACTGTATGATATTTCGATTTTCCTATTCGTGAGATTAGGTCAGGAAATTCGTTTGCCAGTGATTTTTTTATTTCACAAGGTGTTTCTATGTTGTTGATTTCTATATTTGGGCAAGGCTTTTGTGAGATTGTTATACACAGTTGGTCAAAAAGATCTCGTCCTAGAATAGGTCTAAATCCGTCTGCTACTACCGTGATTTTTGATTTTTGAATTTTCCAATCATTACAACGAACTGGCGTTTTTAGAGTTTCTAGAGTTTCGACTATATCGTTCGAAAAAAACTTTAATTCGAGTGGTTTTTTCTCGGACCATTGTGATTGCGCACAATTAAGCATTATTTCCCTGGCGAGAGACATATTGATAATAGTACAACCAGAATCGAGGAGCAAATGACAATCTGTATTTCCAATTGTTATCATCATATATTGCAGTGCAATAGGCGGTGTGCTAACATTTTCTACTGTTGCAAAGTAATTATCGTCCCAAGAATCGTAGTCAGAATGGAATTGTTCATTATAATTTATGTAATTAACATTTTGATTTTCAGGATGTGTGTTTTGTTCTGTAGTTTCAGCATTTTCTACATTATTGATGCGATTACCGTGACGAAAATTTCGTGAGTTACTTAATTTTTCTGACATACCTTGGCGAAATGGTTGATCAAACCACAATGATTGCATTTCTTACCCAGGGCAGGGCAAACCTGGCGCTGGTGATGTGTTGTAGTCCAAACCTGGCCACATTCTCTACACTGACCAATCGCTGCTCGATTGACTGCTGATTTCCGCGTGCCTGACTGATTTCCGCGTGCACCCGCGCCGCGAAATCTGTTGAAAGATTGTATAGCATTCACCGTACTACCAGCTGCGCTAATGTTGTTGTTTGAGGAATTTCTCTGTTGATTCTTATGGACCATTTCCATGTTTACAGCTATACTGAGTGCTCTTTCCGGGTCAACTGTGTCGCGAAGGAGTTCAAGTTGGATGTCGTCGTCCAACATGGTCGTAATGAAGATGTCTCTGATTATTACCTCTTCTCGATTTTCGCAATTTTCTGCCAATTTTTTCAAAATACTGTAGAATTGTTCGACCGTTTTGTCTTTTTCTGCTTTCTTGAGAAAAACACAAAGCGATCAAAAGTGATTTTTCTAGGACGAATGAAGGCCATCTCCATCATTTCCCAGAGCTTTAGGGTAGTGAGATCGTAGATGTTATCTTGCGGAAACTTTTGTGCTAGGAGACGACTTCCCTCTGTTCCGATGCTAAGATACAAAAGTGAAACACATTTTTGTTCACAGAGATGCCATGTCCGTTCTCCGCATAGGACACCTGCCTCCGTTATCTTTTGGCATGTCAAGTCGCATTGAAGTTTCAATTGACTATTTCTGATTTGTCGATCTCTTTTTGTTTCTTCTGTCGCATCTTCATTTGCCATCTCGTACTTCGGTTCAGCTGGTAGTCGTACCATTGTTGGTTTCGGTTGGAGAAGTGTATCTGGTGTTTTGTTTTCTCGTGCAAGAATGGCAAGTTTTACTTGAATGCGCCACTTTTCCCATCTTATAGGATGATCCGAAGTTGGTCGTTCCCAAAATGGCTCTATCGACAGCGGTGTTTCTCGAGATTCGCGAACTGACTGCGCAATGTCATACAGATTTCGTTACTGTATTCGGAGTGAAATAGCGGTGCCAACGTACAGGATTTATTGTTTTTAAGTATTTGCTAATTCGCGGCGCGAATTCACTATTAATTTTGAAATGTGAAAATCCGTTTTTCTGAGTGCTAAATATGTGTGCAATTGGCGGCGCGATTTTAGCTGTAGTTTATAGACTCGTATTTCGCTTAGCGAAATAAGGCTTAAAATTGTTTGAGTACAATTGAGTTTTTAGCGGAGCGGATTGAAGAATAAAGAAACTAAACTAAACTTGAATTACGAATTGAGCAGAATGAGGAAATCAAATTTAACTGAATTTGATCAACAATTTGATCACATCATTATATCTCCAAACGCGGCAACTCAAATCACAAGACTGCATGAACAGACAGGGTTTACAGACAAAAATTATAGACAAATTTAATAAACGTGAAATATGAAGATTTGATCTTCAAACAGGAAATTGACAATGAAATTAGAACTAAATGCTAAACAAATGAACTAAATTAAAATAATTTACAATCAAACTGATTTGGTGTACCCAAATCAATAGCCCCTTTTTAATACAATGTGATACTATACCACACTATAGTTTGGTCGATTTTCTAACATAGCGTGTCTTATAGAGTAAAAAATGGGCAAACGATTTTTTAATCAGTAGATTGATTTAAAAAGTCAAAATTTGTCCCTAAAGGTCACTAAAATTTGTAACTCAAACTGATGAAATAGAGCTAAAAGAGATAAAACGTTGTCATTCAAATGACTAAACAACTATGTCGACGCCCGCTTGCGTTTTGACGTCTTTAAGCGATCCATTCTTTTAGTTTTAAACATTGCAAACTATACATGGAAACGAGTCTTTGCATTTTATTTTATGGCGATAAGTCAAATTTAATAGATTTTATGTAGATATTTAGGACTAGATTTCATACAAAAGTTAACCAAAAACGGGTTTCAAAAATGCTTAATAATTGCTCTCCATTTTGAAGCCAGTATTATGATGCCGTTAAACATTTTATCATTTTTTTTGTCAGAACCATTTTCGGTCAAACAGATTTATCTTTTTTGATGAATTTTTCACGCCTTATTGATTGACAACTTCAAGCACTCTGAATGTAATTCCGCACCGTAAACTGCATTTTCCTCATGTACAGGTTTCCTGACTATGATGAAGGCTGAGAGAAAATTTGGCTTTAATCTTGAACCGGGTTACGAACCGGGTTCTGCTTAGCAGAAGCAACATAACCTCAAAACGCCGCAGAAGTGAACCTCAAAATTTCCACCTTAGTAAAAATCGATTCCAATCTATATACCTAAGATATGCAAAAAATTAAAGACACGCTTAGTACCTATTTTTCGCAAAAATTGTTCCGCACTGAAAGTATCTATAATCCGCAGTTACTGTATTATAAACTGCAATTTCGTCTTATTTGCTGAAAAAATGGTTGAAATGCAATTAATTGAAGTAAAAGTGGTTTAAAACTTATTAATTTAACGTATAGGTTTTAGATAAACTTAACACAATGTTTTTTATTCATTTTGAATTGTAGGCCCGGAAATATACAGCGACTCCATGAACATGACATCCAAGATAAACCAAGCATATCTCCAACAATTCAGATGTGCATTAAACCTAGTGCAACAAAAATGTATTGCTTTTTTATCAACATATGAGGATCTCGTGAAGTATTCATTTTTCAGGTTTTTTGCCACATAGAACTGTTGAAAGAGCATACGAAAATTTTCTTTTTAAGCTTTTTGATCGATTCCGCTATTTCATCACCCAACGCATCAGTTAGTTAAACTTTTCCATCTATAAAACGAACGTTTTTCTAATGCAACTTTATAACTACTACTGTTTGTCCATAATCACTGAGACTCAATACAGGCACTTTCAGTAAAAAAAATCACATATGAATAATTGAATATATGATTACTGTTTTTTCGCGCTTATTTCAACTAAGGAGTGATTGTCAATTGCATTTAACAAATAAAGTTTTTCAAAAGATTTGACTCAATATCGATTGCGTTTATTGACAGTTGACTATTGACAGATAAACCTTCAGATAAAAAAGAAAAGAAGAAGGATTTTCCGTGGAAAACAACATGGAACAACTACCAAAAAAATTTCTTGTTTATTTCATAACTCATTTTGCCGGACGAAGTGCCTACAGACGTTGATCTGGATATTTGGGACCTTTTTCGTCCATAACTCTCCCTGCTTACACTAATGTGCGAATATCCTGTGGAGCGAATAAGTACTTACACACGTGCTGTGACAGTGATGAAGGAAGGAATCGAAGACACGAAGTAGGATGGTGGTTGCGGTGAACACAATGCCAGGAAACAAAACCCACTCCCCTCCCCCTTAAAATATTTTTCTTGTAAATTTCAATGCTAAAACTCGCATAAGGTTCCTGTATTGAAATTATGTGCTGAGGACTTCTGCGGACAAGGATGAAATATTTGGAAATTTTATGTGATGTTGCAACAACAAACTTGACAATTTTATCTATCGACAAATTCAATGTGTTCGTGATTAGAAAAACGATTGTTTCTCTCTCCGTTACTTCTCTCTGCAGCTGTGATTTGGGAAGAAAACTCGAAGGGCACTGCAAACAATGAATTCATCAAAACAAGAATAAAAAGCAACAAATAATATTTCGAATAGTTTTACAGAAAAGCTTATTTTTAAAAAATTTGCTCTCAGCTTTTCTCTTTTCGAATGGTTCAACATTTTAAATAGTCCAAAATGTCCAAACCACCTTCCATTTGTCCTTCCTCCAGCGAGTACGTTCAAATGAGTGACATCACTCAAATTGTGGACAACAACAAAACGAAGAACATAGTAGAACTATGGCCAAACTGGTACAAGTGAGATTGTTAAATCCTTTTGGTCCGTCTGTACAGGGGATGATAGATCCTGCGTCTTTAACGGGAGTGTGGGGGTAGATCATTTTGGAGGTGTCACGTTGGGTTCTTGCCACGTTGCTTTTTTTCAGCTACATTGAATTGTAATCTAATTGTCTGTTTAAATGTTGATCAAAAAACCATTTCACTATCGTGCGAGCTCTTCACAGATCAAAGCCGTCGACCTTTTTTACCCGCCAATGTTCGGGTGCAATTTCAAATGAAAAAAATATGTTACTCAATTTATTGCTGACAAGGTTCTAAATCAAATCAACAGTGTACTGCACTCATTGAGTTCACTCTTTCTAGTTTTGTCCGACAAATTGTTCAACTCCCCTCCCATTGGTTGAGTCAAGAAGAATCAATAAAAATATATAGTCCCCTCCCAATGGGTCACATAGAAGGTCAGCCTTATTCTGCGAGATTATCACTCAATTTATTAGACTTCCATAGATCCCCCAATTTTTGGGCACGCCATTATTATTGTTGAGCGTTAACCGCCCTCCCCCTCTTTTGCTGAGGGGTACAAGATACAGGTAGCTTCTGGTGGAATTAGTATTCATTCTTCAATGTGCCATCTTGGAACTGGACTGATCGCCTTTGGAAACTCATACCTTTTATAAAAATGTTTGATTCTCTCAGGATGGCAAAATACAGTCTTTTTTGGGCCCAACTCATACATGTGGCATAAGGATTTTCCGATTTTGGCGGCAATCTTTCTGCTTGTTTTTTTATAGAAGAGTGTGTTTTCTACGGGCCGTCAACGCAATAAACAAGTGGAATGAACGAGATATGCTTCTCCTGACATTCTTCGAAACATTTTGTTCGCTTTTCATCAGCGCAGCTCTCTAATACGTATACCGGATTTCTGTTGCTGTGCCTCACTATTAGCGACACGGATATCAAACGAGGCAGTTTATTGAGGACTCCATGCTCCTCTGACTAATAGAGCAGCTCTTGGAGCTGGCAGATTGTCTTAGTGTTCCCTGATGACTGTTGTTTTATAGGTGTAGGGCCACGACATCCCAGCCTATTCTCTAAGCCATCTATTTTTCCATTATACCTTTGCGCAATGAGGCCACCCATTTGACAATTGAGGGCAAGCTGGACAATGAAATCTCCGCCACAGCCATCAAAGTTTGTTAGAAAATTTTTTACTTTGGGCCCAAAGCGTTGAAGCATGGCCTAAAAAATTTGATAGTTGGAAAGAAAAAATTTGTCTCTTTCAGACATTTTTGCTGTCAGTCGGCACGATTTACGACTATCAAAGATTCTTGTCATTCGCGTTTTCTCAATTTTGGTCAGCTGCTCTGACAGTTCAAGGTATAGCTGGCCTTGATCTGCTTCCATTTTTTGCATAAATTGCCGCCTTGTTCTGTGGACTTGTGATCTATGTTCTTCAGCGTTTAACTCAGTTTCAAGAACAGTTGAATCTGCTTTTATATTTGATGATCCTTTGGAAATATCGAAATGTTCTTTGGCTTTGCGAGCGTAATTCGCTATTTCCAAACCAGCGTGTTTTGCTGCTAAGCTGAGTATCGTAGGCATCACGTCTTGCGCATGACTAAAAATTGAAACATCTGTTAAAAAATATGCTTCTTTTTGTGTCCTCTAAGGGTTGAGATAGTTCTTTACAACCTGGTGCAGCTCTCATAAGAAAATTGCACTCTGCGTGGATTATTTTCTTGAAAGCCGAAAAAGTTTCATGAAGGCGTCAAAAGTAGTCAACGGTTTTATACAAAACCTGGACTTTTTTGCCAGCTCTTCACGTTTGTTTAACAAAATCTTCCGAACTGTTATTGTGGCCAATAAAACCCCCTCTGTACTATATTCCTGTAACAAATTTTAAACCAAGTTCATCAAAACAGCGTTGAGCTTCATCAAAGTGGTTTTGGATGACAATCAGATAACTCTTGCGGGGCCCTGGGCAATAGCCAAACCTGGGCCAAGTTTTGATAATTTTTTCAAGCCATTCCTGTAAGTTTTCAAAATGAGCGAGCCGTAGCGTCATCTGCATAGCAAATTTGAATGTAACCTGATTGTTTCTTTTTTGTAAATGTTGGCATATTTGTTTCGCACCTTAGATTTTTCTTTCTGTTTTACCGAAAATTTACTTCATGTATAATTTCGAGAGATCCTCTCATTTTGTCGGACGAGTGCGCACATCCTGTGGAGCGAATGAGTAGTTACAGAGGTGCTGTGACAATGATGAAGGAAGGGATCGAAGACACCGATTAATATGGGTGAATGCGGTGAACACGATGCTAGGAAAGAAAGGTACTTGTTCCAGCAAAAAATGGCAAGGTAACTGCTGAAGCGTTGACCATCCGTTTAACCCCCCTTCCCCCAACCAACCCTCCCCCCTCCACCGTAAAATTCTTTTTATGTACACTTCAATGCTGAAGTTGGCATTAAGTTCTGATGTGGAAATGCGACTAATCCGATGTGTGGGGTAGTGTTTCGGGGTTGCAACATAAAAGCCCCCCTTACATTTTTCAATACTACTATACCCGTTTTCACAGCCATTTAACTGTAATTTGCTAGTTATAAAAGGTTCACCGCGTCTTAAGATAGGAATCAATGCGTTTTCAATGCTTAGGCATTTGTCAGAGTTTCAAATTTTCAAAAAATTTAATTTTGTTGAAATTTCTGATTACACTGAAAAACTGAAAACATAACGTCTATCCAAATTTCAGAAAAAGCTGTCCTCTGGGTTTTATATGTGTATGATGTTGTAAAAGAATCCCTTAGGTTACACTGATACAGTACTGATTCAATCACCTCGGAAATATCACTCAATCATTCATCCACCTGCGAATATAAAATTTTTGCGTGTAGGGCTTCAAAATCTTTGCATTTAGAGGCTAAAATTCTATAATGTCTGTTTAGGTAGCACATATTCTCGACATCTTTTTGTACTGAATACCTTAATGTCAATACTGCCTTGAAATGGATGTTCTGTAAGTAGTTGATTCGAATGTTATTCGAAACTTTTATCCTAAAAAAGTTCAATTTCATTTGAAGCATTTGCAATGGAATAGGCAGTGACTCGACTCTTGGGATCTTTTCCATTTGCGCCCCGGCCCCCCTCCCCCCAAATACGTTATGCACCCCCCAGTTACAGAGCACGTA
>NC_134482.1:39842366-39891923 GCF_964194025.1 Convolutriloba macropyga | reverse complement strand
TCACCATCAAATCACACTTTGAACTTCCCAGCCAAATTTTCAACTGTTTCGCACTTATACTTGTACAATGACCAATTTTACTAATCATACAAATTTTTTAGCAGTCATTCTAGGTCATATATGATTTCCAACATTTCTCAGTAGTCACAAAAGATGCTCACTTTCTCCCAAAAAACTTAAAATGTTTCTGATTCCGAAAAAAATCAACTTTAGGAGGAACGTCGTAATTTACGTAAAATGTTCCCATCGTTAAAAAACGCAAAAAAAGGTTTGACATGTTCCACATTCAGAACAAATATTGGAAGCAGCATCAAAAAAATCGGTGTATCAATGTAAAAGTCTGTTTAAAAAGTTAAATTGTCAAGTGCTCCTTTTCTTGAATCGGGAGTGAAAAGACTGTCAGCTTTCTCATTGAAACAACCACTATTTAATAAAATACAAGCCGACGTTGACTGAGCCCAGACTAAAAGAGGAAGTTAATAAAAAAGAAGAACTCGAATTCCGTCGCATAATTTTGTCCACAAAATAGCATCATTTTCCAAGTTCGTAATACTAAATTTATTAACAAACTGACGCCATGCAAAACGCTTAGTTTTGTAACACGTAAATTGTAAGAATTCATTTTTCTGCGTCGTCTTCCACTTGCATCATACACCAAAATCAATTTGAAAAGTAGCAAAACGTAGTAAAACATAAATGTACCAAACTTAATGTATTCTCATGTATCTATGATAAATATGCGTATGTGGCGTATGATAAAAAACGAAAACTCTATTAGGCAAAAAAAGTTTTTGTGGCCATTATGCAAGAATTTTGGACTAAAATTTCGTGGAAAATATGCGATTACAAAATGAAACACTTAAAGGGTGAACTGAAATATCCGATTGGTAATATGTTTTTGGCTCAGTTGGTAATATCCCATTGCAATATTAAACAATCTAAAGAAGCTGTCCGAAAGGTTATATTTGATAAGCGTTACTATTCTATACAAGAATTCTGCAAAACCCTCTCACAACAAAATTGGGGTTTTCTATGGAATCTTACTGATCCAGAAAAACAACTGCAGTATTTCACTAATACTTTCGAAAGAGTCTTAAGACTTCACGCTCCTAAAGAAGCAGTCTTTGTTAGGACTGACGAAAAAGTCATTTAAAAGCTGGTTTAATGACGAGTGCAAACATGCCCTGCAAGAAAAGCAAGATGCTTTCAGAACATTTTCTGAAAACCAAAACGAAACAAACCGGAAACACTAACGAGAAAAACAAAAAAATCTTAGAAAAGTTATTTCAAGTATTGAAGCGTAAGTGAATGAAGATCTCCTACGACAATTGTCTACAGACAAAGACAGATGGAAGTTCATAAATGAACAAAGAAACTCGGCCCGTCCTAGCGTGAGCATTGATAGTCTTAGAAATTCATTTGGCGACGTTTTAATTGGTCCCATGCAAATTGCCAAACTCCTCAACTATAATTTTTCCAAGCTTGGCGAATACCTAGGCCGCAGCAGGAGTGCTCCACAAAACTTCAGAGAGACTGAACATGAGCAAGATTTTAATTGTTTTGGCTTTCGCTCGTTTGCTGTACGCGAAGTAACCGATGAATTACTGCGACTTAGAAAAGACAAACCTCGTGGGCCATCTCCCATCCCACGTTGGGCAATGATTGACAGCGCTCATATTGTGGCACCCGTACTTACTTTGATTTTCAATATTGCTATAATGAAATGTAAGTTTCCCAAAGCCTTAAAGTTAGCAGATATAACACCTGTTCACAAAAAGGGCGACCCCCAAGACCCAATGAATTATCGCCCCATATCCGTGACACCAACATTATCGAAACTATTTGAAAAACTGCTGTTCCGTCAGCTCAGTAAATACCTCAATGATAATAATGTTTTATCCCAAACTCAGTTCGGTTTTAGAAAGTCCAGATCTACAAAAGATGCTCTGCTATACTTCACCGAATGTGTACATCAAAACATGGAGGCTAATGAAAGCGTCTTTTTTGCTGCACTAGACCTTTCAAAGGCATTTGATTCCCTTTGCCGCCAGCGCTTGCAAAGAAAGCTAGTCTCCATTGGTTTTGACAATTTTTCTTGTGCTTTAATACACAATTTTCTTACAGACCGCTTACAAAGAGCTACACTTAGTTGCATCAGCTCAAACTGGATCAGCGTTAAACAAGGTGTTCCGCAGGGAACCAACCTTGGTCCGGTCTTGTTTCTCATTTATGTCAATGAAATGAGAGATTTAAGAATCACCTCCAAAATAGTTCAATATGCCGATGATACACTTGTTTTCACACCATCCAATGTATATCCTCAAACGGCGAAGCAAGAACTTGAACACAACTTAGAAAACTTAGTCCATTTTTTGGAATACACCCACCTTCAGGTCAATCCTAAGAAAACCGAATTCATAACTTTTTCCAAACCATCGTTAGCAAAAAGAACCGAATTGATGACATTAGATTTATGCAACGAAAAATCTGAACCAAGTCACAGCATCAAATACCTAGGTGTACACTTAGACAAACACCTCAAGTATGATATACAAGTGAAACAAACTCTCAACAAAATGGCGACAAGTAACAAATTTTTAGCCCAAATTCGTGGTAGTTTACCCGAAGAAACAAGGCTGTTACTATATCGGTCTCTGGTAATCAGTCAACTAGAATAACCTATTGTTCTTTTAACAAGCCTTTCCAAAGAGGCGATATCTTCAATTGATCGGCAATTAAACTGGGGTAACAAAACTGTTTTTTTCAGAAAAAAGTTTGACCGGTCATCAGACCTGAAAAGAAAATACGATATACTTTGCTTTGAAAATTTTCTTGCTTATTCGTGCATCAACTGTTTAGTTAAAATCATTAAAAATCAGCTGCCATCTTTCACTGACATTTCGTTTCCCACATTGGATCTTAAGCTTGATTGCCGCATCCTCAAGTTCTCCAAAGTAATCACTTTCAAAAGTCAATATATTAAAAAATCCTACGGAAGCTTTGCGGCTAGTCTTTGGAATGAGCTTGATCGAACAATAAAACAGAAACTTCTCAATTCAAAACAGAACAGATATTCTATAAAACAATTGTTACTGAAAACACAAACAAAAAATTGTTCTAAATCAGTCAATGATCACTGGCGGTCTTGTAAACTTTAATCTGCTATACAATATTTAGGTTTTTACTAACATCTAGGTTTATCTTAAGTTCTTATTAAACCCGAACAAGGAGCTTGAGTATATTACCTTTGAACTCCTCAACTACTTTAAATTACCTTTTTTTGTTCATCTCCCCATACACTTTCTGTCATAATATTGTAATGTTGGTTACATTTTTCTGGTACTTGTACCTGTATGATAGTAATTCAAGAGTCTTTTCTCTCTCTCATATGTTGCCTCCAATTGCTCAAAACTATTTTCTATAGAAAAATACACTCAAAAACAACAATATTGAAACGTGTTTTCGAATTTTTAGCCTTTTCGCATAGTAAATCAATTCCAGCTCCCAGTATTTTTCCCTACTTTTTCAACTTTTTTCAAGAATAGTTCTAATTGATTTTACAATAAAGCTATTGATCAGTAATTTTAAACGTCAACAATTCATCCCCTGTTACATCCTGAAAATCAAAATCACTTGCCGTGATGAAACTTAGTAGAGAAAAACAGATGGAAAAAATTATAAATTTCCCATGAAATTTTGCAAAAAGTTGGGGGTTAGAAATTTTTAGCACCAAGTGGATTTTGAAGCACTTATTTTGAATAATTTAAAAGCGTATTGTCTAAAATCCGCTCAATTTTAGTTTTGAATTTGCGCCTAAATGCTGCAAAGGATTTATAGACCTAATCGAGTTTCCAGTTAACCCTCCCCAGCCATATGATATCGGTTAAAACTTACAAAAACTTAAACATATTAGCTGCTGAGAAGATTTTACATCAAATAATCTAACTCTAAAAACAACTATCGAAAATCATCAGCTTGAACCGAGTACTGATTCATAGCATCATTTCTTGAATATTCAATTAATTCAACTCCGTGGCTTGAATGAATTTGCTTTTGTCTGGATAACTGGTAAGTTGAACTTTCTAATACTTCTATCTAAGTCAAGGACTATAGTTTGAATTGATTTTCTAACACCTCCACTGAGACTTGAGTTAATTGCGCAGAGTCTGCTCTCCGTCAAAACTGTTCTGAAAGTTTTCATTTTCGATGCGCACAAGGAGCTCCTAAAGATGTCCGCTGCCATTTTGTCAGTGGGAACGTAGTCAGTTGAAAATGTCCCATCTTCAATCTTGTCCCAAATGAAGTGAAATTTTGTCTCAATGTGCTTGCTCGTCTTGTGCGTGACTGGGTTTTGGCAAAGTCTGATAAAACTCTTCTAGAATTTACTTCAAGTTGTGTGCGTCTTGAACAGCTGCTTCCGTGCTCTGGTATTCTGCTTCTGATGAAGAAAGAGCCATTGTTGCCTCCTTCCTGACACCCCATTGTATTGCTGGCCCTTCACCGTTCAACTTGAAGTATTAGCCCGTCGTTGTTTTTCTGCCGTTGGCATCACCAGTCGGCATCACTTTCGCCCACTAAAACTTAATTAACCTCTTTTGTGTAGGAAAGTTTTCAACCTGGTTAACCTTGAAGATATCTAAGAAGTATTTTTCCACCTAGCCAGAATTGATGTGCAATCATGTGTCTGGACAGAATTCTGAGTGTGAATGTGAGGTCTTGGCTAGTCTGTTTCATGAGATGTAGAAGTAATACAACCAAACTTCTGTATATCTTCTGATCCACTTCATCGTTTCCGTTCTCTACTGACTAAAGTTTCAAGTTTAAATCAGCTGGATTTCTTGACTGTTTGCATTGATCCATTTGAAACCGCTCAAGCATTCTTTTTATTTGGCGATCTAGGCCAACTGTGTTTTTGCCCTCTTCTTGTCTGATTCTGATGCCCAGAAACCAGTGTAGTCTTCCTCTGTTTTCCGAGTGCCTTCTTGACATCATAGTTTACTGTCATGTTTTCTGATGCTACTATAATGTCGTCAACTCAAACCAAAATAAGGTGTGACCATTTACCTCTACTCTCGCGAACACGAAATGATCTCAGTAGGAAGTTCGCCAACTACTTGTACATGTTGTTAGCAGCATGTTTCAAGCCATAAATTGATTTTTTCAGTCTGCGTACAAATTTCTCTCCATCTGATCCTTGCATCAAACTGGCGCATCACATGACCTTGCTTCGCTGATGGTTGAAGTAATATTCTGAATATCTTAGACTTACAGTTAGGCACAAAAGTTCCAAAACAGTCCAGTCCATCCGCTTGTTTCAAATCCTTCGCCACATGGCGTGCTTTGTAATTCTCAACTTCAACAATAGGTGTCTTTTTTTATTCATCGACCGTTTTTGTCTTGTATGTAGCCTCTGTCTGCGGGTCGTCTAAGTAGGTCTCAAGTCTTGTTGTCTTAGAGTGCTTTTTCTACGTCAATCATTTCCCGTTGTCATTGGTCCCAATCATTGCCTTGCTTGGCTTCGTAAACTGTTTTGGGGTTCTACATAGTCCCTGGAATGGGGGATATTTCTTGCTCCTGTCCCCCGTTAGGGCTCTTCTCGGTCCGCTTGCTTCAGTGCATCTTCATTGAAGCCAACTGTCTCTGACTGTGAGAACTCTTCTACGTCACTCTCTTCCAGTGACTCCTCCTGTTGCAATAAATTATTCATCTAATGCGGCTTCCTCTCCATCTGATCATTCAAGGCAGCTGGTCTCAGTATTCTTGAGTGTTCAAGCTCTCGTCGTCGTGCCACTCCTCTTTTACTGCAGTTGATGAGCCCTGTTTCTCTTTGTTGCCGTCGTCTTAATGACCCTCATCTTTGTGCGAGAACACAGTTACTCAGACCCCTCAACTAGTAGGTTATCCGTCTCAGTGCTTTCAGGGATTGAGCCCAGTTTAGACTCCTTGACGATCACATCTCTTTGCGTGATGATGGATATGAGCACGATGTGTCCATTGTCACCCTCAGTGCAACCTGTAAACTTTCCTTCCAGTGCCTTGCGTTCGTTTGCTGACATCTCTGTCTCTCTTTCTCATGAAGACTGTGCAACTAATTTTAGATAATTGGAAGCTTAGGTTTTATACTTCGCATAAACTTGAGAAGTCCTGAGTCAATGAGCAAACATCATTCCATCTTCATCAATTTCCTTTTACCTCTGAGCTAACCTGTTCTGTTGTGGTGTCTCCTGTTTGGTCTTCTCCTGCTTCTAAACGGTAGGTCTTGAATTAATCTGATAGAAAAGCTTTTGCAATGTCTTGTCTCACTTTCTCTTGCGTATATGTACCCACACTGAGAACAAACTCCTTGAGGGTGTCAGGTGCTTCGCTTTTTGCTTTAGGCAGGTCCAGAAAGACAAAATTCGTGTGTTTGTCTGCAAAGTCAATGCAGAACCGGAACCTTGACAGTGACTATACTCTGAATGGACCCATCACGTCTCTGAACACCCTCTTCAGCTTGCGTCTCGTCTGCTTGGGTCTCTACCACTTTCGGTACTGGAATCTTTGTGATCTTGGCCAGTGCGCACACATTGCATACATCAACTAATTCCCCCACGGTATCTGTTGCTTTTCTGACAACATTTGCTTGATTCAAATTACCCTGCCGTCTGGGCCAATGCCTTGAACTGTCAAATATCACGCTGAAGAACCTCATCTTGAAATTTAGAAAGCTGCAGGGTAAGTAAAGCAAATTTTTTTTTGAGCTTTTTTACCCCAGTTCCCTTCTAGGGTTTCATGCAGCTGTTTTCTTGAAAGTGAAGCTATGTACCCACTCAGTGAATGTTAAGACTTGCATCCAGTTTGAAGGTTAGTCAGACACGCATTTAATTTTACCTCTGCTTGAGGATATGCTCATCCTCACATTGCCTCCGCCCACCCTTCTGGAGGCCTCTCCGTTTGCATTTGTAATCACTGATTGAGCGGGTACAAAGTCCAGGAACGCATCTACGTTTGTTACTATGTGGTCCGTGCAAGCACTGTCCACTAGTACCCCTGCTGTCTTCCATTGAGTACAAGCCACCCAATGATTCTCATCTGGTGTTGCCAGTGTAGGACCCACTGCCAATGACTCATATTCACCTCCATCTCTTTGTCTCATGCATGCCCTGTCTAGGTGACCGTTCTCACCACACTTAATCAAATGCGCTGTCTCCTTCCTGGAGTCTTCGACAAAGTGTCCAAGGATGCCACGTACAAAGCAGTTTCACATCCTGGGTCTTCTTGAGCAGCCATTTTCTTAGATCTTTAAATTTTGTTGTCAGGTTAAAGTTTTTCTGCATAACGATATTTTTGATACCTCATTGGCAGGCCATTGAAGAACAAGGCGTTAAAGAAGGTCTCTGAGACTTGATCCCTTGTTTCGTGTAGCCTTGTGAGCAGCTCCTGACCTCTGATGAAGAATTTTTCGAAATCTTCAGAAACTGCGAGCTGCAGTTGAGCCAGCTGAGCCAACAAAGACACCACTGCTGGCGTTTCCAAGCCCTTCTCGTGCAAACTTTTCCAAGCTTTTGCTTTACCTCCTATGCTGACGTCTCCAACATTGGCTTGTCTCATCAGCATGAGGATTGTGCATCTGGAATCGGTCAAAGATAACAGCCGAGGCACATTGTTTCGTTTCTTTTGCACGGCTTCTTGTATGCAAGATTCGGCACTTTGTGTTTCTTTTCCTCAATGCGTGCTTCATTGTTCAGTGGTGCAGGCTGGCTGGGTTGCTTATGTGTCGCCAGTAGTACCTTGTAGTGCCCTTTCATCTGCTTCATTGCCACAATTTTGTTGCTCCGGACTTGAAATTACTGCGCCTTTCCTGTGTAAGTCAGAAGCTTCACTGTCTGTTGATCCATCGTTGAACGAGCAGACAAAAGATTTGCAAAAAAAGGTACTAATAAGAAAACTATTCTGACTGTCCGCAACAAATTAGTTTGGTTTCAGTGATTAATTTCAAGGCCTAGAAAACTGGTTGGGTTATGGACCTTCACAGGTGGAATCAAAGGCCTTTCTAACTAAGTAAAAAACTTATTTTTCGGAAATGAGACACTATCAAAGTGATATTTTACAGTAGAAATCAGAGTTTTTATAGAGAGATCTGATTGATAGATCAAGTTGGTAATTTGATTTTGGGGATGAAAACGGACTAAGTTTAATATATACCCATTATCAGAGCAAAAGTGAAGATAGAAAACTTTTTTAACACCAAGATGTATATTGGGGGTTCAGGGGAATACACAAAATGGCGTGATTCTTGAAAAAGTTCTCAGAAACTATTCGCAAGGGATAACATATTTAGAATGCATTTGCGTATTTCTACGAAATCATTGACAATTCCTGTGGTATTATAATCATTCAATATTTGCTGGGAAGAACTCACATTAAATAATCTAATTCTAATAATAATTATCTACACTCATCAGTATTGATTCACAGCGCCTGTCCTTGAAGATTCATTCGTATCAATTTAGGTTCTTGAATCAACTTTCTCCTGTCTGATTATCCCGTAAGTTAACTTTTCTGATGTTTTTAACTTTAAAACTATTGTTTAATCAAAAATAAAGCACAATTTGAAGGTTTTGCTCTTAACCTGTTGACAGCAGAACTAATGTAACTGTGTTTTTACTTGAAAAAAATTTCCGACCGACTGTTATTGAGCCCATTGAGTTCAGAGAACTCATTCTTGTTAAACTATAGACCGCGGAACTAATCTATTCTTATAATGATGAAAAAAGCTCGTCAGGTCATTCAAATTTTTCACATCTAAAAATGATTGTCCATGAAATGCTTTTTTTTCCGGTCCCTCTTGAGGGAGAGGAACTATATACTCAAATGGGTTTTTCTGTTCAGTCAATTTTGACCAATCGATATTTTTATTGTAGTGAGGTGTGTATGGTATCATAAACGTCCAGCGTTAAATATAAAACGAAAAAGATTTTTCGAATTTCTTGCTCTAGAGCGAGTGAGGGCGCTTCAAATTTATAGGAATATTAAACATGTTTGCCTATTTTTTTTCATGTTTTTTGGAATATTTGCATATAATTTTGTCAATTTGGCTAAAAGATGTAACAATTGCTAGCAAGAATACTGTTGATTTTATGTCTGATTTTATGTCTGAATACTGTTGATTTTATTGGAATACTTGGCTTCCGACGCAGTTCTAAATTATTTTATCTAGTTTCTTTGCTCGAAAGATTATGATCGTTGTGAAATTGAAAAATGCTTGACTTTTCAATAAACAATGGCTTTTTGAGATTTGCCACTTTATTTCTTTTAGTTTAACCAACATGTAGCTTATGGTCAGCAAAGAAATAAAGATTCTTCTTCCTCTTCTTTCTAATGAATTATAGATTAAACTTTTTTGGTTTTATGCGTTAAGTTATGCTTTTCTGCATTTGATACTACTGGGTTTAACAACTTTTTTTTGTCATAGGCCCATTTCATGTTTTTTTCTCGTTTTGTCACATCATCACATTATTGGCTTTCAAAATTAGGCACAATTGAACACATAAAAGTCTTTAACGGCATGGATTATGGTCTTATTGGCTGCGACATCCCTTTCTCGAAGAATTTATTTATTTTTTTACATTTGTCTTTAACTGTTGTTTTTACTCTGTTTTTTTAGTGATAGGTTTTTTACTGGATAACTACAGGTCTCATTGACTTTTTATCGAGGAATAAATGAACCTATGTTCTGATATGAGCAGCTAACTGATGATTTTCATGACTTTGAAAAAAATGCTTTCAAAAATACAAAAACAGTTTTTATCTTCGTATTTTTTTTCTTTTTGTCTTTTTTTTCACCTAGTCTCCTGAATTACCGGCCACATGTGAGTTTTTCTCGTCGAAGAAAAGTGCAAGTAAACAAAATCAAATTTTTGTTAAGAATTCGTAATGAATTTACTGGCTTCGACACAGGTATTTTGCCAAAAAAAAGTAAACAATTTTTTTGAATTTCGTCTATATTTGACGTTCATTTGCAGACGTAGGACATATTCTGAATAATTACAGGTCTCCAGCGCTTTCTTTTCACAAATAAACGAAACTATTAAATTATATCAGTTGGTAGCTAATGACTTCCATGACTTTTAAAATGATTGTTTTCTAAAAAAAAAGAAAGGTTCTCCATAATTTTGCCATTTTTTTCTTTTGTCGAAAAGTTAACTTTTCCCATCATTGAGAGATCGCATACCACATTATTGGCGTTCGATGAAAACTCAACTGAACATAATTTGAGTAGCAAAATATGGCTGTATGGCAGCGTTTTCGACAGCGTTTTCTCGCAAAATTTTGTAACCCCATAAAAAAAATGAAAAACGGAAGGTCTTAATGCCCTCCTATAGAGGCGTCTGTGATTATTAAAATGTTTAATTTTTTCAATCGCTCTCTATCGGTTTTCATTACTTTGAAATTAATTGTTTTTATAAATGAAAGCCAATGTTTTTAACTTTGCTGTTTTTGTTCTTTTTGTCTATTTGTTACCGTGCCCCATTTTGCAGTGGTACCATGAGTTTTCTAATGAAGTAGCAGTTTTCTTTTTAATTCCAGTTTTATTTGATTTTGTTTTTCACCTTGTTATTTTTTTCTTAAATGGACGCAAAGTTTTGGATGAAATTTTTTTTGTTGTTATTGTTGCTTTATTTTGTTGTTCATCTTGACTTGCTTTTTCAATAATAGCTGATCTCATCAATCTTGTGCGGTGTTCCGCCTTCAGTTAATATTGAATGTGTAGTGTTGCTGATGTAGCTGTGACTGGACGTCAGAGAACCAAACTAATCAGCTTGCTTCACTGACGCCAGTGTTAGTGTTGTTTCAAAAAAGACCCTTAAATTATAGTTATTTTGGCACGATATGCCTGGGACACATTTTGCCCACTGTTGTTCCATGTCAACAGTTGAAATTTTCGTGAGGTTTGCTTCACAAATTTGTTTTTGCTACCGTGAAAAAGTCATTCATTTCCTAAACATTGAAATACATCTCTATAATCAACATTATGACTTGGTGTTTCTTAAAGTAACAGTTTTTAGCACGCGCCCCCTGGTACAAATCTAATGCGACATTTTTTACTCCACTGAGTTATTAGTGTTGGAGCCAATCCTTTTCTTGATACACCTTTTTTGAATTTCGGGGGGTTTTTTATCTGTTACTCATTTGGTAGAGATTTATGCCAAAAATGCGGATGAGCGGGATTGGAAATTTAAGTGCGAACGCACATTACCTAGCCTCCTTGTTTTCTTCAATTACTAAAAGTAAGTGAAAAAAATTTTGAAGCCTGAAATAATTCAACAAAGATCTTGGAATACACCTAATTTTGTCTTCATGAAAGATTTTTGTTTTCTTGATAATAAGATTTGTTTTGACATTTGATTATTAAAGTTAAGACTTGGAAAGGAAGCAAGGAGCAAAAATGTAAACCAAAATGAGTTACGTATTTTTAAAAATATAAACAATTTTTCTCGGCGAAATTATTTTTATTTCTATTTTAATACTTGGTAAGATATGATCATTTTGAATATACATTACAATATATGTCGACTATTATTGCAAAAAGTAATAAAAACCAGCCGACTTTCAATTGGGTGTAATTGTTAATTTGTTTGATTTGGTTTTCCATTTTCTTTTGAGTTCAATGAAACGTATACAAATCAAAACACTAAAAGAATTTTAAATCTGTTCAAATGAAAATAATTTGAAAAATGTTCTCGTCAGTGACGTTACTATATAATAGAGATTGTAATTATACAATATTCTTTTGGAAATTGGAATTCTACTTTTTAACCGTTTTTGTAAGCTTAGTCGCTAATTGATTTTGTTCAATGCCATTTGTTATGAGGGGAAATTTTTTTATTTTTTATTATTCATCCGTATAATTATACAGACAACAATTGTTAGAAAAACAAAAAAGCAAGTTATTGTAATGAAAATTGGCACACTTGATAAGAAAAGAACTATTCACATGCGTCATGCAATTAATTTTCTCATTTTTTCCTTGACTGGTTGCAACAATTATAACAACACAAGTCAAGAAGACAAAAATCATTTAGAAATACCCATTTATTTTTTTTATTTAATTGCTGTGTCTATAAAAAGCTATTTGTGTAGCAAATGAAGAAAATTACGAATACTTTCAGCAAGACTTATTGGCGTCATTGTTCACCAGAGGTTAGTATTACAAAATGCTGGAAAAAAAGGAAACTTTTTGAGAGAAATAGCTCTTTATTCCAGTTTTCAAATACAAGTTTTTGTCTAATTTGCTACCTTTATTATGATACATAACTACAGCTATTGCAATCATTGAACAATTTCAAACTACAAAATTTCAGTCATCTCATTTCCATCGTAGAATACCTGAATACGTCAGCAGAAGGTGTTAGCGTGAGGCTGATTTCAACAGCCCAAAAAGTCAACTCAGTTTTAAATCCACTTTAACTTATTTTCGAAGAATTGCAGCTTGGTTGTCAAAACTTGATTATCAAATTCAAATCGTTTACTCTCCTTTCTCAAAAAATCGCATGACATCAATTGTTTAAAAACTTTTCTTTTATTCAAGTTTTCTATTTTTGTTCATGCAACTTGTAGAAGAACGAGAAAGATCATTTCGTAACTCTTAAATACTAATTTGTTTTTTTTCCTATATTTATCGGAAAACGAGAACCCTTTTTGTAATTGGAAGAAGAATTGGAAAAGAAAGAAACTCTTTCAATGAAGAAGAATGAATGGTGCTCCTCTTTCTGTCATATTTTTGTTATTCGAGGAAGAGCAACAGCTTTTGAGCAAAAAAAGAAGAAAAGATAACAGAAGCAAACCTGAGGCAAAACTGATATGAATTAGATCTGTTCGCCTTTTCTCGATTTCCTACAAATCCTGGTGGTGTTGGTCAGAAATGAATATATTCCCATTAGAATTTTGATATTGCAGAACTCAAAAAATTACAGAAAGTTAAACTAAAAGCAAATAGGGAAAACAGTTTAGCTACTATAGAAGGGAAAACTTTTTTTCTACCTTTTATTAGTTAATTTTGATTGCTTTTTAGATTCATTTAATCCAGTTGATTTAGAGAGTGATGCAACTGAAAGAGTTCATCAGTACCAAGTTACCGGAAATTTTGACAAAAAAAAAACATTTAAACAGAAAAGTAGAAAAAAAAAGTGTGACAATTTGACTTTAGAATTTTTATTTCTTCATGTTAAGATCCCAAACAAAAATTGTGTCGCTGTCTTAACCTAATTAAACGTTTGATATACATGCAAAAGTACACGATTCAAAAGCTCAAGACAAGTTGAATAAAATTTTAGATCATTAGTAAACTAAACTTAATATTCAATTTCAATATATGTTGCCTTGTCTGCAGCTTGCGAGAAGACAAAATGGGGTAACGATGACAGAAGTTAGACCCTTTGGACGGCATCATTCATAATGAAGAAAACCAGTTAACAAGACCGTGTGCTTGCAATTAAGAAAATTGGCGTTTTATGGCATAATTTCATGGTTTTTCTCCGAGTTTATAAGAGGATGGTTTTTGTAAGCTATGTTAATGTTGATATTCATGAAAGTTGAGTAAAGATTTCTTAGTGGATAATATTCCGAAGAAAACAACAATGTTTTTTATAAATATTTTCGATTTGTGTAGATTCGAAAAAATTTCTATAAAATGTCATCCCCGTGTGATTTGCGGTTTGATGCAACTGCAGCAGAACGATCTCAAATAGCATTGACATTTTAAAAAATGTGTAGAAGTTGTCTTTGCCTCAACTAAAATAGAAAAAGTTTTTCAATTTCCCGGAGTTTGTTTCTATGAACCCTCGAAACAATAAAAAATGACCATAATTGATTTGAAAACATTTTTCATTTTTCATCTTTTTGTTTGGCTGTTGCCGTAACTGCTCCAAAAATTTCTAAAGGGCAAAGCGTATTTCAAGAAAAATTAAACTGCAAATAATTACGTATCCCAAAATCTGCTCAGATATTTGGTTATGATTGTTATACATTACAAAGCACCACCGTTTTATTGGGAAAAAAACAGGTCTCAAAATGATTTTGCTGCAGTAGAAAAGCAATGTGATAATAATTTTTATTTATCTAGATATATCACTTTTGCAAAATTGCTGGTTTGAAAACCAGTTTCAATTGAGAAACAAGCAACAACCGTTGGAGTTTACTCTTTGTGTAGACCTGACGTCTCTGTTTGACGTCGGAAATAAAAATGATCTGGTAAATGTTTCAAGTAAACAATCACGTTGGTAGTTCAAACTTGTTGCGGACGGCTTTTGTTTTGAAATTTTGACGTACGGATTTTTTTCTTAAATAAATGTTTTTTTAAATTTTTTTTCAAGAACTACTGAAAGCTAAACACTAAGCGCCAGAACTTATAACCGCCAATGGAAGAACATTGGATGTTTTTTCTCGATTAGAAATAGTTTCATACGCTTCGAGTTAAAACTTGAACCCTGATTTTAAAACTAGTTTCTGATGTGACCATTAGTTTACATGTGAAAATGACACAAATATTTATATCTCTTCTTTACCACCCTATCAATAACTCCAGACTGTTGTTTTCACCTAGGTATAAAATTGACAGGGCAAATTTTTGACAAAACTAATTTTTGCTATATTTCTACTTTGAATGAAAAATAAGACTACTCACATACTATCACGCTTTAGCATTTGATTGGTTGTGAAACACGTGATGAATTCAGAACTTTTGTAACTTATACCTCGCAATTGGAAAAACTTAACAAAAAACTGAATAAATATCTTACAAGAAAAGGATAGAGACACCAATTGAAAAGCTTCTTAATACGGGGAATGTCACACATACCCTACCAAAACGGAAGAAGTTTTTTTGCAAACTTTGATATATGGAATGACATCTTGAATGAATATTTGATTCTTACCTAATTTTTCCCAACCTGAGAAAATTTTCATGTGGATATTTTCAGTCAACTACACGAACTTTTATATTCAGCTTTTATTTTATTGTGATCAATTTATTTGAATTTTATTTCTTTTTCGAAGTCAGTTTTGTTACTTTTCAATTATATTTATAGTGGTTTTTTGGTTTTGAATACGTTCAATAGAAAACGCATCAACTCGAAATTTTTTCCAATTAATTTGAAATTTAACGTTTTCTTTATTTGAGTTTTTCGATTTTCACATTTTATTTCAACCAGCAGATTTGAATTTTTCAAAAGTAGCTTTACAAATTGCTCCATACAATTATTTGTAGTGATTTCAGGGAAAATGCTAAAAGTAATTGTGGGAATTTCGAGCACAAAATCATTCAAAGATGAAAATACTGAACTACAATAAAAAATACAATTTTTTAATATTAAACAAAGATATTTCAGTATACTGAATACGTTTTTCAAAATAAGTTTTGAAACCTGTTGGGGGGTTACTTTATTTAACTAATTAACTAGTTATAACGCGACATTATCTGCAGTTATAAACCAATTCTGTGCCATCTAACCATTGTTAGTTATAAATTTTGACATAAAATGGTTTTTTTCTGTTTTAATGTTAAAATACAGAACCCGATATAAAAGCTTTTAAAGCGGGGCTATGGTTGTTTGTTGTTACGGGTCCCTTGGGTTTTGCTGATAATTTAACCGGTTCTCGATTTAAACGAAATAACGAGCCTTTGTTGCTAATTTTGCGGGCATTTCTTAATAAAACGCTTCAATAAACCAACCGCTCACTAACCAAAATTCTAAAAATTCAATCAGCTTTTATTTTAGCATTATACCTATATATACACTGCAAAATACTTTTAGAGAAAATAAATATTTTGCAAATTTCACTCTTTATGGACTCTATATAGACTACTTTATTTATAAGACAGCTTTTAACCATTATGCCCCGCAAGACTTCTTTTCAAATTAGGGCTTAAATAGTTTGAAGTCAGGCTGATTTTCGTCAACTAAATTTTATTTTGTACTTTTACGAAAGCAGAAACCGGTTGTAAAACCATTCTTGAAGGTTGATTTTGGTTTTAGAAGCGAAAGTGAGCTAAAAGTAACTTTGAGTGGCTTCGAGCGTGTCAAGGCACTTCTGTAAAATCTTCTTCAGCAAAACATATTTCAAAGTATTTTCAACAACAGCTGAAACGGACCATTTATTTCTTATTTCTTACTTTATTTCTTATATGTCTGAAAGCCCCACTTGCGTATGACTTGACGAACTGAAAACTTGGGAGTTTTCGAGCTCTTTCCCATTAATTGTTGTTTTTACAAACAGCTATTAAGCGTATATATCCCCCAAAATATTCCCACAAACCACTTAAACTAAGCTGAAGCAACAATTTTGTGAACTAAAATTCCATGTGAATAAATGCTTAAGCCCAGCAAAGATCCTCGTGAAAGCTTTTCCCTTAAAATTGAACAAAAGTGGGCTGAGATTGAGGGGATTTGAGGGAAAATTCGCCCACACAAATTGTCGATAGTTTGGATAAGTTTTTTTCACGCGTCAGTTGTGATTATAAATAAAATAACTAAGTACTAACTTGCAGTTAACATTTTGGTCCCCCAATTATTTACGCAATAAAATCTTCTTCATTTTATTTGTGATCACAAATCCAAAGTTGTTTCGTTCACGTGTTTCTATCTTCACCTATAATGACATTCTTATTTATGTTACCCCCAAATCTGTTGTCATAGCAAAAACACACACCGTCACGCACAGCTCCGGCAGCTTAATTTATGCCCAATTTTACGAAACATCATGCTTTTTGCCTTTGAAAGATAATAAACGGTAAGCATGTTTTCACCTTGTTTTAATCTGCTTTAACTTTGTCGATAATTGGTCAGATTTGCCCGTTTCATGTTTTATATCTTTGTACCCTTTTTTTCCAAATTGCCAAATTACCGACGCGATACGAAATTGCAGAGTTGGGGAGCGTTGTTGTTATTGATAAAATTAATTATAAAGCTCTCAAAAACCCAAAATTTTGTTTACAGTTGGACTTTAATGGCCATCATGTTATGATTCTCAGAACGTTTTTACTTAACAAAACTTTTGTAATTAGACGCAATTTTCATTAGACGCAATCTTTTACGAGAGGTTGCTCGAACATCTGAAGGTATTCCTTGAGGTTTTAACTATACTCTTCGATCGGTTTGTTTTATTCTTCAAATATAGAAGTTAGAACAAAATTTTCAACAATTTGTCCACTTTTCGGGCTCTGAAATTCGAATTTGTAGTCAGAGTTTAATTAGGAAATATTCTAATTTTTACCATATTGGAAATATCGATTTTTGTTCCGACCCCACTTGTGGGGGAAGGAACTATATACTCAAATGGGTTTTTTTTTTTTGTTCAGTGAATTTTGGCCGATCGATATATTCGTCGTAGAGAAATGTGAGTGGTATCATTAAAAAGCTGGTCCAGCGTAGAATTCAAAAGTAAAAAGATTTTTTTGAATTTCGTTTTTTTCGAGGAGTTATCGAGGATTGAAGTTTTGTGTGAACAATGGGATCTTTAGCATGATTGTTCACTTTTAGTACAATTTTCTTCAAACTAAGATCTTTTTTACGAAAACATTAATTCAAATTTCTATAAAAAGAATAAATTTTGAGTTCGTAAAAGTTGAATGCAAGGCGATAGAAAGACTAGTTCTGGTCTCATAGGGAAGTTCACTATCAAAAGAAAATCGAACTCTAATTGAGAGCCCTTTTTTTAATAAAACTTTTCTCTTTTTTGCTTTTTTAAGTCACCTAGAGACAAGTCACATTTTATATCGACGTTCTATTAATGAAAAAACTCCTTTATAGTCGAATGAAGCGCAATGAACAAAAAACGTCGTTTTCAAGGAATTGCTCATGTTTTTTTTTGGCTTCGATTCTGAGTTTTCGTAATTTTGAATGAAATTTTGAATTTCTTTTTGAAGTTTTACTATTTTTTTTGGAGTCCTATGGTAGGGATTCATTGACTAACAGTGCAATATGTTCCATAATGAGCATTAAGTGAACATGTCTATTTCATTGAGGGGGCGGCTAATGGCTGTTAAGACTTAAAAAATAATTTTTCGAATTTTTTTTTGAATATTAAAGAATCATAATCTTATTATAGTGAATTGTAAGTCAGTCCAGGGGTGAGAGCACCCTCTTCCTTCCTACCGCAACCAAAATTAAACTGGTTAGCGGTTTTATCTTCTATCTATTGGTTATATGACTTCAATGACAAAAAATTTCAATTTTTTAAAATTTTTTTTGGATTTTTACGTATTATTGGTTACTTTTGAAATCTTATCACATTATCCAAATATTGACAGTTCCCATTAGCTTAAAAACGATGTTCTGTGGATGGCCAATAAAAATTTTAAACAAAAATTTATGGTTTAAATGGCTTCGACACGTTCTTCTTGCACTTTTCTACTGATTTTTTGGTTTTCTCCTGTTTTTTTTTGTTGTTTTAATAGTCATTATACTTACTGTGATCTCATAATGAATACCTATGCATGACAAACATAAATGTACTGCCACCGGGGCATCTCTGAGCGTTTTTATTGACTTCCGTTGAAAGCTATTGAATTTAATGTCTGTTAAAATAAAAATCATTTTTCGAAAATTTTATTTGAGCAATAACAATTCCTAAATTTTTCTTGAACTGTTAGTGAGTTTCAGTATTGACTGGACCCACTTGCTTTTTACTGCGACTAAAAATATTCTGTTTAGCTGTTTTATCTTCTAGCTATTGGTTATATGACTTCAATGACAAAGATTTCAATTTTTTTAAATTTTTTTTTTGGATTTTTTGAATTATTGGTCACTTTTGAACTCTTTATCACATTATCCAAAGATTATTGTAATCCAATTGGCTTAGAGAGGACGTTCAGTGGATCACAGAGAAAGTTTTCAGAGAATAGCTAATGGTTTAATTGTCTTCGACACTTTCTTCTCGCATTTTTCTACTGAATTTTAGTTTTTGCTGTTTTTGTTATTGTTTTCTGTCATAAGACTTATTGTGATGTCTTTTTAACTATCTATGCATGACAGACATCATTTTCCTCCCTATGGGTTATATCTGAGCATCGTCATTGAGCTCCGATGAAAGATTGAGTTTACTGGCTGTTAAGGGTTTAAAAATAATTTTTCGAAACTTTTTTGAAATTCAACCATTCCTAATTTTTTTTCGTGAATACTCTTGGTCATTGTTGGTTCTAACAGAATCCATTTCCGTTCTACTATAGCCAAAATTAATCTGGTTAGCGGTTTTATCTTCTACCTATTAGTTTTAAAACATCAATGCCACGAGAATTCATATTTTTTTTGGGTACTTTATTTTGTTTTTCGATCCTTTTGAAATCTTATCACATCATCTTACTGCTGAGAGTCCCTATTGGTTTAGGGAAGAAGTTCAACGGATCATAAATAAAGTTTTCAGGGAAGAGCTAATGATTTGAGTTGCTTCGACATTTTCTTCAGGCACTTTTCTACTGAATTTGTGGTTTTTGCCTCTCTCTGTTGTTGTTTTCATAGTCATTAACTTGTTGTAAGGTCTTATTGATGAAATACGATTGGCAAAAAAACTTATTGTCCCCTCGAGGCATCATTTATTGTATATACTGGCTTCCGTTGAAGGCTAATGAATTTAATGGCGTTGATAATACGTGTTTTCCCGCAATTTTCGTGCGTCTAATGTATTTGTTTATATTTGTTGATTTTTTGAAATTATATTGAAAAAAAGGTTTTCCCATTGCTCCTGAAAAAATAATTTAAAATTGAAGAGTGTTTAGTGAAAAGTTCATTTTTTTAATGCCTTCGACCCTTTTGTCGCTCAATTTTTTTTCCTGAATTCGCTGTTTTTGTTCTTTAGGTAGCCGTAAATTGTTCACAGATCTCATAGGCTTGTAATTGAGGACTGAATGAATGATGTTGCTCGAAACATTCAGTATATAGCGAATAGGTTCCTTTCGTCAAATTTAACTTCTATTCATCAATCAGATGTCCCATCGAATTTCGTGTATTTCAAGAAATAACATATATATTGATATTATGTGCCACTGTTGTTTCGTTTTTCTGAACGTTTATTGAATGGCCATTTTTTGCGTTTCTTTTTCTCTTCCTTCAGAACAATCGCGTAATAACAGATCCCAATGGTTTTTAAATGTGGCCCAAGTAAACTTATTTAATCTTTCAGTATAAATCCTTCAACTGAAATAGCAGAAATAACAACTGAATTAAAAATACATATTCAGATGATAGGTATTGATTTTAATGGTAGCAAAGGTTTGTGTTTTCGCAAATCGTTTGTAATTTTTTGAGTTTCTCTTTAGTTTGTTTCTATGGCATAGTCTGACCACAGACGGGTGCTTTTGGTTTTGTAATGACTTTTTAGTAATTTATCAAGGATTTTTTTATTAAAAACCAATGTTTTTTAAGATTTTTGAATTTTCTTGGTGCAAAAAATGTTGATTAATTTTTAAGTTTCGCCTCACTGTTCGTTCTTTTTGTCGGCTTGTTACCTAGTCTCGTTAAGAAAACTTTTCATCTGCTGTATAGTTAGTAAAAGGTAAACTTGTGTAGTTAAGGTTTTATCTGACTGCATTTTGACGTTGTTACCAGGTGCTTTTAAATTTAGATATTCATTTTTTGCCGCCAAAATTTTGTTGGTGCTATTTTTTTTCTAGTCTCTTCAATGTCAGGTCACGTTGGTGCTGTAATGAAGCATGGCATTAGTAATTCAATTAGTAGATAGAATGTGTAACGATTGTTTTAAACTCAAACATCTATTTTTGTTATCTCTTGATTTGGTTGACATTTTAGTCAAAAATGTAGATGAGCTCGGGTCGGAACATCATGTGCGAACGCACATTAACGAGCCGCCTTGTTTAATAAATGGCTTTACATTTTTTGGTCAAGTTTGCCTTAACGAGATCGCTTAATGACTCATCACGCTGTTATTTTCATTTGCATAATTCAAATTTCTATCAAGTCTACACAGAGGTGGGTAGCAGCAAGTCAGCGCTGAATCAATCTTAAGAAATTCTGTTTTTGTTGATGGCCAGTACTCTGTTCATGTCCCAATTTACACTGGCTCGTCTTTTGGTTTTCGATTAAAAGTTATTGCACGAAAAATAGTATGTTCAGCCTAACTCCCACCTACAAGATCTGCTTTATCTGCAATTCGAATTTCCCAATGGAGAATGGTAACACCTAATTTTCGTAGCAAGTCTTAACCAATTAGATAAAGTGTTTTGTGGTAATTACCCACAAACAAGCTTAAGTTTAAAGAGCGTATTTACTTATATAGTAATTATTAGTTATCAGCTACAAAAGTGTGAAGTTATGCTACTCAGACATAACTTCGCGCAGGAGTAATTTTCAGACCATACAAATTAAAGTTAGCCTGAGTGAACTCTTGAACTCAAGTACCTGATTTCAATCATAATGAGGATAAACTGCGTATAAAGAAACTCGAAAAACAACTTAAATGCTAAAATTTCAGCATTTAATTTGGGTTTTATTATTGATATATACAGTTTCAGCGCTGATATGCTCTAAGACGCAAGTCCGATTAGCAATTAAAAGTCTTTGGATCTTGACAATGCTGTCATTTTAAATTAGCTGCTATCAAATAAACTTTCTCTTTCATTTCACGAAATTATTTAGCTTCTCTCAAAATGTCAATTGTTCCTAAATTTATCACCGTTTAAACATCGATGACTATAAATTACATTCAAAATTCCGTTTGCTGAACAATTGTCTAGCAATGCTACGGTTTATCTTGTCAAGACAGTTGTATTTTTACGTTTAAATTTGTTTCCTGATTGAGACTGGATGATAATCTTGCAAGATATTGCAAGACAAGGCAAACCTTGCGAATATATCAAGTCTTTTGACAGATTAAAATCCGACTTTCAGTCTCTGGAAAAAACTGCTGTGAAGGGAGTGTTTCATGAAAACTTAGATTAACATGGGCATTTAAACCATTGATGTTGAAAACCTGATCCGAAAAATTTTTTTGAAATATTTTTTAACTCCGGTTTTTGTTTTTCGTCCAATAGAGGAAATGAGCAATAGTTCCACAGTGATCAATATAGTATTCCTGGTTTTCTAATAAGTTTAAATTCACGAGGCTTCCTATATTCAAAAGAAAAGAAATAGTTGGAAAAGAAAGGATTCTGCCAAGTCTTGAGCAAGATGAATGTTAATTTTACAATGCATCGCGAAGCATCTCGGGGCTTCCGTACTTCTAAATTTAAGCTTTAGATTGATGAAAATTTAGAAACACTTCATTCAAGTCATTTTTTGATGTTTTTTTTCTTTGAATAAGTAAATCCTAAATTGAAAGGAAACAGAACCTCTCCGAACAAGATATTTCATGCATGATTGAAGAAAATTGAATTATTTTTTATGTCAAATTTCTGACCTAGCAGTATCGATTTTTTGGCTCCTGATAATTTTTTGACATGTTTCCACAAATTGAAAGTTTCACTTTGTCTCTTGAGAATATACAACTTTCAGTACAACTTTTCAGTTGTTTCTTTAGTTTATGCTTTCAGATATTTTACTTTCTTCATTTATTCGGAAAAAAGTTCTGTGTTTCAATTTTAAAGAAAATGACGCATCATATATGTCACCATTCTGTCTTGTGTTCGTATTTGTATTTGTTCACTTTTTTAAACTAAAATGGGCGGTTAAGCCATATTCGCACAAGCTGTTGAAAACTTTCAAAGACTGGTACAAATAGAGCCATTTTTGAGGACCTTAATTTCAATAGGACGTCACATTTTTTTCATTGAAAATAACTGTCATTTGACTCTTTAATCTTAAAAGATACATAATGGGAAGTTGTTTTCTATTCACATGCCTTTATTTTCCTGTTTTAAATACCGCCAACTTTTTTGTAAGCCTATTTGTTGAACCGTTACAATTTGGCCCCTGCCAGAAATACCGCTTACAACTTAACTTCAAAGCCACATTTTTTGGTTCACGTGGGAATTTTTTACACGCTTTGATTTTAAGTCACACCTTTTTCAAAGTTACCATCTTAATTTTTCATGCGTCACGCGAGTTAAATTCTATCAGCAATCAGCTTGAATATATGCTTAACGTTACTAGTTTTCCAGCATTATTTCCTTGTTTTGTGACGTTTTCCATTTAAAATTTATAATTTGGTAATTATAGGTTTATTGTTCAAATTTTAAAGACCAAACACTAAACTTATTCAATTGTAACCGAATGTTAAATTCTGTTATTCACTTATTTTTACTGGAAAATGTTGACATAATTTGTTACTTGTTTAGAATTCTATGGATTTCGGAGAGTCTGTCAAAATAATTAGAAACAAACAAGCGTTTTTCAAGCCAGATGGAAACAATCTACGATATAAAAAGGGCTAATATTTACATAGAAAAGCTAAGTTCTGGCAATTTAAGAATTTAACAAACCAATTTCTGGCGAAAGTTGAGAGCAATAACGAACAAAACATACAGAAAAATGTCGTACCTAAACCCAGAACAACAGCGATTCACGAATTTTACCCCAGACCATGCATTTGAGTCATCGGTTCCGACGCCCGACTCAGCCTCAAATGGGCAAATATCCCGAAGCTACAACGCCACCAACTCCTCCGGAAGCCGATCTGGGTTCTACCCTCTCAACCCGAACAACACTGGCTCGACCGATTTCGTAAACTCGAATAAATTCGGGTCGCCCAACAACGGGCCATCAGTTTTTATGGAAACCTCGTTTCGGGTAATGTCACCCGAAAGTGAAATTACTGCCGCTTCGCTCAGGACCCTACAAGGGATCCGGGTTCCCAACGAACATGGATCTGGGGGGAATCCGGAAAACCACAACCCGATGTATCCTCAGTCCAAATTGAGCAATAACAGCGTTTGCAATGTTCACGTGGTGTCTGATAAAGTGTCAACGACTGGAATGACCTACAACACCCAACAGCACGAAAGAAGTTAGCTAAGTCTTCATTAGTATAACAAAAAGGGTCTTGCTAAGTATACCCCCCCCCACCCCCATTCCCACTCCCACTCCCACCCATCTGTTAACAAAGCTATATATCCTCACATTATGGTCTATTTAAGGTAATCACGGGGGGTGGGGTTTGTTATATATTACGGTCTATATAGCTATCCCGAGTCGCCATTTCTTAGTACCCATATAAGGATCATATGTGACGTCATACAAATCGTGACGTATTTCCTTGTACGTCCAGGTTTTGAGGTACAGACCGAAGTCGCCTCTGATCAGACCATCCCAGACAAAGGTGATCTCTGATCAGACAAGTTTCAGACCATTGCCCACCCGGACCGAACTTCAAGTCTATATCAGTTCTGTTCAAGTCTAAATCCAAGTCTTATTTAGGTTTCCAGTACTGGGCAAGTCTAAAAACGAGTCTTACAAATCTGGCAAGTCTTAGCCAGGAATTGGATAACACTTGGAAGTTGATTACCAAGTCAAAATCAACTTTTCTGCAGACTAAAGCGCGCTCGTACACTTTTCGAGACCATATAATTGGAGCGTACCATAAGCAGGTGTGTGTTCGAAGATGGTCTGATCAGAGGTCTAGTCTGTCTGGACACTTCAACTTTGGAATTCTTTTATGACTTCAAAGAAATTATACATATTTGACCTAGTATGACTACTAAAATTTTTTATGATGGCAAACCCGCGATAACGTGGCTCTTCTATGATGAAGAGCTAGTGCCTCTAGGTGTAGAGTTTGGCTCGACTTGACCGTAAGTAGACGACGTATATGTTGCTCGTTAAAAAATCCTAGCCCTATTTTAGAATCCCTTGTGTGCGTTCAAAAAAATCTTGGTCATAAACAAGGTGAAATTGAGGCCTCAACTAGGGTATAAGTTCTAGCTCCACTAAGCTAGAGACTTTTTGAGCCTTCCAGCACTCCTACGCAGGGGGGAGGGGGGCAGGCGGCTATTAGGGGAAAGCCCTAACAACTCAATATTAACTTTATGTTATGATTACAAACGTATGCGATTTTTGTATCCCTTCACATAGACGCAGCACAATTGGAATCACAATCAAAACCTAAAATAGAGCTCAATTGTATAATAATTTCTGTTACAACCGTCTGCCAGAATATTTGGGTAATCTTACTCTCATTTGAAGCTGGTGTCCACTTTCGTTCTTAAAACATCGTAAAAGTGGACTGACTGTACTTATACTTAATCTTTTTAATTGTCCGGTATGTCGCAGTCATTTCTTTGAAAGTAGGTTTGTTTCGGCACCGCGTTATTGAAATATTGAAGAATCGTTTTGAGTTCTTACAATTTGATTTTGAAACTCTATAAACAGGGTTTTTTTTAAAAGATTTCTCACACGCTAAAAGTGAGTGATTTTTAAAAAAAATGTTTAACAAACAAGACCTTTTGAAATGCAAGTTTTTTTGCATATATGACGAACAAAGCAAAATTTTTAAAGTGACTGTGTGATTTCTGAACATTACTTTTTCATTTTATACATACGATAAGAAATCCTTACAGATCCTTAAAGTTGTGTCTTTAATAACCTCGTTAAAAAGTCTTTTTACTGGACAATATTTCAAAGAAATGTTTTTTGTCCAATGTAGTATATTTTCGCGCTGAGCACTAGAAAATGAGACAAAACTGCAACCAAATAGAAAAAAGCAAGGCACTTTGAATAAAAATTCCTCCTTGTTGTGAACAATAAAGTTCTCTACAAGTCCGTCCCTGAAATCATTTTGAGTAGCTGAAAGTTACATTCTCAGTTGCAATTATTAATTTGACTTCATGGTTCTTTACAGCAAGGAAAAGATTAATCGATTCATTTTTTTTCTGGTGACTGAGAATTTGAGATTTTTTAGCTTTCATTTTTTTGGTGTAATCGAAAATTTCTTGAGTATCTTATCTTTGACCGATTGCTGTAACTTTTAAACACGCTACTTTTGTCGAATTTGTTAAAACTATCTGAAAAAAATTGTGTAAACTAAATTTTTTCCATGAGAAGAGCTATAAACAGACAGAAAGATTTCTCTAGAAAAATTGATTTGAAGAATTTTCTTCTTTAGGAAATCAACCATAGGGCATTTTTGTTAGCCACCCTAGTGATTAAAAAATTTAAAAACTTGCAAGAATCTTGCAAGCTATCTTGCAAGAGAATACATACTTCTTGCAAGATTCTTGCAAGATTCTTGCAAGTTTTGAATCCAACTTGCAAGAATCTTGCAAGATTTTGAATCCGACTTGCAAGATTCTTGCAAGTTTTTGAATCCTGCTTGCAAGATTCTTGCAAGAATTTGAATCCATATTTTTTTATTACCTGGCTGCTGGGGGCGACTGTTGGAGCTGAAAATGAATGTTAAGAACAAGAAAGCAATTATATGTCGGAAAACAATCTCAAGTCAATTTAAAAAAACCGACTTTGATTTTTTTCCAGTATGATTTTTTTTCTCACCCTCCTCCTTTTTCATTCTGGGCTTGGGACCGGCAGTGGCGGAGTTACATAAAACAATTATAGGAGAACTGAGCATAACACCAGGTAAAATTACCTGGCTCAAAAAGCTCTCTCCAAAATAAAACAAAATTAAACAAAATAAAGCACCCAATCAAATATACATTTTAACATTAAAATATAAGAATTAATCGCAAATTTCCGTATGAAATACTAACTTTTTTCCTAGGTAACCTATAGCAAAAATTCATGTCGTCCTACACTCTACCTACACAGGGGACATTCCATACCGAGTTTGGTTTGATTTGGACAACTCCTTGACCCGAAGAAAAGGACCTATTTTTAAAATTCGTCATTCGAGAAATTCAAAAATTTCCGTATGAAATACTAACTTTTTTCCTAGGCAACATATAGCAAAAAATCTTTACGTCCTACACTCTACCTACACAGGGGATATTCCATGCCGAGTTTGGTTTGATTTGGACAACTCCTTGACCCAATGAAAAAGACCTATTTTTGAAAATTATTTAAATTTAATTATTCGAATTAATCGGAAATTTACGTACGAAAAACTAACTTTTTTCCTACACAAGCTATAGCAAAAACTATTTTTCTCTTACACTCTACCTACGCAGGGGATACTCCACACCAAGTTTGGATCGATTCTAGTTGTTTGTCGGAAAGTTGTGTTTGAATTCAAGATCTTGCAAGAAACTTGCAAGATTCTTGCAAGATTTCACATTCAAAAGGCGTAAACGGAAAAAGTCATTTAATTTCTGTTTTGCTGATCAAGAATTCTGATATCAGTCAAGATATTTGGTTTTCAGTTAGTTTTAGCTACCAAAAACACATAAGTAAATTTTCCGGAATTCAAAATCTTGCAAGATTCTTGCAAGATTCTTGCAAGATTTTGAATCCTGGCTAATTTTTTTTCATTGAATTAGGTTTTGTAACTTGTTCAGTAAACAATAATTTGCTTCAAATATATTTCCTAAAGCATTTGTACCCCGATTTATTTTTTGGCCTTGATTATCATCTTGCAAGATTCTTGCAAGATCTGAATCCGCTCATCACTAGGGCATATACAACCCGCGAATCGCTCATTCCAGATGTTTCTCTCAGTAGTCGCATAAGTGACAGCTTTATTCTCAGCTCACTAAAGAATTTGTTACCTCCAATATAGGCGTATGTTGTATGTTACTGTACAAGAATGTTAATTTTAACCTAGCTGCATCCCTCTTTTCATTTAAGCTAATCAATATGCAATTAACGGAACCCAATTAGAGAAAAGGTTTTGAAGTTTGTGAGTTTATTGAATCCACTAAATAGAGTGAGGAACATTTATAATTTATTATAAAAACAAAAAAATTTCCGGTTGTAGATTAATTTTTTTAAAAATTTCATTCCTTAAAATTCTGTGGTCTACAAATGTCTTTTTTTAATCCAATGTCATCAATATAGCGCAAGCTAAATAACTAACTACCTCTCTATTGCCATTGTTGAATCTGGGTTGCTTAAATAATGACTGGTTGAGCGATGGTATAATTATTTTATCTCAAACTTCTTGACCATTTTAAGAATCATGCCAGGGTCAAGATGTTAGAAATGCGCTAAATACATTGCAATTGTGCAATTAAAGACTGGAATTTATTTAGTTCGTTAAAATTCAAAAATTCAAACGAAAATTTCTACCTAGAAAAACGCTGAAGTGCGTTAAAACTTTGTAAGAATTGCACTCAGATTTTTGACTCAATATAAAAATTATTTTCCATGCAATTTACCACTTTCCCTGAAATTGTAACCTTACAATCTGATATTATATAAAAATTCTATACAATATTATATTCCATAAAACTCTGTGAAGTATACGCTCGAAAACGCTGAAATGCACGAATTTATATAAGAAAGATGCTAAAGAATTGGCGTAATTCTTGCAGGCTTTCGGGTAATTTCGTACAAAACGGCTGGAAAATTTAAAAAAAATTGAGTAAGAAGGTTTTTAGGAATCAATGGCACAGTGTATTCAGTAATGGATAAGATACGCAGAGTGGATTTCAAGACTCAGAACTAAATGAATGTTTACACCTCAATCGACATTTTTTCAGTGCAGTTCAATGCATTTTTTTACATAATTTTTGGGATATTTCTCAACCTTGGTGCTGTTATTTTGAGCAACTATTTTTTTTCAAGACAAAAGATCAATGGAACTGAAAGGTATGGCAGAATCTTAAGCATGCATATCATCTAGTACAACATCGATTATGATATAAACAGTTAATGGTGATGGAGCATTCACAATTTATGGTCGAAACCAGTAGATAGATTGCAAAACTAGACTGAAAAACTTATGTATTCATTGTAGCATGGACATGAGCGTAGCCATGCTAATATTCTATGAATAGTTTGAGTGTTTGCTATTCATCTTAAAATTCTTCATGCTGACATTTTTTATTACATTCTCCTTCACAAGCAAACGGTTGCGCATAAAAAAAACACTGTACGCATTTTACATAGCAAACATTCGAATGTATGCCTCTGAAGATCATCTTTAACAATAGTGTAGAAGATTGAAAACAAAATACGTTCATTTTTAAAAAATGACTTCCGTGTGTTATAATTGAAACAGTTTGAATTTTTCTTAGTATAAGCCGAAGTTGGTCAAAAAAGAGTACACCATAAAGACCGATGCGTAAACTTGGCAAATTTTTATGAACAATAATCCTCGTTGACAAACAGTGATAATATCAAGAGGTTTACATTTCAATCATGTTTTTCAGTTGCAAAAAAAAAGAAAACAGTTGATAGCATTTGTACGATTTCAGCATCAATTGTTTAAAGATAAATAACAGTTCATTCACCTACTAAACCGCCATATTGGATTATATGGTTCTCACATTTGAAACACACGTTGTTCTGTACATTAAAAGATGTAATTTTGAGAAGAAAAACGAAATATTAAAAAAACGATTTCACCAATTTTATCACCAATTCACAGCATCCATTTACGATGTTCACGCAAAAACAAATTCAAAGTAAAAATTGATGAAAGAGTAAAAAAACTTTTTCTCAATCTAAAAAGTTTAATTTTTACAATAAGTACATATGAATTTGGGAAGTTTCTCAGAGGATTGATTCAGTTGTTCTGTTGTTGTACAGTCTACCAATAATACTGGTTCTCTATCGATGAGGAAAGATATCTATCGGCCAAAAAATTGTCTCAGCCAGAATTAGGTTAGCAGATTTTATTAGCGTTTGGTTGGTTGGAATACTTAGTTCAACCAACGTGCAAACATTTATTTTCTTCAATAAGAAAAAACAAAACTCTTTGCAATTTGTTTAAAAACATTTAAGACTGTAAGCAACTTTAATACCAGAAATAGGTGTTCAAAAAATGCACTCTAACCCATTTAACGAGTTTCTTGGACTCCGAATGATTCTCTTGCAAGATTTTGTAAAAATATTGCAAGATCGTGCAAAACAATGTATGGTCTTGCAAAATCTTTTCTCCAAAATATCGCAAGTTTTGTCAGTTAATCAACCCATTTGAGCACGAACTGCATTCGACAAAAAAAATTAATCCTTGAAGACTTGCGACAATTATGGGTGTAATTGCGTACTCCTTGTCAAGTTAAAATAAAATTGTACAGTAAAAAATGCTGCGTCTAAAGTAAGGTGAAAGACACAAATTTTACTGTAAATTAACCAAAATTGTTTTCAAAAGCGCTGTAATTGAACGGTTTAAATGAGCAAATAAAAAAAAACAGAGAAAAAATTCTAGGTTTAAGTTTTTCAGATTGTTTTATTGTTCAGTGATGCAGTAACAATTTATGCTTACCGACTAAATTTTAGTTTCTCTATTAAAAAAATTAACTTCGCATAATCAACTCATTTTGTATTCAATTTATCTTTTTTAAAATACTATAGATATTTTCTTGGGAGTATTCTGGGCACAATGAAAGATCATGCGGTATAAGAACCCATAAGAGAAGAACTTCCCCGAAACGAACTTTCAAGAATCTTGCAATATAACCATTCATCTTGCAAGATCTTGGAAGACATCCGTCGTCTGGCAAGATCTTGCAAGATAGCAATCATTTTGCAAGATCCTGCAAAGGTCTGGAGAAAGTCATATTTGACGTTGCAAAAATAAAAATGTGAACATATTTAGCGGACAAATTATCATTTTCAGGTTCATGTAACAGTAATTGTGTGATTAAATTTTGGGTTCTTCTAGCTTGCAATATTTCCACCGTTCATTTTCTGAAATTGCTCAGTTTAAGAAAACATTAGCAAGCAAATTGTAAACTCGGGTCTTTTCCGTTGAAATTTATTACGCCCTTAATGGATATATAGTCACACACGAAGTAAACAAATTCATTTATGAACAGTTTTGCCTGTTTATTTTACGGAACATAAAATTTCCTCGAACAGCTAAGACTATATGCATCAATAATTCTTCGTCTTGGTTGCTTCTCAAATTTACCCAAGCGTCTGCGTAAATATTCAAAAGTTTTATATCAAATTTTGAATCTATTCTGCCAACACCCCCCCCCCCCCATCTACCCCTCCCAATGTTTTTTGACCCCCCCCCCCCCCCGCCTATTATAGAATTTGTTGTGTTTCGTAGCACATTTTCTATGTAAAATAATAGCACGTGACCCTAGTGGGCATAGAATTTTAGAGCCCACAGAGCCGTGGAGGGGGGGGGGGGGTGAAGGAGGGGACATATTAGGCCTCAAATTTTTATAGCTGATTTAAAGATAAAGACTACAATTTTAAGAAAAACTCACATATTTCAGGTTATATAAAACTATTTTAATTAAGAATGATTTAAAATTGTTCAGTTTGATATTAAATTCTAAACTGATTCTGCGTTCAATTGTTTTTAGCTAAGCTATAGTACCAAACTGTAGCGATAGATTAGTTTCTTCAAAAATTACCAAATTTTACAAATAATTTGTAGATAAAAAAATTTGTAGAGAAAAAATTTTTTAAATGATTTGAATCTACTTTGTTCATGAGCCACCATTTTATACCCGTTTTAGTGTTTTATTTACAATTGTCGAAAAAATTATTATTTTTATCCAAATTATCAATTTTTATTTGACAATTTTATTGAAGATTTATTGAATAGAGCGTCTACATTATTAAACAATGTGATCTGCATTGGTGTTATGACCTTCAACGCATAAATTATTCATACAAAGTAATAATACATGTTCACACAAACGTCTCACTTTTCAAAATTGTTCATATTGAGAGCGAAAAATGGACCCCCTACCCGTTACTGCTGTAATTTGCTGGTAAGTTATATTAGACAACTTTCAAGTAATTAAGTCCTCACTGTTTCTGAATATTGAGTTATTAAAAGAAGTGGTCTAGATATAGTGGGATGAATTCGATAAATTGATATAAAAACGGCCCAAAAGGGTCTACTGAATTTTCCTGAGCCTTGAATGTTTCCTCGAATGTTGGACAATGCCGACTGAGCCCCCCCCCCCCCCCCCCAACCCCCTCAGCTTAATGCCCAGATTGAGGTGACAGATCTCAGCGCACTCTAATCAGACCGTTTGAGTTTCATACGGTGTACAATACTGCCAAAAATGCAGGGATTAAGTGATAATTTTTAGTTTTTATGCATACGAATCAATAAATTTTGTCCTGTTTTCACAAAGCAGAATTAAAATCCTTTTGACAGCTTTCGTTTAATTCTAATTTTTAATAAATCTTTTTGCGGTGGATTGTCTAACAAACTTTGTTTTTACCAGTTATCTTTGTATAAGGGCTGTTGAGCAAAAATATCTTTCAAATAATATGTCCCTTATCCGTTGTATTGTAAGATTTTTCAAAACTGCGGTTTAAATGTTTTTGAATCACGCACTAGTAAGTTCTCGTCAGTGCTGGTTTCTAGAAAACGACAGAATTTTCGATTTAGAGTGCATTCTGTGTGTTTGAAGCAAGACTATCTGACTGTGGAGAAGTCACTTCTCGAATATCTAGGGGTTATTGGCCAGATTTTTCGAAAGACTTCATCATAGTCACACAACTTATATGATTTTATATGATTTTAGTACAAATTTTTGCTGAAACTCCGTTAACTACTCTGTAAAGTGTCAGTTGCAGAGTAAAAAAGAAAAGTACGGCAATGGAAACCCTTCACATATCCATGTCCGTATTTAGTTCAATTGCATCATTTAGTTCCATTTGAAGGGCAAGTTCTGTTATTACTTCAGTTAACTTTACTTCCTCCCATTTTTAGTGAAGTAATGTCTGTTCATAATGTCTATGCAGGAATTTCGTTTGTTCATACTATAAACAAATGTTAAAGTTACTTCCTTGTTCGTGATTGAGTTGAACAAACCTTTTTTCTTAAATTGTAATCATTTTAATTTCAGTCTCCCATTTGCAGCACTAGAACTCAGTTTAATTTAAATCTTGCAAAACGCTTTTCAATTAAGCTCAGTAATTTCGACAAGTGCCAATCGCACCGCGATTGACCATTCTAGATATTAGTAAATCAGATATAAGAAATTGGCTTGCCACTTGCGGCGCAATTGCCCACTTCGACTTGTAATAAAGCATTCGCAACTCAATTGGATCTACCCATCGCAATCGAGTATAACATGGCGCAGTCAGCAACTGACTCTAAGAAGACACCACTTCACATAGAGGCATTTTGGGAAAAGCCGACAGCAACACCTCCTCTGACGTGGGACAAATGGACACAACAGTGGAAACTGGCTCTACTAGCTAAAGAGGGAATCCATTTAGAGAATTTGTTAAACGATCCTCCAGCAACAGTTTTTACCCGCCTGAACCAACTTATGAAGAACCAGTAGAAAACATACACAAGCGACGGAAAGAGATCGGAAAGTCCGTAATCAACAACTGAAAGTAAAATGGCAAAATCGTTGTAAAAAGTTTGAGGAGATTGGGATTTTGTGTGGAGATAAGCCGTTAGGAATTTGCGAACCAAACACGATATCGTTGTCGTATTTGAGTATTGGAACGGAGGAACGACGAATCTTCAGGAGTAAACACCCCTACTTCCAAATAGAGAAACAACCTTTCAAAGAATTGTGGCAGGCAATGGAGGATTCTTTCACGAAAGTTCGTAACATAACTTACGATCGCTTTGTTTTCTATTCCTGTAAGCAGCAAAAAGGAGAGTCTGTTGAAAGTTTCTATGGTCGTCTCATAGAACTAGCGGAAAATTGTACCCTAGGTAGTGAAGAAACTACCTTGAGTCGCGATGCATTCATATTGAATATGATTGATCATGAGGCTCAAAAAGAACTGTTGAAAGAAACAGTCGAGCCATCCAAAGCATTGGAGATAGCTATACAAATGGAGATGAGGGCGCAGAATCAACAAAAGATAAACCAGAATTTGATGTCGGGCACAAACTCTGTGAATTCAATCAACAGTAACCAAAGACCCAATCGCAACGCGAATGCTCAACAAACCAAGCGAGATTTCACGCGATACGCACTTGTGCCCCAGAATTACCAATACACAAGCACTTGTATGAATTGTGGCCTTCGTTGGAGTCATAACTATAAGCAGATTTGCCCCGCGAAAGGTAAGAAATGCAATAATTGTGGCATTATCGGCCATTTCGCAAGAAAATGCCGCAAACCGAGAAAGTCACAGGACAAACACAGAGAGCCCAACAAACGAACGGCAATCAAATTGACCAGTCTCCCGAAAAGAGTGATGATGAAGAATCCGTCAATTACATAACAAGCTACCAACAACTGTATGAACAGGTGTATGACTCAAACTACGACAGTGATTCGGATGATTAAGTGGCGGTGATTTCGTCTGACTCGGTACATCAACTGGAACCACTAAATGTAGAGGTACAACTGGGAGAAATTAGAGCACTCGCAATGTTCGACTCTGAAAGAGCAGTTAGCATCATAATGGAAACTTTGGCAGACCAAATCATTCGAACCACAAAATCTGCTAAGTGGAAGGACACGAAAGAAAGAAGGAACTTGAAAAGTTTTTCAAATGAACCCATAAAAGTTCTTGGGCATTTGGAAACCACAGTAACCTACAATCAGTGGAAAGATAGAGCAGCAATGTTGACTGTGGTAGAAGATGAGCACAGAAACATAATCGGGAGGGACCTTTTCACAACCCTGGGACTAGCGGTGGTACAACAAAAACCAGAAAATGGTAAATGCGTTAATAACATTAATACCTCTACATGTAAAATTAAAGAGACAATCGCGACGCAATTTCCTCATATAGTATCAAGGATTAGTTTGTCCAAAACACATGTAGCAAAATCAAAGTTTCATCAAAAGTTTACAGCAAAGCATCAAAAAGGTCAACGTGTTCCTATAAATCTACAACCTAGAGTGTCAGAGTAATTAGAGAGATTACAAACAGAAGGTCATATCGAAAAACTATCTAGTTGCTCTGACGAAAATTTCATCTCCCCAATCGTTATCACAGTAAAGAAAGACCAATCCATAAAACTCATTAGATTCCAAAGTACTAAATAAAGCCATACAAAAAAATAAATATCAAATGCCCAATATTGATATGCTAATTGATACAATATCACAGCACCTTACCAACACACAAAACGGTCAACAAGCGTATTTCACCACATTAGACTTAAAGTATGCATATAGCCAATTAAAATTACATCACGACACAGCAAAACACTGTAATTTTAACATCATCTGTTGAGAATCTACTGATACATATAGATTCAAAACTGGTTTTTATGGTCTTACAGATATGCCGGCAGAATTTCACAAAGCTATGGACTATACACTTATAGGTCTACAAAACACGTATTGTTTTTTAGACGATATCATAATCGTCAGTACCGGCACTGAAGCAGACCATTTGGCATATGTTTTCAAATGTTTGAAAAAGCTAAATGACGATAATCTAGGAATTAATCTTCAGAAATGTCATTTCGCAAAAACCGAAATTGAATGGCTAGGCTATAAGTTTACACAAATTGGAATTTCACCCTTAGAAAGTAAAACTGCAGCAATTTTAACAATACCACCACCAACAACACTAAAACGCCTTAGATCATTCTTAGGGTCAGTACACTATATTGGCAAATTCATGCCACATCTTGCACAATTATGTCACCCACTTCGACCACTTCTCAAAAAATCAGTAAAGTTTATCTGGACAGAAGAGCACACAAAACATTTAATCTGATCAAAGAAAAAATTGCCAATAGCACAGAAAATAGCCACTATAATCCAAAACTTGAAGTTCGATTCAAATGTGATGCTTCCCGTTCCGGACTGGGAGCAGCATTGGAGCAAAATACACCAGACGGTTGGAAACCAATAGCATTCGCGTCAAGATTCCTCAATTCAACAGAGGAACGCTATACTGTTAAAGAATTGGAGTTAATGGGAATAGTTTGGTCCATTGACTATTTTAAGTACTATTTGTACGGAAAAATTTTTATAGTAGTAACAGACCATAGAGCTCTACTGTCCATACTCAAGGAGCACAGATCAAACAAATCGTATAACAGCCGACTATCACGATGGATAGACAGACTACTTTCGTTCAACTTCGCAATAGAACATATGCCAGGTGCAAAAATGGGTCTCGTTGACTATATTTCAAGGAATCCATATGCGAGAGCTAAAAAGATATCTACATATGACGAACACTTCGTTGTAGCAACAATCTCAAAAATCCGTGATTCTATGAAACACCTGATTACAAACAAACAAAACGCAACTAAAGAATTTAATAGCATATTAAAGTCAAATTTGCCTCCACACAAGTTAAAACGGCCATTCGCGCCGCAACTACCTACATTACTGAATACTAATTCACATATACGCAATAAAGCATCTGCATCACAATCACTCCCTTTACCACCGAAAACACCCTTTGTGACGCAATTATCACTTACTAATTCTAAAATTAATCCACATTTTAAACATCCATTTGCATCGCAAATGCCACTTAAAGTTACAAAATTACAATTTGCACCAAATAACTGTAAAGCTAATAATTCACATTCCATTAACAAATTTGCTGCAAAAGAGGTGCAAATGTCAGACAGTAAATAATGTGAACACTCTGAACAATTATCCCCAATAAAGCCCATTAATGGTATTAAGTCAAATAATCCACCTAATAACGCTAAATTTAGCGCGAAAGCAAAAATTCCAAAGTATAAATCCCACTTGCACAAGAATCACTCGTTTTTTGCCCAAATTCAACCTACAAATAACTCGACAGTAAATAAACAAAATAAACTCTTCGCCTTGAATAATTCAGTCAACTATATTAGTAAAATGTCGAAGGCCAAAGCTACCCGATCCAAATCAACACCAACAAAAGCAAGGGCGACGTTTTCGGATACCACCCCATCTACGCCCGGAACCAACACTACCTCAAACACTGAAACACCAACTGGTAGCATGATTGAGGAGAAAGATGATATATTGTTCACCGAAACTCTGAACAAAGTCTTCAGCATGAAGTTCCTGGTCATCTTGACAGGCAAAGATGCAATCCTCAAGGAGGTGAGGGATTGTGTCATTAGGAATGATCCAGACAGACTGCAAGAGATAAGTCCTTATCTCTTTTCATATTGGCGGGATTTGAGTGTCAAGCATGGCTGTGTGTGTTTGGATGAGCGGATAGCCATCCCAAAGTCAATTAAAGACGCGGTATTGGAGGATATCCATTCTACACATCCCGGGAGTTTTGCCATGCTATCTCTCGCACAGAAAATTTGGTGGCCATACATACAGAGAGATATACTGGCAAAAGCCAGTGAGTGCAAAGCCTGCACGGAGATTGACGAAGATACGATTCCGGGTCGATCATATCTGTCAGAGGAGCAATGGGCAGACACGGCCCTCTGTTCGGATACAGAAATTGAACGCGTCATTTGTGCCGCGAGTTCTAGAGCCAGAGCTGAGCAAGAGAAGAGGAACGACGGCGAACAACGCCTAATCAAATCGGAGGGAAATTTCCGATCAATTCCCTGCTCAGAACGCAGTATTCAAGTGAAACTAGCTAGAAAGCTCCATGAGAACCAAAGACAAAAGAAAAACCTTGATGGTTTATACGAAGTACTGGCACCTGGGAGCACAGTTTGCAAAGTTAGTCCTACGACAAGTGTAATTAAGGGGCCCAACAGACAGGAGGTGCGAGTCAGAAATTCTGACATTGCAAAATTCGGTACGCGTGCGGAAAGGGACACTGATCTAACACAATATATCGAAAGACGACCGAAAAAGATAAACGAGAAGACTATTGAACAGAAGATTCATAAACATAAGCGGGACCTGCTTAGAGAAAATACGGGAAATAAGAAAATTAAGCGAAACCAAAAGCAGGCTGACGATGTTAGTGTAGTCTCTTCAGGCAGATCGTGTATTTCCTCCGCGAGTAATGTAACCAGATCCCTCAAAATGAGAATCCCGAAGAGAAACCCAAAACATGATGAAGCTTTTATTAATCGGCCAGATTTAACACAAATTCTTCAATTAAGTCCAATTGCTCCAATCGCGCCACAATCGACCAACTCTGATGCACCTGGCCCATCTGCGACGCAACTGACTTCATCAAAACCACCAACGCCTATTCTCAGAAAGTCAAGCAAGAGACAGCTCACGATTAGCGATACCTCTGATTCGTACACCTCTTCGGTACGAAAAAGTAAGTGAACTCTGAAAAAGAAGACGTCTCAAACTCTCGTAGAAAAAGTCAGGAATACTGAAGGTTACTCTGAAAGTGTGCATCAGGATATTGGAGAAACTTCTACAAGAAGTTCAACGGAATGGACAGAAGATCCTCAAAATTTGCCAAGGGAGATGACTGCACTCCAAGCAGAAATTGAGGAAAATTCTGATACAGAGTAAACATCGTCAAACTTCATAAACTCTTATATTTTATTTATTATTTAATATTTTATTATTTAGTAACCGGTGAATACTTATTAATTTTCTGATTTTAATTAGTAATTTTATTTTTCTTTCAAAGAGGGGGAAATGTCATACGGCAATGGATACCCTTCACATATCCATGTCCGTATTTAGTTCAATTGCATCATTTAGTTCCATTTGAAGGGCAAGTGCTGTTATTACTTCAGTTAACTTTACTTCCTACCATTTTAGTGGAGTAATGTCTGTTCATACTGTCTATGCAGGAAATTCATTTGTTCATACTATAAACAAATCTTAAAGTTACTTCCTTGTTCGTGATTGAGTTGAACAAACTTTTTTGCTTAAATTGTAATCATTTTAATTTCAGTCTCCCATTTGCAGCGCTAGAACTCAGTTTAATTTAAATCTTGCAAAACGCTTTTCAATTAAGCTCAGTAAATTCAAAAAGTGCCAATCGCACCGCGATTGACCATTCTAGATATTAGTAAATCAGATATAAGAATTTGACTTGCCACTTGCGGCGCAATTGCCCACTTTGACTTGTAATAAAGCATTCGCAACTCAATTGGATCTACCCATCGCAATTTCATTTCTAGCTAGAGGTTTTTTTGTTTACATGCGGCATTTTGACATTGATTTTCTGTTTTTTTTTTCCTTATTTTTTTTATCTAATTTTTTTTATAAAATGGTTTTCTCAATCCACTCATAGTCCTTTCTAGGTCTAGTTTTTCTGTTTAGTCGATGAAAGTTTTTTGAATTGTACGTCAGGACTTGTCCTGCTATGTTTTTTTTTAAGATCTGTTCACACATTTTCATGATTTTTGAAGTCAAAATGGAGTAGTGATTTTGGTCACGCCGAAACAGGAAATGGAGCGAAAAAGCGAGTTGTCTTGCGGCGTGAATTTTTTTTCGCTCTAATTATAAAGTAGAGTGAGAAAACGGTGTTTGAACAAAAATTCGGTTTCTCGGTAGTTGTTTTTTGTTCACATGCGGCAATTTCACTCTGATTTTTACAGTTTTTTCGATTTTTTGGATCAGACTTTTTTCTAAATGTTTTTCCCAATCCATTCACAGCTCATTCTAGGCCTAGTTTTTTGTTTGAATTAAATTTTCATTTCTTGCTAGTGGTTTTTTTGTTCGCATGCGGCATTTTGACATTGATTTTCTGTTTTTTTTCTTATTTTTTTGATATGATTTTTTTAAAAATGGTTTTCTCAATTCACTCATAGTCCATTCTAGGTCTAATTTAACTGTTTAGTCAATGAAAATTCTTTGAATTATACGTCAGGACTTGTCCTGTTATGTTTTTTTATTTCTTGGTCATGATTTTTGTTACGACCATATGACGTCACAGCCACTTTTTGTCCATTCGTTCATGCAATTTCAACTGAATTGCATGTGTGACGTCATTTTTTGCTCTTAGTGGAGCGAGTTTTTTTTGTTCATGCGCGTGATTAAATTTTTGGTCACACTTGACTTACATTACTCTCAAAAATGACTTCCTCACTTTGAAATTGACTTTTACTTACTTTAATTCAAAGAGATAAGGTCAAATTGGTGTGTGTCACTCTAATTGAAGGTTATTTGAGATCAGCTATTAGAGGCAGCAGTAACTTATATAGATTTTTAATCAAATTATAACAGATCAGCCTTCAATGAAAAGACGAGTTTTTTTGGTCTGTCTTTTTTACTGTTTCTTTAAGACTGCCGATCTACGAATCTATTGCGGCTATTTTCTGGCAATCTGCCAGCTATGTTATGAAAACTTTTACACATTCAAAGAAGCTCATCAAATTTCAACTGAGATCTAAAACATTTTCAAAATAAGCATATTCTTTTAATAGTGCATATTCTTTTGACGAGACAAAAACATGAAAACATTTGTTACTTGAAACGGTAGGGGCCCCAAAAACCAAAGAAATTATTTTATCTGAAACGCTTCACAGTAGCCGGTAAGAACGCTTCTTACCGGCTACTGTGAAGCGTTTCAGATAAAAGAATTTCTTTGGTTTTTGGGGCCCCTACCGTTTCAAGTAACGAATGTTTTCATGTTTTTGTCTCGTTAAAATGTCAAAACAAAACAAAAAGTGGCAAGTCGATCTTACGTTATGTTGCAAGAATCGAGTTGGCACAATTAAAAAAAAATGGGTAAAGAGTATTCAGATTATTAAGTTTGTGCCCTTTAGCGGTGTCGTTTTTTCACCCCTATAAACTTCACCCCTATCAATCGAACCATTTATAATTTTACTTAATTTTTTAATACATTTCGTAAATATTAAAACTGATTTTCAAGACTGTGAATTTGTTGTGTTTGGGTATAGAGTTTCGGTATTGACACCCCAAGTTAAAGGATATGCAAGGTATTTGAAAAAGACCTTAGGATGGAAACTTTACGTGGTCAAATGATAGAGGGTTGAAATGATGTGATGATAAAATAATTAAGGTTTAATGAATCGGGGTGAAAAGAAGTGAACCATTTTGATCCTTAATACATTGAGAGAACTTTAATACATTCGAGAAATCTATTTCTTTTTTGTATTATATGAGGGAGCTTTAAGCAATATGGTAATTAAGACGATTAGTAGATAATTAAAATCAGTTTTCTTGAGTAATTATGTTTTCTTTAAATGTGCTAATTGGAGCCTGATAACGTTAGGTAACGGGCTATGGACGCCTAACCTCACACTGATTGAGTTCCATGAGTTGATGTACAATACAGTAAATTTTTCTGCAAATGTTCATATTCGAATTTGGGCTGGCCAATAAGGTTGTACAACATGTACAAAAAAATGAAAAACAAAGTTACAAATTTTTTTGAGATTGAACTGTTGTAATTGTAACATGTTTTGATTAAAAAAATAAATGCATAATTTTAAGGTCACCTTGAATCTTCAACACCTAAGTTTTGTGTTGAAGATAAACAATTTCTCGATAGCGTCAACAACCGTGTTACGTCATCATATTGATTATTACCCTAAGGTTGGTTGCAGGTCAAATCAGCGCTGAATCAATATAAAGATATTTTTGTTTTTGGATGGCCAGTACTCTGTTCATGTCCCAATTTAGACTGGCTCCAGTTGACTCACGCCAACGAGGTATGCTTTATATGAGATTCGAATTTGAATTAATTCGCATAGCAAGTTCTAACCACTATAAGCTAAATGGGATTTGAGGTAATTGCCTACAAGCTAGTTAAACATAAAGATTGTGTATGTTACTATAGTAATTACCAGTTATAATCTACAGAGGTTTCAGAATAATCTGCTCAGACTTCTGGGATATGCGTTGATAAGATTAGAAAGAGACTCTATTTTAAATTTAATCAAGATTCTAGTGAAATTGAATTAACTCTTTGACATACAAAATAATCGCGTTTTTATTCAAATTTAATCTGCTCAGAATTAATTCTGGGATATGAGTAAATTTTAGACTATATAGGATAAATTCAGCTTGGTGGACCCCATGACCTCAATATAATCATAATGAGGAAAAAATTGCACGTAAAGAAACTTAAAATATAGTGGAGATGCTGTTTCAGAACTAAATTAAGTTTTTCTCTTACAATGTGCTGGTTCATTGGTCTGAGGCTCGAGTCTGGCTTCATAACGTACAATAGGTACGCTACATCACTTTGGAAAAGTTGTTTTTACAGCGATTGCAAACATAGGCGTCATGTATTACAAAAACATGAAACCCAAAAAGTCTTTTTTTCTAGGTTACTTAAATTTTCTCGAGGTTTTGAACGAACGGTCTAAACCATTACGTTGCAAAAGGTCAATTTTGCACAGAACGAACGCATTGAGAATTTGTGGACAACATTGACAGAAATTATGAATTAGCCTAAAATTCATATCTCGAATTTTTCTGTTAATTATTCATGAAGCCATTTAAAAACCGAAACTTCTCACAAGCCATCTCATCGCCAGAAGATTAGGCCTTGTTTGATTTGTGTCTAATTGGCACGGTTAAGAGAGACCGTGGAAAAGTGTGGCAAATTCGAGCATCTTTACTAGAGTAAATGTAATTAATGCAAAATCAAGAGAAAAAGTTGTAATTTTTTGGTGGTCCATTGGTTTGAACCCTCTGTCGTTTCGATATAATGTAAAGTGTAAAATAAAGTTTTCAAAAGATTCGTTATTTCTAGCTTTCAAGCCAGTCGAACAAATAGTCGCAGGCCGCTCTGCCCAAATCTCACCCACTTGCTGCTCGGTTAACGCAGTCCCTCCTCACCCGAACCGGATAACTCCTGGCAATCAGCACCAGGTAGGATCAGACATCACCCAACAACATCAACAACAACAACAAATCCACCACCCCGTGTGCCATCGGGTGTTCAGTCCCTCCTCAGGCGGACCAGGCGGAGTGGGTGGAGTTTCAGGTGGAATGCAGCATCAGCAACCGATGGGGGGTCAAGGGGCAGGATCAATGGGGGGCTACAATCAGCAACAAGACTACACAACTCCCCCGTTTCCGCATACTACGCATTTTACAGGTACCATTTTTTACAAGAAGTCATTGACCATAATATGTATTTTCTGACTCGGACTTACTGTATACTGTTTCAGTACACGCTATACTGTTTCAATAATGAATCAGTCTGATTTTACACTGTTTCATAATAATTTCAGTCTGTTTTTGCACTGATCCATAGTATGATCATGACAGGACATATAGCATACTCAGGGTAATTTTCCCGGGCAACTTTCTCTAACTCTTATTTTAGACTGATTTTACGCTGATAAGATTAGAAAGAGACTCTGTTTTAAATTTAACAAAGATTCTAGTGAAATTGAAATAGCTGTTTGAGATACAAAATAATCGCGTTTTTATTCAGATTTTAAAAGCTTCCATTTACGTTTTCCAATTAATTTTTATATTATTCTCGAAACGAGTCGCAAGTCCTGATCTTTGTATGGTTCCCAGATTTTTATCAGCTTTTTTGAATTTTTATTTATTTGCTTTATTTATTTGATTAGGGGATGAGATTGTTGGAAAAATCGAGACATATAACCAAAATGATGCAAACTTTTTTGCTCTTAGATAATGTTGTTGCTTGACGACTGTGCGCAAAATCGACTGAAATTTTCTCAAACTATAATTGGAACATTTTTTTTTTGAAAAGTTTGCATTTAGTTCCCCGTCCTTGTTATCATTGTAAAACAGAGTGAATTAGACTGATATTGTCACATCTTGCTGTGTAACTCAATAATACATATGGCAATTCCTGTAGTGATGTCAGCTTTTTTGTGAGTTTGGTAACCAATTTGAAAAATTTAACTATTTGACAAAGTTGTAAATTCCGAGGAAAATAAGTTATCAATCACCCATGCAAATTGGTGAGTTTTTTATTCTTTTTCATTAATGCATATTGCCATAAGATGTAATTCCAATACGGAGTTTAATTTATCCCAAAATTTATTGGTTTTTTCTTATGAATATTTTAAGTTATTCACCCTAGAACCTATAAATTCTTTAAATCTTAATAGAAATTATAAAAATTATTCCTATTAATTATTCATTGCGATCTATCCGCTGCTTCACAATTTTACAGCTAAAAATTTGGGTGAAAACTTTGTTTGTATGACAGTATCAATGATAGTACTCGATAAATTTCGTCTAGACTTTAAAGACAGGAATTTTACTTCAATTTCTGGCGCCAGTTTTTTTTTTGAAAAAGTCGCCTTTTGAAAAAAAATTTCTGGTTGTATACATTTTTTCATTTTTGTTTTTTTTCGTTGCTTCCATTGCCATTAATGATTTTGATAATTTCTCAAATGATACTGGGGCGTGATTTGAATCATGTGGATTGACATGTAAATGTTTAACCTTTGATCATAGTCGTGAAATTTACACGTTTTGATTTTTAATAACTGTTCAGAAAATCTTGCATGGTAAAATGAACTTAGTAAGAGCAGAAATATTTGTATAAATGCCTTAACTTACTGCTAGATTAATTAATTTTTATTTGTGTATTTATTTCTGGTTCATTTGATTATAATGAACAGACTGAAATAAGGGTATTCGCCAGACCGAACAGACCAAAGTTGCCATTGGCCAGACGGAAGGCGCGACCCACATTTTTTCCAGACCATTGGGGACGATCGCACCGGACCCCCCTGTCCGCGGCCCAAGTCGGTCTGGCCAATACCTGTCTTGGGTCGCGGACTTCATCCTGGGTATATATTAGTTCAAAATACTTTGTGGGTATTTTCCCAGGAGCCGGGGGTATGCGAAGTGTAAGTCCCTGTTCACCTGAACAAACCTTCTCGAACAAGAAGAAGAATCTTTCCCAATCATCCATCAGTCTGCCAGCTATGAAACCAGTCGACCCCTCCCTCCCCTCTCAAGTTGTGACTGAACAACCTCAAGTCGATGCCATCAGTTTGGGTCGCGAGAGTCTGCGTCGAAGTCGGGCCGAAACTGAACCCGGAATCGTGGAACCCGAGCACATGCAGCACCATTTGAACCCGAACAGTGCCGGCGCTAATTTTCACTCGGCCGGGTCGGTGGGTGATGAGACGCGACTTAAGTCGGCAAATGGGAGTTTCGTAGAGCCGCAGCCCATTTACACATGGGGGTTTCAGTTGTGGGAGTGCTTCAGCGATACTAAATGGTGTTTAATTACTGGGCTTTGTCCTTGTGTTACAGAGTTTGTGCTTAGGTAAGTGGATCTTATCTTTTTCTGCCCACCCCCCCCCCCCCCCCAAAAAAAAACAGCTTAGAATGCGCAGGAACACGTGCCTTATTTCTACATTATGATTTACTGTGTAATGACATTTGCATGGACGTTTAACTTGGGGGTCCAAAAAGTACTGAGGTGGGGGGGGGGGGGGGGGGGCAAACGGACGGAAAAGTTATGATACCATCAAGAATAACTTACAGTTTCTGTTTTTGATATTTTTGACATTTCTCTCTTGTGGTTTATCGCTGAATACGCGTAAAATGGATCTTAGGGACAATATTGTTGAGATTTTGATGAAATATGATTTTGATGAAAGTCTTGATTTTCACCTAAGTTGAAAGTAATGTTCCCCAATTTATGCAACAACATAAACGGCTGATTAAAACAGTGTGAACCAATCACGTTTCGAAACAATGAGCATGATTAAGGTTAGATACCGAACAAGAAGGATCTCTTGATTTTGTGCGTGACGCATAATTTTCAAACAATCGCCTTTACATAAACTGCATTAAATCACTGCGCTGGGAAGGGTAAAATAGTAAAATTTTCATTTATACAGAATTTTCGCTTTACGCCTTTTGGACATTATCAACTTCATTTTGAAAAAGAATGACATGTAATGGAAAAAATTTGAGGGAAATTTGATTGCATTGGATGTTCAGGCCCAGTTTTACGTTAGTTTTCCAGAAATACAGTTTACAATTTTAGTAATTATTTGATGATAATTATTTTCCTATAAAAACTTAAAGCTATTTTGTACTGATAACATTTCATACCCTTCAAAATTTATCCTGTCTTTAGCTTTTAGGTGTTCAAAAAAGAAAAAAATCTAAAAATAGCAGTGGTTGGAAATCTATTAGCCATTACAAAATGAAAAAAGTAAAGAAGCAGAAAACAATTATCGCCAGACGTGATTTATTTTTTCAACACAACTGAAAAGTTCTTTAATTTTTGACTATTTCTGCTGTGGTTCCACGAGCAGAGCTTGTTTTTCAAAACTTTAAAAATGGTGTTTCTCGTTTTGGCAGCTGAGAAACGCTTTTATATTTATATATATATATATATATATATATATATATATATATATATATATATATATATGCTAAACCCCTAAGAAAAGGAAAAAATGAAAGCCTGTAGCTTAACTGCTTGTTGATCCATTGTCTGATGTTTTTTAAGGTTATTTTTGTTATTGTAGACAGAAACGATAGCCAAACTTACAAATCTGCATTAAATTTCCATCTCTAATTGAGATGTTTAGGTAATGTTAGCTTTATTCACCGCAAAAAAATAGTCATGGTCACGATAAACAGTAAAGGTCCAGTGAAAACCTCGGAGGCCAGTGAAAACATTTTATTCAAAAATTGGACCTCAAAAAACCGTAGAAGATGGCAAATTGTAAATAGCTGTTTTCAAAAGATCTTCATTAGTCTTCATTAGCTAAAAAGCTGGCTACCAAACATGTAATGAACATCTAGGCTTTCCCTAAGAAATTTAAAAAATATATTTAAACTTTTCAAAATCAATTAACCTATTTACATTAGATCCTTCCTTCTGAAAAAAAAATTTCAAAAAATTTGGTTGTTAATGACAATCTACAATGCACACAAAAAACTAAATTCTGCTCAGTGCAGCTGTAATTCGAAATGAGCGATAAAAGAATAATATGTACCTTTTCACTTGAAAACTTATTTATTTTAATGACTCGGAATCATATGCCACGGTCTTTAACTCAAACTAACATTAGAAATTCTGGATTGAAAAAAAAACCCGATAAAATAGTTTTACAATAAATGTTATCTGCAAAGCGAAAGTTGTGAGGAAAAGCTGTCTTGTGATCTAACTTATTCGGAAAACAATCCGTTAAACCTATCATTCGAAAACCCAACGCTGGCCTACTAATTGAAAAACGGTCTGTTGTCTGCGTAAAATTTAAATAATGGTAGCTTTATTCGCCGCAAAAAACACTCATGGTCACAAAAAAAAACAGTCAAGGCCACCTGCACTCCATTAGGACCTCGGAGGCCAGTGAAAACAAATTATTAAAAACTTGAAAATCAAAAAAATCTTAGAAGACGGTAAATAGTTAATCATGGCTTGAAAAGTTCTTCATTAGTCTTCATTAGCTAAAAAGTGGGCTACGACAACACGTTATGAACATCTAGGCTTTGCCTGCCCAAGAACGTAAAAAAAACTTGGTGTTGGAATGACTCGGAATCATATGCCACAGTCAAAATCATAAATGATGGCAAATTGTAAACAGTTGGCTTGAAGAGCTCTTCATTAGCCTTCATTAGCTAAAAAGTGAGCCACCAGAACAAGTAATGAATATCCAAGCTCTGCCTAAGAACGTAATAAAAATTATTCAATATCTTAAAAATCGATTACACTATTTACAGTAGTTGCTTCCTCACGTAGAAGAATTTTTTTGTCAATGACAATCTATAACACAGCCGAAAAACTAATTACTTCTCAGTGCAGCTGCAAATCGAAATGAGTAATAAAGGAATAATATATACCTTTTCACTTAAAAACTTGTTCATTTTAATAACTCGGAATCATATACCACGGTCGTTAACCCCAATTAACGGTAGAAACCCTGGATTGAAAAAAAACTGATAAAATTTTTTACAATAAAATATTATGTGCAAAAACAAAAGTTTTTAAGAAAAAACTGTCTTGTGATCTGACTTATTCGGAAAGCAATCTGTTAAGCCTATCATTGAAAAACCCAATATTGGCCTACTAATTGAAAAACGGTCTTTTTCTCAAAGTTAACAGGTTTACGCAGTTTCAATGTATCACAGTTTTTGGTCTAATTTGCAAAAAAAAAACAACCAATTCAAAGGATAGAAAAAAGAAGATCGGTTTCAAAAATATTACGAACATATCATTTCACGAAAAAAACATCTCTGTTTAATAATTATTATACATGCTGGTTTAGTTCCGCGGATGAAAAATTATCAAAATAAAGGTAAGGTTTGGAAGCAAGGCTATTGAAATAGAAGAGATTCAAAATTGAGATCTAAACGAATTGGTATTTTTTGCCAGGCGTAATGAAGTTGGTGTTACTTTTAGCCAGACTTTTGGACTGCAGCGACTGGCATTTTCTTTCGTAGTGTCCAGTCTGTCCATAATCGCCCTCTTGACAGCCCAGTTTTTCCTGGTTCAGCCGGGCAAAGACTCCTTGGGGGCGGGATTGAGTGATGGTTTCATGTGCAATGTGATGTTGTATTTCTTATTGATGTTGAGGCTCTTTCTTGCCTTCAAACTCAGACACAAAATCAGGAACGAATACCAGATATCAGGTACGTTCTTGGGGTCTTGATAAATTATACCCCCCCCCCCATTTCTGTCTAAATGGTGAGCGGCTTTTTCACCCCTATTACTTTCCCTAAGTTCACCCCTATCGCTAAACCCCCATTTTGTTCCTTATCTAATTGGTCCAACTAACATAAATAAGGGATATGAAGGTTTTTTGGTAAAAAAAAATTTAGCACTAATAATTTTAATTTCACAGAGTCATGAGGAGAGAAATTTGCGCGGGGGGGGGGGGGGAGTTATTAGACGGGTAAAAATAAAATATAGGGTAAATTGATCGGTTGTAAAAAGAATTAGAACCCAGCCGTAAATGGAAGGGCGTAATTACGAAAAACAGAATAGATCCGGTTTTTCCATAACCCTTATTCTAGTTTCAGTCAGTTCATTGTTTACGTGAATCAACTATCATAAAGCGATGACGTTGACGGTTAGCACTTCAGGTTCTTGATCATGTTTCCCATGGAAAGCCACCAGAGAAAACAGGAGACAATAAAAATTTCTTAACTTGCAAAAAACGACAGACTATTTTTCACACCGGAGAAGCAGAAAAAAATTGTATTTATGTTACGTAATTATTATTATGTTTTTTTAGGCAGCGCTTTGAGCGACTGTTGTGTAATCTGTGTGTGCCCCTATTGCGCTCTGTGTCAAATGAAGCAACACTACGACTACTACGACGGGTCCGATTCCGAAGATGAAGGCGACGATGCCGACTCAAACCCGACCGGGGGAGGGATTGGAGGCCTGAACTTGACTCTCTCCCCTTTCAATATTGCCTCAAATCACCCAAATAAGCAGTCGCCCAGGTAAGGCAGGCCCAAGTTAGACTCTGTTTAAGCCTTGAGACTTGATATAACATAACGTCCTCTTAATCGTACGCTTGAGAGCTTCTGTTTCTGTCCAATTTTTTTCCATGTTGGGGGGGGGGGGGGGGGGAGGGTTCTTAGCAGGTGCAATAAGTGATGAAATGATCCCATGTTGCCCAGTGAAATGGAACCTATGCTACCTCTATCAGATCTTGAGAAAATTTTTTGACCATGTACAAACATGCAAGATCTTCACATTTTTTTCAAAATTTTGAAATTTTGCCAAGATCTTATAAGAACATGTGAAGATTTGTGAAAACTTAGCAGATCAAGAACTTGGTAAGCCATCCTAGTCTTGTGAAGTAAAACAACATCTTGGCAATTCTCGACAAAATGTGCCAGGTTTCGTTTCAATGAGGGATTTCTGTATG
>NC_134482.1:39827194-39837194 GCF_964194025.1 Convolutriloba macropyga | reverse complement strand
AGGATTTTGTGATCAAACTGAAACAAATTGAAGAGGTTTTATAGTCTGTCACATATAGTTCAAACGTAAAATTTTATTTTTATAGGACATATTATATAGCGTGTCCTATAGAGCAAAAAATGAGCAACCGATTCTTTTATTAGTAGATTAGTAGATTAATTTTAAAGGTCAAATTTGGTCACTAAAGGTCACTAAAAGTTGTAACTCAAACTGATGAAATAGAGCTGAAGGAGATATAACGTTGTCACTCAAATGACTAAATAACTATGTTGACGCCCGCTTGCGTCTTGACGTTTTTTAAACGATCAATTATTTTAGTTTTAAACATGGCAAACTATACATGGAACCAAGTCTTTGCAGTTTATTAAATGTTGATAAGTCAAATTTTATAGATTTAATGTAGCTAGATATTTAGGACTAGATTTAATACAAAAATTAACCAAAAACGGGTTTCAAATCTGCCTATTAATTGCTCTCCATTTTGAAGCTAGTATTATGATGCCGATAAACTTTTTATCATTTTTTTGTCAGAACCATTTTCGGTCAGACAGATTTCTCTTTTTTGATGACTTTTTCACGCCTGATTGACAACTTTAAGCACTCTAAATGTAATTGCGCACGATAAACTGCATGTTCGTCATGTACAGGTTTCCTGACTAAAATGGTGTCAGTGAGAAAATTTGGCATGATTCTTCAACCGCGCTCGGTTCGAGATCCAAGCCAGAATTCTGAAACGACTTTAGCAGAAGCAACGTAACCTCATAACACCGCAGAGGTGTAACTCGAAACTCACATTAGTAAAAATCGCTTGGAATCTAGACACCTAAAAGATGCAAAAATAGGAGAGACGGTTAGTATCAATTTTCTGGAAAACTGGTTCGCCGTTGTTCGCACTGAATGTATCTATGATCCGCAATTAATGTACTATATTCCGCAATTTCGCCTAATTTGTTGTGCGTTTTTGCGCATGATAAATTGGTTAAAGTTTTATTATTTGAGCATGAAAAAGTGGTTTAAAATTTAATACTATAACACATAGGGCTCAGATAAACTTACCAAAATGTTTTTATTTGTTTGAATTATGCGGCAACTCCATATAGTTTATATCCAAGAGAAACCTAGCATACCTCCAACAATTCATATATGCATTGAACCAATGGAAACAAATTTATGTTGCTTTTTATCAATATTGGATGACCTCGAGAAGTCTTCAGTTTTCAGGTTGGTGCCAAACAGAACTTTTGTCAGAGCATATAAATTTTTTTGAGCTCAATGTTATATTCCCGCTATCCCTATTTCATCCGCAAACCAGAAATTCGACCAAATTTTCAATCTATAAAACGAAGATTTTTTCTGTTGCACTTTCTTAACTCATGTTATTTGTCCATTATCATTACGACTGAATAGAGGCATTTTTTGGTTAAGAAAATTACATATAGAAAATTATTACTGTTCTTGCTTACTTCAGTTAAAGAGTGACATCCAATAGGTTTTAACAAAAAAATTTTTTCAATTGAACTGATTCAACTTGTTTGCGCATAATGACAGGTGGCTATTGACAGATAGATACCTAAGATAAAATAAATAGAAACTTGGAAAAAAATAATAAATGAAGCGAGTACTAATTTTTTGCAGATTTCAATTTTTGAGTCTTTTAAAGGAAATTCATTAAATGAAATCTTTCAATAAATTCTCATTTTAGAAAATTACCCTCAATATTGTGCAGTCATTTTGGCTTTTTTGTATGATCGATGTGTTGAACTTATCACAGAATCTCAAAAATCATTTAATTTCGTAAGTATCCTAATTTGTCTAATAAAAAAAAATTCATCACCTTAGCTGTGGTTAAATTTCATTCTTCAACGTTTTCAGAAGAATTTCAATTATCGTAAAGATAAATTGAGGAACTTTCAAAAAAATCGAACAATTTTAAAGCACTTTTTCGCTAATTTGTACTGTTTTTTCTCGCTTTTGTCAACTATTGAGTGCTTTTCAAATGAATTATTCATATCAAATGAGATTATTCGATAAGTCAGAAGAAAATCAATTTGATTGAGACACTCGTTGTCAATAAACACCTGTAAACCGACAGCTGTCAATACAAACCTCTAAATGTATGTAAAAACCTTGATCACTTCAATTGAGTAAATTCAAAAATTAATTTGCTGAATGCAGTCGGAAACCTTTTATTAATCGAAAAAAGAAAAAAAACAGTTACGATTTCAAATACGATTTTTAACGAATAATCACTCTCTTTTTATTTTAGTGTATATCTGCGAACATTCACCTGTGTAATTTGACGTGTAATTTGTCATTAAATATCCCCCCCCCCCGCATAGACTTAGTTTTTACATACGTCGAGGTCTAAACCCCATCAACAAGTCAACGTTAAGTAAACAAATAAATTATTTAAATGAACTTATGTAATTGGAGAGATAACCAAAAAGTATTACTAAATTTTTTTTACTTAGGGCTATGACTCATCATCATCGCCACAACAGCTCTTCGCGTTTTGGGCACAACCATCACGAGTGCCTGAATCATCCCCCCTACAAGTCCAGATTTGCGAGTGAGGTTCGAGGCTTCAAGCAGTCGCCCATCAGCCAAATCGGGAAGTTTCTAGACTATTCTAGCCACTTTGTCAAAGACAACACCAACAATAATCATAATAACAACATCTGTAACGGAACCCGATGTCATGCAAACACCTGCAACAATAACCGAATGCAAAGTTTACCCCCTCAACCCGCACCCTGTTGTCTTGGCAATGATGTGGTAGCCATGACTCATCACTGCAACTATAACCCAGCCAATCAGAATCACGCTCACGGGCCCTCTTGCGGTAATTCTGGCCAATCATATCGCGGCAATGTTTGGTTGGTCAATCCTGACAGCCAATCACAGCCAACGGTTCTGCACGATGGAACGAGAGTCAACATGAGTCTTCACCGATACTGATTGATTGCAATAAACTCTTGGTTTCTTACAAATGAGTCTAAAATAAGCAATTTTTGTCAGGCAATTGATAATAATGTGTATAATTGAGTTTGTTTTTCATTACATCAAATTTTTACAGTTGTTTAATAAGTTTTTTTGACACGTAAGAAATAGTGAACCTGTTTTTTCTCTCTTGTGAATACATATTCATAAGTTTTTCATAAGATTTTGTGATCAAACTGAAACAAATTAAAGAGGTTTTATAGTCTGTCACATATAGTTCAAACGTAAAATTTTATTTTTATAGGACATATTATATAGCGTGTCCTATAGAGCAAAAAATGAGCAACCGATTCTTTTATTAGTAGACTAGTAGATTAATTTTAAAGGTCAAATTTGGTCACTAAAGGTCACTAAAAGTTGTAACTCAAACTGATGAAATAGAGCTGAAGGAGATATAACGTTGTCACTCAAATGACTAAATAACTATGTTGACGCCCGCTTGCGTCTTGACGTTTTTTAAACGATCAATTATTTTAGTTTTAAACATGGCAAACTATACATGGAACCAAGTCTTTGCAGTTTATTAAATGTTGATAAGTCAAATTTTATAGATTTAATGTAGCTAGATATTTAGGACTAGATTTAATACAAAAATTAACCAAAAACGGGTTTCAAATCTGCCTATTAATTGCTCTCCATTTTGAAGCTAGTATTATGATGCCGATAAACTTTTTATCATTTTTTTTGTCAGAACCATTTTCGGTCAAACAGATTTCTCTTTTTTGAAGTATTTTTCACGCCTGATTGATAGAGAACTTTAAACACTCTAAATGTAATTGCGCACGATAAACTGCATGTTCGTCATGTACAGGTTTCCTGACTATAATGATGTCAGTGAGAAAATTTGGCATAATTCTTCAACCGAGCTCGGTTCGAGATCCAAGCCAGAATTCTGAAACGACTTTAGCAGAAGCAACGTAACCTCATAACACCGCAGAGGTGTAACTCGAAACTAAACTCACATTAGTAAAAATCGCTTGGAATCTAGACACCTAAAAGATGCAAAAATAGGACAGACGGTTAGTATCAATTTTCTGGAAAACTGGTTCGCCGTTGTTCGCACTGAATGTATCTATGATCCGCAATTAATGTACTATATTCCGCAATTTCGCCTAATTTGTTGTGCGTTTTTGCGCATGATAAATTGGTTAAAGTTTTATTATTTGAGCATAAAAAAGTGGTTTAAAATTTAATAATATAACACATAGGGCTCAGATAAACTTACCAAAATGTTTTTATTTGTTTGAAATGTAGGTAGGGAAATATGCGGCAACTCCATATACTTTATATCCAAGAGAAACCAAGCATACCTCCAACAATTCGTATATGCATTGAACCAATGGAAACAAATTTATGTTGCTTTTTATCAATATTGGATGACCTCGAGAAGTCTTCAGTTTTCAGGTTGGTGCCAAACAGAACTTTTGTCAGAGCATATAAATTTTTTTGAGCTCAATGTTATATTCCCCCTATCCCTATTTCATCCGCAAACCAGAAATTCGACCAAATTTTCAATCTATAAAACGAAGATTTTTTCTGTTGCACTTTCTTAACTCATGTTATTTGTCCATTATCATTACGACTGAATAGAGGCATTTTTTGGTTAAGAAAATTACATATAGAAAATTATTACTGTTCTTGCTTACTTCAGTTAAAGAGTGACATCCAATAGGTTTAAACAAAAAAATTTTTTCAATTGAACTGATTCAACTTGTTTGCGCATAATGACAGGTGGCTATTGACAGATAGATACCTAAGATAAAATAAATAGAAACTTGGAAAAAAATAATAAATGAAGCGAGTACTAATTTTTTGCATATTTCAATTTTTGAGTCTTTTAAAGGAAATTCATTAAACGAAATCTTTCAATAAATTCTCATTTTAGAAAATTACCCTCAATATTGTGCAGTCGTTTTGGCTTTTTTGTATGATCGATGTGTTGAACTTATCACAGAATCTCAAAAATCCTTTAATTTCGTAAGTATCCTAATTTGTCTAATAAAAAAAATTCATCACCTTAGCTGTGGTTAAATTTCATTCTTCAACGTTTTCAGAAGAATTTCAATTATCGTAAAAGATAAATTGAGGAACTTTCAAAAAAATCGAACAATTTTAAAGCACTTTTTCGCTAATTTGCACTGTTTTTTCTCGCTTTTGTCAACTATTGAGTGCTTTTCAATTGAATTATTCATATCAAATGAGATTATTCGATAAGTCAGTAGAAAATCAATTTGATTGAGACACTCGTTGTCAATAAACACCTGTAAACCGACACCTGTCAATACAAACCTCTAAATGTATGTAAAAACCTTGATCACTTCAATTGAGTAAATTCAAAAATTAATTTGCTGAATGCAGTCGGAAACCTTTTATTAAACGAAAAAAGAAAAAAAAACAGTTACGATTTCAAATACGATTTTTAACGAATAATCACTCTCTTTTTATTTTAGTGTGTATCTGCGAACATTCACCTGTCAATAAACGCAAATAATGAATTAATCTGTTCAGAAAAATATATTTGTTAAATTCATTTGCAAATCACTCTTTAACTGAAATCTAAGAGGAACAAAACAGCAATCAGTTCATCGTGACATCTAGTGGAATTTATCTCTATTGGGTCCGAATTATTATGAACGGGCGAAAAGAGTTAAGTAGTTGCTACTGAAAATTTTTTATTTTATAAAGGTAATCAAATGGCTAAATGATCGTATTTTTTGATTAAATAGCCGGATGAGCCATAGAGCATGAAAAAATTTGTCTGCTGCAAAAACAATTCCTAATAGCACTAATCTAAAAACTGAGAATTTCTTGGGTACGTCAAAAATTGATTAAAAAAGCAACATAATTTTGTTACCATTGGTTTGATGCACATGTTATTTGTTGAGTTTAGTTCCCAGCCTACAATTCAAAACAAACAGAATCAATTTTCGAAATATAACTGAGCCCATTAAGGTATATTATTTAGCTTTAAACCCCTTTTAAATGCCCAGAGGCGCGCATTAAATTAGGCACAATTGCGGATTATAGGTACACTGAATGCGGATGATAGATAAACTCTGTCCGCAATAGATTTACGCTCAAGGCGAAAATTAGATGCCTATATCGAGCTTGCATCTCAACTCCGCAGTTACAATTTGGACACGGGCTGCGCGATTCCCGTCAACTTTGCTCCAAATCCCAGTGTTTTTTCCGAATATTGCTACTTTTTCAATGTATGAAGGTAGGAAAAACGAACAAGCGATACACACATCGGCCGCTTTGATCACTTCAAACACAAACTAGCAATTTTGAAATCTTCCAAATGTATAGATTCACCTGAGATCTAAGAACAAACTACTGTAGACATTTGAAATTGTAACACTTGTGAGCGAGTCTTTCAAAAAGTTTGACCTGATATAATTTCGAATTTTTTTGTGGATATTTAAATTCATCAACAGATATGAGAAGTTGGCGTTAAATATTATCCTGTATATTGATGGTTGTTTCCAGCTTTTAAAAAGCTCTATATCTTTTCATCGTTAGAAAATCATGCGGATTAACGGGTCCTTTTGCAAGACCTCACAAGAAATTTTCAAGTTTTGCGTGTACAGACGTTGTACTGGCTTAAAAAAGTATTTGAATGCAAGAGAGGTTGCATGTTTGACTCGTTGGCGATTTTTTAAAAAATTTCTACGCCAATTTAGAGGTTCAATTACATATACTTACTACATTTACCGCCAAATATAGCAACTTCAACGGCAGGCTAACCAATGATGTTAACTTCAACGGCAGGCTAACCAATGATCTTGCCAAAAATTTACAGCATTTATAATACTCACCGTAAAAAATACAAAATAAAAGTTTTCATCGCCTATGACATTTGAAATCTGCTCAGCCCTGATGGCAACCTAACCGTTTTTTATTGCACAATATAGAAAGGATTCGTGAAACTATGTCTATTTTTATGTTTTTTTCCGAGGGGCTGTGTCAATTTTCGCAATAAATCTGCAATTTATTAAAAATGATGGTTATGCAATAAAATTGAGTTAAATCAAACACTATATGTGCATATCCCAGCATACAACACACTGAATACTGCGGCGAATATAAATCATTCTACGCGCATATAGCGGAAAAAACAGTTTTGAAAAATTCTGAAAGTTAAGTTAGTTTAATGTTTCCTTGCGAAAAAAGCCCACTTTGACTGTCAAAAAGCATTTCTAACTGCCCTTTCTGTAAATATGGGACTATGGGACCCTAGATTTAATGTGAGATCATGCCTTGTCATTCCACGATTGCGGCGAGATGATTGCTTGCCATGATCGTATGCGAGACAAAATTAAATTAGCTTGCTCGGGAGCACAACTATTCCCCATCTGTGTGCAGGAAAGTTAACTACCCGACAAAAAAACCAGACCGGACAACGTATTCTAAGTTTTATGAAAGGCTGGTCAGTCAGCAGCATTGGATGTCACGATATCTTCTTTCTTGCAACCAACTTTTATCGTAAATGCGGCTGAGAAGAGTGGTTTTGCATTGTCGGCTGCTGAAGATAGAAAGTACGAACAGTGCGCCCAGAAATGTAGCGAACTTGGGAACTTAATTCAATCTTTGGCCCGTGAGTCATTTGGGGGAGTTTTGGAAACAATTCGAGCAACCCTTAAACATATCGCTACTCTGGCTGGTAACAAAGTTTTGGAGCCTGTGGGATCATCTGTAGCTTCTGGTAGCTTATCACAATCAGTCTCTGCTCCAGCAATCCGTCCTCTATCGGTCCACTATGAAGCTGATTGCAAGAGTCGCGAAACTGTAGGCACATATGAAACTCCAGCTACTCTTTGATTCCTTCTGTTGCCCGTTAGATGGTGAGTCTTCGTCAAAAATTGTGTCACGAAATTAGAGAGGACAGCAAATTCTGTTGATTTTTGGACGTCTCAACCAATGAGAGTGGAGCTCAAAATTTTATTTCTCATCATAGGGATGATAAGTCAGTGGCAGTGAGGTTATTGTTTTTAATGTCAGTTCAGTTTGAATCTTCAATAGAACCGCGATGGTAGCGAGTTTCAATTGATTGTTCAAACTGAACTGATTTTCATAACAATGATCGGCCCTGAACCAATAGTTTCCCAGTGATTAAAGTGAAAAAACTAGTTGAAGCAATTCTAAATTTTGCTCATCCAACTAATGTGCAAAACTGTTTGGTCAGATACCTATGACAATAAGAGATATTTCAAGGATTTCTAGCGCTAGGCCAGTTTAACTGTTAGCTGAACAGTTCTGGATGTTCTCAAATCTCCAAATGTTTTTCTTTTTTGTTTTTGCGTGTTTCTAAGTAGTTAATCAATTCGGCCACGGATTGCTTTTTTATCAACTACAAAAAATTTTAACGGGTTTTGAAAGTTTAAAGCCTTGGCACTAACTGTGGGTTAAAAAACTGTTTCGCAAACTAGCACAACCGTAAACGTATAAATGATCCTTTGATATCTGGATTTGCAAAAATTACAGATGAAACACAAATCATTACCATTCATATGCCAAATATCGTGGTCTCGAGCACGAAAAACAAGAATTTTTTATTATAATAATAAAATTATAAGAGGCCTAAATGTGCAAAAATGTCACAGGTATACGTAGTCCGCATCAGTATGAAAATTTACAGATCCGTCTAGAATTGTTTTGGCTGACATGGGCCAATTTTGGGTTGTAGATATAGGTTGTAGATAATTCGGAAGTCGTGAGTTGGGTTCTTGCCTTGTTGTTTTTTTTTTATTTATATTGTTGTGTAATCTAACTGTCTATTTAACTGTTGATCAAACAAAAAATATATCATTTCACTAGCATGGCGATTTTTTATGTGTGATAATGCAGAAATTCAGTTTTGCGAGCTTTTCGCAGATCAAAGCCGTCGAGCCATTTTACCCTTCAATGTTTGGGTGAAATTTCAATGCAGTTACCTCCGATTGTTTGTTTTTTGTAAAGTTTGATAAGTTTGTCTCGCGCCTTTGATATTTAGGACTTTGATTGTTCATTATAGGCCAATCCAAAGTCGACCTTTACCAATATCGGTCGGCCTAAAGTCGACCATGACCATTAAGGTCGACTTAATGTCTGATCATATCCATTATCGATCGACCACAGTCTTTTCATATGTCGACCTCTCAACAGGGGTTTTTTCAGACTTATCGCAAATGTACTTCATGTATAACTTTGAGAATGTTCTTCATGTATTCCTCTCATCTTCACGAACTTGCCGGACCAAGGACAGAGGGATGTTGCTCTGGACTTTTGGAACGTTTGACGTCCATAACTTTCCCTGCTGACACCAAAGTGCCCGCATCCTGTGGAGTGGATGTTTCCTTACACACGTGCTGTGAGTGTTGTGAAGGAAGGGATCCAAGACACCGATTAAGATGCGTGGTTGCGATGAACACGAAGCGAGGAAAAAAATGTACTTTTTCCAGCACAAAATGGCAAAAATAACTGCTGAAATGTTTACCATCCGTTTAACTCCCCCCCCCCCCACCCCAACCAGCCCTCTCCCCTCCACCATAAAGTACTTTTTATGTACACTTCAATGCTAAAGTTGGCATTAAGTTCTGATGTGGAAATGCGACTTCTGCGCACGGGGTGCGTACATTTATTCTTCCCCAGGTTGAAGTCCAGACCCAAAATTGCTTCTGATCAGACTTTCCAGACCGAAATTATCTCTGATCAGACTTTCCAGACCGAAATTATCTCTGATCAGACTTTCCAGACCGAAATTATCTCTGATCAGACTTTCCAGACCAAAATTATCTCTGATCAGACTTTCCAGACCGAAATTATCTCTGATCAGACTTTCCAGACCGAAATTATCTCTGATCAGACTTTCCAGACCGAAATTATCTCTGATCAGACTTTCCAGACCGAAATTATCTCTGATCAGACTTTCCAGACCGAAATTATCTCTGATCAGACTTTCCAGACCGAAATTATCTCTGATCAGACTTTCCAGACCGAAATTATCTCTGATCAGACTTTC
>NC_134482.1:39607194-39824694 GCF_964194025.1 Convolutriloba macropyga | reverse complement strand
GCAAAACTTAGCAAAAAAGACTAAAGTTGTTAAAGAATCGAAATTTAGTCAATCTGAGAGCCAACTGCTCTGTATAACAGTTTCTAATGGTTCTAAATACAATTCGGTTTTTCTATTCAAACAATTGGGTTAAAGTAAATAATCAAATATTTATCGTTTATAACATCATTGTTACTTGTTTCCGATTGGTTAATCAAGAAAATGATTTAGGTCATTGTTTACATAGTAAATGTCAAATTACTGCAATATTTACTTTTGTTAAACATAAGCACGGTTGGTTATTACGTGGCTCTAAATGCCTCAAATATAGGATAAACGATATTTGACCTTTAATGATCACCTAAAGTATCATAATTTAAACAACTTAAGAAATTTAACAACAATAAATAACAAAATATTGAAAAATGCCAATTTTGCACCAAATAAGTACTAATAGCCACACTTGTGGGTATGATGCAATAACGTTCGTTGGGTCCATGAGTAGTTCAGAGGTAACCCTAACCGTGTGCCATAACCTCTGGTTGCTCGGGTTTTGCCTTCCAAAAATCGGGGGTGTACAGATTTTTGGTCCCAAATTGTAAAATTTTTCGGTTTTGACTATTTTTGAGTTCTGACAAGTTTCAAGTTTTTTCAGTTTCAAACGTTATTTCTTGCTTTCTGATGGTTTTTGTAGCTGATTTGAAGCGGCGCCAACATCGCCGGCCCTGTTTTCCATCTCGGAAACACCATCGTAGAATACTGGCGCTAACTTCACGACTGGCCGGTTTAGCTCTCCATGTGCCATTTTGACTCTCGCTGATCTCACAACTCCGTCGTTGCCAGGGAAGATCTCAATGATTCGTCCCAGTTTATACTCGCAGCGTTTCACAGAGTCATCTACTAGCCAAACTAACTCGCCCTCTTTCAGGTTCCGCACATGTTCTTTTGACCACTTCGATCTCTGGTTCCATTGTGGAAGATATTCGCGAGTCCATCTTTTCCAGATCATGTCGGCATATGATTGAGCCGTTTTGAAAGATTTTCTCAGTTCATTGTAGCGTTCACTGGATGGCATGAATGGTGCACTCGCGTTCTCTCGTCCTAGCAAGAAAAGATTTGGTGTTAGTGCCGTCAAATCTTCAGGGTCATCACTTATTGCTGTCAGGGGTCTTGCGTTGAGTGTTTGTTCCACAAGACACATTGTTGTGCTGAGTACCTCGTCGGTGAAGCTTCGGTTGTCCAAGATTGCGACCATGACCTTCTTGCAACTTTGAACCAGTCTTCCCAGATTCAACCAAAGTGTGGTGCTCCAAGAGGATTGAATTTCCAAACAATCTTCTTCTGTGATACGTCACTTTCAATCTTAGCTCTGTCCCACTCGTTCATGAAAGCTTTCAGCTCATTGGCTGCTCCAACGAAGTTTGTTCCGTTGTCACTGATGATGGAGTTCGGGTAGCCGCGTCTTGCAATGAATCTGGTCACTGCAGCTAGACATGACTCGGTGTCCAATGACTACGTGACTTCGATCTGTACTGCTCTGGTTGTCAGGCAAGTGAAGAGGCAGCACCATCTCTTCAAGGTACGTCGTAAGAACTTCACTTCAAAGGGTCTGAAGTAGTCGGCTCCGGTATGGGTGAATGGGAACACATGTTCATCAAGCCGCTCTCTGAGTAGATCCGCCATCGGTGGGGGGATTGGGTTGACGTTCCTGTGTCTGCATTTGATACATCTCGACTTGATTTTTCGTAAAGTATTTCTCAATCCGGCGATCCAGTATTTTTGTTGAATATTGTTTCTCACGTATTCTGTGCCCTCATGTATGTTGTCTCGATGTGCTTTCTCCAACAGAAATTGTAGAACTGGGATGTTTCGCGGTTAACAATATTGGATGTTTTGCATAGTAATCAAGGTTTGAATGCTTCAGTCGGCCTTTCACTCTAATTGTTCCATCTTCCTCTATGAAGTGACAATTTGGCGATGTTCAATGTTTTGGAGATTTTTTTGCTGTTTGCTATCGACTTTGAAACATTCGGGAAGCTTTCGTTTTTAACAAATCGAAACTGTATTTGCTCTGCTTGATGAATTTCGTCTGTTTTGAGAGTACACCTTTGCTTCGTTTTGAACATCATGCAGTAGGCAATGAATTTTCTGATTCAGTTGAAGGTACTGTATCGTCTCCAGTCAAATAGTTGGTCTATTTTTGTTTCTGTTGCTACAGTACTCGTAACTTGCTCGAGTTCGTTATCTTGGCACCACGGCTTTGGACATTTTTCTTCATCTGCCTGGAGCCATGCCGGCCCGTTTAGCCGCACGGACTCCTTGAGGCCTTTGATGGACTTTCTTCGGGTTCCGATGTCGGCAGGCTTTTCGACACCTTTGACGTGTCTCCATTGATCCATCGATGAGTTTTCCAGTATTTCCGCTGCTCTGTTCGCAACGAACATTTGTTGTTTTTTGTGGCTGCTTGTAGCCACTGTAGCACTGTTGATGAGTCAGTCTAATGATAGATTTTTCTATTGGACCGACTCAAACCCCAAAAATGGTCAAACAGACAATGAGATGTCAGAATTTTTTCAATTCTGACATCATGTTCATTGAGTATCTGCTTTCTGAGACGAACTCCGTAGACTGCGGCTTGAAGTTCTAACTTCGGTATGGTCATATGTCTGATGGGTGCCACACGACATTTCCCTATCACATAGGTGAGTATTAACGTGGCCTCATCTTGCAGATATGCCACGATGCACATTGCTTCTTCTGACGCGTCTGTGAAAATGTGAAGTCTGCGGTTTGAACATCCATTTTCGAAATAAAGTCGACTTATGGACATTGTCCTTAGTTCTCTCAACTCAGAGCACCAATCAATGAACAGTTTTGAGTGTTCTTCTGACAACTCTATGTCCCATGCTTGCCCCATTGCTGCCCAAATGCTTTTGAGTAGAAACCGCATTCTTATCGTGAAGGGTGAACATATCCCAAGTAGGTCGAACACTGCTGAGACAAAGGATAGAACAATTCTCTGAGTTATTTTTGCTGGAACTTCTTGCTCAGTTCGACGACAGACAATGAGACTGTCTGTCTCCACATTCCAGTTGAGTCCTAGGATTGAAGATGACTGTGGTTCTGCTTCGAAAGTTTTCACAACTTTCGTTGATCTGTCTGCCTCTGGGATTTGTGTCTTAACTTCATCGTCAGCTGTTATCCATTCCGTCAAATTGAATCCACCTTTGCTAAGGATCTCTCTGATTTTCTAGTAGATTTCAATTGCTTCTTAGGGTGTTCTGACTGACTTGAGGAAGTCGTCCATGTAGAAATTTCGCTGAACCGTTCTGACAATAATTTCGTCGTTGACTGCATTATCTTTCGCCACTTGGTTCAAAGCGTAATTTGCAAAAATCGGTGAGCTTTTTGCCCGAAAAACGTGTCGTGTGTACTCGTAAATTTCCATTCTCTGCTCTGGATCTTCTCGCCAGAGAAATCGTAAACGTCAACGGTCATCGTTTGGGACAGCAACTTGAAGAGAAATTGCTTCTATGTCGGCTGATAAAACTATTTGTTGTTCTTGGAAGCGAAAAATGATTCCGATCAGACTCTGCAGCAGGTCTGGTCCAGATAGAAATTTGTCGTTCAGGGCTATGCCTTGATACTTTGCTGCTGCGTTGCATACTCTTCTGGATGATGTGGTAAATACCACTGCAGTTTATCTTCTGTTTCATTCAGTTCAGCTTGATCAACTTTGCAAACGTATCCAGCATTGACATCTGTGTCAATGGTTTCATGGTAGCGCTTTTTTAGTGTTTCTTCTTTCTGCAGGCACCGTTCTAGGGACTTGAGTTGCCCCATTGCAGAGTAGAAGTTGTTCGGTAACTTCACTTCGTCCTCTCGCCACAGAAATCCTACTTCATATCTTTCAACGTTGAATCGCGTTGTTTGCTCCAACGTCTTGATTGCTTGTTGTTCCTCTTTCGAATGACCAGTGACATCGCAGTTTGAAGCGTAGGACTCGATATCCCACCACTTATTCAACTGGTTTGCTAGTTTGTCATCTGCAATTGATGTTGCTGTTGTGGCAAGAGTTGCTGCCTGCTTCGCTGGTACGGACCACTTAAGGCCCAGCCGATTATTGATTCCACTGCCCATGGTGCAGCTCTGTCTTCTGACTTCTTGAATTCAGAAGGGTGATGAATGTCGTAACAATCTTGTCAAAGAATCACTTGAACATCGTTTAGATTGTAGCTCTCATTTGGCAAGTTCCTCAGATGTGGGTAACGGTCTTTCAATTCTTGCAGCTCCACAATCAATCTGATCACCCAACAACAGTTTCTCGTGCAAATAGAACTGCACTGTTGCCAACCATCGAGACTTCTCATGCGCTGAAACAGCTATCGGCACTATTTCAGTCTTGACATCTTGTGAGCCATGGATCCCTGCTATTGATAAGGACGCTTTCCGGCCTTGAATTTGAAGTTTAGACACCACTGATTTGTCTACACAAGAAATCGAGGATCCTGAATTTTTAGTACATTTAGGCTTAAGTCTCTGTTTGTCAGCTTGATTCGCACCACTGAGAGTCCTCATTGGGTGATGTTAGTTGCTACTGCCGTTGTAGCATCTGAGACATTCTTTGTACTTTCCTTCTTTGGTAAGTCGCTGTGCAAAAGCCTGTTGTGTCGCCTTCCACAGCTGGGTACACTACATGTCCTGCTTTTGCAGTCCTTCGACATGTGACCTGGTCTCAAACAATTGAAACACAGTCCTAACTTCTGGACATGCTCGCGTCGTTCGTTTGCTTTCATTGATTTGAACTTTTCGCACGTCCAAATAGGGTGTTGTCCGTCTTTGAAGGGACATTCGAAATTCTTGGGTTTGCTTGACCCTTAAGCGTTTGAAGCAAAGTTACTCGTCTTCGTTTTATCACGGCTTTGAAATTTGTTTCTGTCAACCGAGGAGCTTGTCTGTGCTAGCAAGTTCTCTTGAATAACTGCTTCGGAGGAAAGCCATTCTTTGAAAACAATCAGGTTGCCTCTCAGTGGTCGACGATCTTGCATATACTGCAACCACTGTTCTCTCAGTTGAGGAGAAAATTTTCTCGTTGTTGAACTTAGCCCTCCTTCTGATTCTAGGTCGGATGTGTATCCAAGTTGAGCCAAAGTGTTTACCACATTTGCAAATTTGACGATGCTCGTAGAATCGTCATGCCGAACTGGAGGATGAGTATTTATTTTCTTGAATTGAGCATTGACTATGACATCTGATCTGCCATAATTCTCACAGAGTATATCCCTGCATGATAGAATTATTGTGAGCTGAATCCCATTCCCAATACGGCTGCTTTTGCCTGACCCATGAGACTTGTCTTCAGGTATTGCATTTTTTTCTGTATCGCTGATTGGTTTTTGATGAACAACAACATCAAAAAGACCTTACCACTCTGGCCACTCCAGAGGATCTCCTGAAAACTTGAAAACTCAGTCAGTTTTAGTTTGGGCATGCCACTGGCACCACTGCTTGGTACTGGTTGGTAAATGAATTGAGGAGTGGTTTGATTTCTTGTGCTCCTGTTTCTGCTCTCGGCAGACCTGTTTCGAGAGTTGTTAATGGGATTCTGACTCCTGTTTTGTCTTGAACTGCTGACGTTCCCTGCTGCTTAAACGTCGTCCTTGTCAATGGCGGTGCTGGTTCCGTTACTCTATTTGGTTTACGGATTTCTCGTTTCTTGAGATTGCTCGGTTCTGTCAGTTGCGTTGAGAAAATTCCCTCACCCGGTTTGAACAGTGGGGTAGTTTTCGGATAGGAGCTGAAACTTTTATCAGCTCTGTCCTGTGTGACATTCGTTGGAGGGGCGATAGCAACGCGTGGAGATATTAGCCGTCTAAGGACAGACTGTTGAGCCGCTGATTCTGCCCACCCTGCTGTTTTTGCTTGATTGCTTCATGATTCAACACTTTCTATCTCATCTGCCACTGATCCAGATGCCCTTGAGCTTCCTTTGGTCAGCTCAAGTTTCAGACGTCCTTGATCTTCTTCGGCCTCTGCTTTCTTTCTTTCGTTTTCAAGGATTCGCTCATGCTGTCGAAGACGCAGTTCGTCTTCATCTTGTTGCATCTTTAGACGTAACTCCTGTTCTTGTTGTTGTTGTTGTTGTTGTTGTTGTAAGCGTAACTCTTGTTCTCGTTGCTGTTGTTGTAAATCTTGTTCTCGCTGCTGTTGTATTTGTTGCTGTTGTAATCGTAATTCTTCTTGCTGGCGACGAAGTTCTATTTCTTCACGCTCCTGCTCCAACTCTAGATGCCGGTCCCGCAGTTGTTGCTCTATTTCTTTCTTAGCTCTTAGGTTTTCGAGCTCCATTTCTTCGATCTGTCATCTTCTCGATGTTCGCGAGTTAGCGATACTTGGTTGTTTCCTGCTTCCTTGTGTAGCAGAATGCCTGGAAGAGACCTCGACGTTCTTCTCAGTGTTTTCTAGTGTTCCATTTCCTGTATCAATTACAGTTTCATTAGGGTCTTTGTCAACAGCCGATGTGGATGTCACTAAGGATGTTTGGTTTCCACAATCCTTGCTCTGCCCGTACTGCTTGATCGGGTCTCGATAGTTACTCCTAATATTGCTGAAATCCACAAGCTCTCGGCAGCGATACTCCTGCTTTATCTTTTGAATCGATTCTGCGTAGATTTCATCTAGCTTTTCTACTAACCGTTCCACCTGATTACACAATGTCTGTTTTTCGGAGTCGCTGGAGATTTCTGTTTTCAACTTATTCTCCAAATCTGTTAGTTTACTGAAAATTGGGTGTGCAGCTTTCACTGTTTTGTATGCTCGAAATGTGTCTTCACAATTACCGCTGAAATCTGTGCGGAACATTTCTGTGTCTCGGAGAAATGGTATTTTATCAACTACCCATCTCAAAACTTTGCTCTTTTCTTCTAACATACGCTTGGTGTCATTGCCGAAGGCTTCTAAATCGTTTGGCTTCAATAGTAACCTTTGCTGCTTTCTGTTGGCCTCTAAGTTTTTGTATTTCCCGGAGAAGCCATGATATGCATTTTCGGCAGTCATTGTTTTGTTTTGTGTCAGGTAGCCTTCTAGCTCGGTGACACATCTGGAGAACAATTTGAGTAGCTCAGGTTGCTCTTTTTCTAGTGTCTTCAGTTGACCACTCGTCTTCCAATCAACTGTTTTCCAGTGTCTACTGGGACTTTTGCTGGCCATCGTAGAGATTTCGTTCTGGTCCACCAAATTGAATCAAAGATTCGTTGCTGTTCGTGTTGTTGTTGATGTCTGGGTCGGCGAACCAAATCTTGCAGCTGCTCAAGAATCTCAGCGGAACCGATATATAACAGCCTGGTTCTCGAGTTTTACGCCGGCCTGGTTCTTCACAGGGTTCGATTGACTAACGATTTGGCAGAAATAATTAGTCGCTCGGACGTATTAAAGACTGTAACTTTAATTTTGTTGATTGAATTTAAGAAAATCCTTAGTGATAGTCTATGTTCAATCTCGTGCTGAAGTTTGTAAGTAGCTAGTAGCTAGTATTGTTGCTAACTTCTCGTTAAGTAAACTCAACTAACTTAAAACTCGCAAGATCCTAAGATCTAGCAAAACTTAGCGAAAAAGACTAAAGTTGTTAAAGAATCAAATTTTATTCAATCTGAGAGCCAACTGCTCTGTATAACATTTTCTAATGGTTCTAAATACAATTCGGTTTTACTATTCAAACAATTGGGTTAAAGTAAATAATCAAACATTCATCGTTTATAACATCATTCCTACTTGTTTCCGATTGGTTAATCAAGAAAATGATTTAGGTCATTGTTTACATAGTAAATGTCAAATTACTGCAATATTTACTTTTGTTAAACATAAGCACGGTTGGTTATTACGTGGCTCTAAATGCCTCAAATGTACGGTATTTGACTTTTAATGATCACCTAATTATCATAAAATAAACAACTTAAGAAATTTAACAATGAATAACAAAATATCAAAACATGCCAATTTTGCACTATATAAGTGCTAATAGCCACACTTTTGGGTCTGATGCAATAACGTTCGCTAGGTCCATTTGCAGTTTAGTGGTAACCCTAACCGTGTGTCATAACCTCGGGTTGCTCGTGTTTTGCCTTCCAAAAATCCGGGGGGTGTACAGATTTTCGGTCCCAACTTGTAAAATTTTTCAGTTTTGACCATTTTTGAGTTTTGACAAATTCTAAGCTTTTTCAGTTTCAAAGGCTATTTCCTGCTGTCTGATGGCTGTTGTTGCTGATTCGAAGTGGCGCCACCATTTAGATCATTTTAACCTCTTCCCACGGTAAAAATTGTCGACTGTTACCAGAAAACGTCCACCCACCCTCTCCACCCAGCGACGCAGCGTTATCAAGAATCATATATCAGCCATTTCTGGTAAAAAGAACAGACTTTTAATTTAGTTCAATTTCTCCCGTTTTTGGACCAGTAAATTTCACTAACGTTTACTTGAGGTACACTTACACTAATCCGTCAGTGTTGTCCAAAAAGGACCTTCAGAGCCATTTCGTGAATGAGACTGACGATACAAAATGACATACCCTGAAAGAATTTTGTCAGTGGATTTTACAAAGCATGAAGAAGCAATTTAACTTTCTTTAATTTCCATTTTTTTTTCTAATTCACTTATTTTTTGAGTGATGATTAAACGCACAAATATCGCCCTTCCCAAAATTGAGATTAATTTATATAGTCAAGAGCGATTAATTCTGATTTACGCAACTCGCGAAATCTAATTACTCAAATCATCAAGTCTAATTACATCTGCTTTTGAAAAACACTGACACTAATCCGCCAGTCTTTTCACAAATATGCGTTAATGGATATAACTGACTTAATCCTATCAAAATATTTCAATCCAATTCAAGCCAATTTAGCGAACATAAGTGTTTTCCACGGAAATAATATATTAAGATTGCCCCCCCCCCACCACCTCTAATGGTGTACGGTGGCCACTACCACCACAACCTTCTCCTCCCCCCTCCAATTCATATAATACTATATCCAATTAAAGAAGCAAAAATTTCGGAAAAAGAACAGAATTGACCTATAATGTAAAGTTTTCACAGATAATTATAACAACCGAGAACTGAAAAAAATGAAGGAGAACTTGGGTCGATTAAAATATTATTCTTTTTGCGGTCATTCTATTAATAGCGCTCAATAATTTTCTACGGGAAATATCGTGACTGACCAAAATCTTGACTGTTTCAGTGCAGAAAAAACTTGTTCACAATTTTTCTCCAGCAAGTTTTAAGCATCGCTTTCTAAACGCCTGAAAACACAATTTTCCTGTTTTCTGTAGTTTTTTTCTTGACACGAGAAAAGTGATTAATTTTCCCACTTTTTAACTGAATTGCTTATACTGTTCAACTTAACAAGCATCGTGAACACAAAAACATAAAACAGTTTCGTTTCTAGTTAGCAAATGACAAAGCAAAAATTTATTTGAAAAATTGAGCGGTGCCGTAAAATTGATTTCAACTTCGACAAAATGGCTAAAGGGAAAAATTAATTAAAAGACTAGCAGCATTTAAAATTTTAACACCACCAAAAGTAAACAAGCATTACAGCAGAGAAAGAACTGAAGAGTAAGAAAAAATTCACTTTCAATTAGAAAATTGCAATGCCTAATTGATTATTGCTTATATACCAAACAGCAATTTCACAAACCAGAAAAAAACAGTACAAAAATTATGGTAAAGCTTGAAAAATTTATTTCCAGCTCAGCAAAGTATATATGGTAAAATATCATCGGGTTAAAGTGTAAATTAGTAGTGTTTGTTGTTCTTTGTTATGTAAGCTGATATTCTAAACAGGAAATAAGCGCAAAATTAACAAATATTCAGCTGAGAATTTTAGCTCATTTACATTTGGCTGAAACTAGTGAGTGAATAATATATTTAGCAATCAAAGCACATAACTGCTATTCATTAGGACAAAATTGTATTTTACCATATTTCAATCGTTCGCCCCGAGAAAAAAACGCTCAGTAATTTTCCATTAACATTAAGATAAAAGTTGCAAGCCTAGTTTTAAAAAACGACAAATTTTCACATTGTAGAATAGCAAACTCTTAATTCATTAATTTTGGCTGACAAATTTCTGCTATAGCACAAACTATTTCTCACAAATCAGCTCGCTGTTCTGAAATTTTGGAGGTAAGAATATTTATTGGTTGTTCCGATTTGAGTTTAATCAATTTTCGACGTCCTCAGATTATAGAACCTTGAGATTATACCTGATGTACCACGTTTTAGATTTCCGGGTTGCCGTTTCGTAGGTTTTGTACAAGTTATCGATGTCCATGCGCTATTTTTTTTTAATATTCTGGACCATATTTTGAACCTCGATTTTGATCACGATGTCCTGATAATTAAATCTTGGCACATCTTGATTAGATACAACATGAAATATATTGAGAGTGATCTGGTCAGGTCTGTTCATTTTATATAAATCACGCCGGGTTGTTCGGATAAAATTTGGCAGGGTCGTTTGACAGGGTTAAACAGGGTTAAACGGGGTGAATCCTGTTGTTTGACAGGGTTCAGATAAAACTTGACAGGGTTATTAGCAGTTAATTGAATATCCTCAAAGGTCATAAAAATCATAATCAGTAAACGAAACCCATGCCATCATGTATTGTCCTTGGGAGAAACGGAGGCTATATTACACAACAGAACATAATTAGGTTTTCAAAACACCATTTACTTAAGCACTTGGATTATGATAACTATTTTAACACTTATTTAAATTTGATATTTTTGGGATAAATATAGATTAATGAAATCTTTTTCACCGCCCACCATTACCATTTTTATCAGTTAAGTTCGAATTAACAATGAAATCGCTCTTGCTAATTTCATTGAACACTTTTTTGTTGCATATCCTGTTCTCTTTCATAAAAGTTCTCCTAATCAGTCACTTCCGGCCCATACAATAGGACAGGAAATATTGAGCTCCTTATTAATTGGGTGAAACATGTTTCAAGTTTTCAAAGGGGACTCTCCTTTAATCGACTGAAAAGATTCGAGAAGGTTTGCTCACTCATCATATGTGCCTATAGTCTTGCATCTCGTGCAATCAGAATGATTGCGGATCCGCGTAAAATTGTAAAACACTGAGTGGGATAACCTACAGAAAACTATTGATAATCCAACGCGCTGCGGACTTCTGTCATTATCCATAATAGTGAATCGTTTGAGAAAAACGAAAACTTCATCAGGAAATCCCACAAAACACTCGAAGTCCAAGGGATAGAATTCCAACTTCCAATCATTTCTGAGAGTACTGTGCGTACTTCCTGTCATCAGCAGCTGAGAAAGCGAAATGTAATTTCTCCGACGCAATTTTAAGGATGAAGTGACGGAATTACAAGGACTCCACTGTTCTCAGATGGATGACATGTTGGCTCACGAGCAAGGTGGCATTTTTCACGACGATAGATCATATCACCCCGGCATTCGCATGACACCACATTGTCCCCCATTACATCCAGGGTCCCAGATCTGCAAATAGAACATTTAGGGCAATCTCGTTCTTGAACAATCTGGCTCCCAGTTGATATATAAGAGCAGTACAATGACAATTCAAAGATATATTTATCCCAAGAGCTGGAATGGAGGTTGTCGATAACCAGAAACCTGAGCGTGGTGAAAAAAAAAGAAGAACAAACGCGTTTTTTCTCTAGTGAATTTTTGTTTTCCTATCGAGTTAACAACGGCTGAGTTAACAATTTTTTTCTGGAAATTTTCTATGAGAGACTGCGTGGTCCTAACTCCACCTAACTGTTCAACTCTCTTAACAAAATAGAAGTCTTCAATTGGATATTGGCCGGATTATTTGTCAACCAGTACTTAAGATTGGACAGCAGAACCATCAGGCGGAGCCGCTTTTGTTAGTTCGAAGGCATGTATGATAAATTGAAGCTTCTAATATTAAAGTTCCCAAAATGACTTCAAACAAAGTCCGCTGACCCAAATAGAAATTTTTCAGAATTTTTATTTTGCCTGAAGGAGAAAAGTATAGGAAGAACTATACCACTTTGGGAGCAACAAGGCAAAAAGGCTGGTTACCAGGAGCAAATTTTGGAGGACCTTCCACATATTTAATTTTCTACAAGTACCTCTAATTTTTTAACGCATTTCTATGGAAAAACAGGAAACAAAATGAACAGATCACACAGCAGCTCCTAAAACTACAATACCTTCTATGCTGTTCCTCTTGATGAAACTATTGATTGCACTCATGCCACTGATTGGCGACTTTTTGCACTTATCTTTCTTATCTTTCCTTAGTTCCCAACCGCAGATAACCGCAGAAAACCATACTGTAAATTAAGTGTAAAATTGATGTCTCTTGCAATTAAGTTTTTCTTTAGAGTTCAAAGCTGCCCCAGTTATATTAGCTGGCGGAAATTGTGACAATTTAGTTTTTAAAAAAACCTTCAGCATGTTTGTATCCTAATATGTGGAGTGCAATGCGGAACTCAACCATGTGAACAAAATTTTTTATCACCAGCCGTGGGCAAACATGCTTGTTTTTTCAGTGATAGCACTTTTAATCACCTGATAGGTGGCACACCGGTCCAGTTCTCTCAATATACCCAAGTTGAGGGGTCAGCAGCTGTGAGGGGGATATTTTTGTAAGAAATCCGCTGAATGTGCGGAATTGATGTAAGATTTGTGCTAATTGCGCTGAAAATTGAAAAATAGGCACTCAATGCGCTGAAACAAACTAAATCAGCACCTTTCAGTACTTCTCTTACATAAAGAAAGCATTTATTTCAGCACTTTTCTTACATATTTTCAGCAGTTGTATAAATTTCAAATTCAATGGATTCAGCGCCTTTAGTACATAATTTCAAACTTCTCTTGAAAAATTTCATCAGCTTCTCAGCGCCGTTCTCACAATTTCTCAGCACTTTAAAGTCAACGGATTCAGTGGCTTTCTTACATAATTTACCTGAAATTTTATTGCTCTCTGCTGCTTATAACGTACGCATTATGTACGGTCCTTCATCTTCTGTTTTTCTGAAGAGCCGATAACAAATAAAAATCTGATTTGTTTTCTTTAAAGATAATTCAAATTTTTGAAAAATGAAAAACGGAACAACTAAAAATCGTCACGCTTACATCTTATCTAACGGAAGAAAGACAACTATACTTAAGCTACCTGGTTTCATTCATTCAAGTGTTTTGACTATATACTCCAAAGTCTCTTGGCATAGTTCCAACTGTTATTAAGTTGGACTGCTCTATTGCAATGCTACTTTAGTCTTGCTCCGGTGCTGCTTCTGAATTTAAAGTAGCAGAAAAAATTAAAAACAATTTCCATTTTGTTTAAGGAAAGCTTTGAATATGTGTAAGATGAGTGCTGAAATTGTGTAAGTTAGGTATTAAATTTACTGAAAATTACGTAAGAAATGCGCTGACTGCGGCTGAAGAAAAATATTTTTCTGCGGATAAATCTTACATAATTATCCGCTCAATGCGCTTAGTGTTGGAAAGTGTTGGAATTATGTAAAAAAGATGCTGAAAATTGAACAGGTTAAGCGGGTTATTATGTAAGATCATCTGGAAAATATATTTTTTCCAGCGGTGGTCAGTGGATTTCATAGATAACTTTTGACGAAATCCTTGACCCGGGTAATTATACATTATCAGTTTTGTGATGCACTAATTTAAATAATGAGTTTAGCGATCTATGGAAAGGAGGGGCCATTTTCCATAACTTTCAAGACACTCTTTAACAGCTTTTGACTCGTCAAAATAGTTCAAAAATTCAAAAGTCAAATGAAAAACTAAATCCATTCTTTGTTTTCAGTTGAGATATTAGCGAGCTACCGCCCAATGATAAACCACCAATTACTCATTAATAACCACCTTTTTATTTACGAAACAAAGCAGAGTTGAAACAGGATAATTGATTTAATATGCAAGGCACTTAAGATTTAAAAATTCAGAAATAGAAACCCTAGTTAAAGAGGGTATAAGCATTCGCTGTGCTTCGCACAGAAAATGTTGCAACTTATCAAACAGAATTTTTTGATTCGGGATATGAGGGAAACGTATAATTGAGAGCAGGCAAGAACAAGGAGTATTAATTTGACCCCTGTTGACCAGACCGATCAAAAACGGTCAAAATGTTGTGGAGAGTGCCCATTTTTGATCATTTTCGATCGTCTTTGCTCGATGACTTCAGGAAAAGATTTTTTTATCGTTCTTTTAGGATACTGTCGTTTTTGAACGGATTTAGGAGACTGTTGTTCTTGATAGTTTGCTCAGGAAACTACCGTTTCTGTACGTTTTTGACAAATTTTATGTTTTTTTTTCAACGCACGCAAAGGTCCACGTTGAAAATCACCAATGCGGATTCTGTATGCAGGTTTAAAAATCTTGCCAAAAAACGAGTAAGAATGGCGGTGAAGGCGTTGAGAGCGATGTGTATCGATGGATCAGAGTGTTGAAATGTAAACACTTTTCACATTTTTACATTCTACGTTCACATTGACTATTGAAGCTGAGTTTTGTATCAGTTTCAGCAATCAACAACACTGGCAAAACTGAATAGAGTTTTATCTATAAGTTTTAATTGCTAAGAGAAAATTTAAAGAACCAGAATGTATAGAAAGAAAACGTTGTTAAAATCTTTAAATTGTACGTGTTACCAATGACTAATTACTATTTGTATCAACGAAAACAAAGCAAAGTTGAAAAAGTATAATTAATTAGCTGCAAGCCACTTAAGATTCAAAAATGCATAAACTGAAACCCTAATTAAAGGGACAAGGGGGCTAGTGTCCGCTGAGCTTCGCACAGAAGATTTTGTAACCCATCGAACCTTCATTTTTGATTCGGGATTTGAGCGGAACGCATAAATGAGAGCAGGCAAGAAGAAGAAGTATTACTTTGACCCCTGTTAACTAGAAGAATCAAAAACAGTCAAAATGTTGTGGTGATTGACCGTTTTCAATCGTTTTTCTGGTTTTTGATCGGTGAAATCAGGAAATGATTTGCCGGTTTTGAACGATGTTTAGGAGACTGTCGCTCTTGATAGTTTGTTTAGGAATATACCTTTTCTGCAATCAAGAACACTGTCAGGAACGAACAGATTATTAACTGTAAGTTTTAATTGCTATGAGAAAATTTGAAGAATCAGAATGAAACGAAATAAAAAACGTTGGTTAAATTTTTAAATTAAACGATGTTGTTGTTCTTAGAAAGAGCAGAAACGATAAACCTCCAATTTTTGAAAGTTGGTGCCTAAGCTAATACAATTTTGAACTGCTTCAGACGCTAATAAGTGAGTTCGCCAGAAATTAGCAGTGGTTTCTTCTCATGATTGCGAGTAGGACTGGACGAAAGGAAAAAGATGGAATAAAATTGTGAACATAATTCCCTTATAAAAAATTCTGAAGAAAATTTTAAGTTCAATTTTACTTCAAAATGAGAATAACTGATTTGAGTTCCAACTGTTATTAGATCTAGTAACTCAGAGCAAATAAAAAATTTTGTAAGGAGTGTCAAAGAATGGTATTTAAGAGTTTATATCGTTTTTTCTTTGTTGATACGATATTGATTCCCTCTTGTTCAGAGTTCTTCAATTAGAACTACTCGCTCTTATTTTGCTGATCGTGAAGAGTGAAATTAGCCTAGAGAAGTCAAATTGAATTCACTCAGAATTAAAAAAAACAATAAAATCGGGTAAACTAAAGAAAAAAGTTGTCTGAAGGAAAAAAACTTAACGAAAGTCGCAATAATCGCCATTAGGGGAGTTTGTGCAACCATTGATGAAGAAACTAAACTGAATTAATTCTTACCGTTAGAGCCTATATACGGACACATGTGCTATAAATTACGTAAAAACTTTCTGAAATCAAAAATGATCTCAGATTCTCCCCAGAAACCTTTCAGGTAATTTCAGAATGCTATAAAATTCTTGAAAGTGATACTAGATAATCTTTTCGATAAGAAGCAGTTCAATTCAAATTTCTATTTGAATTTAATTCTTTGTTCAGTTGAAACAATTTGCTAACGCTCGGCTCTAAAATGTTTCAGATTTATCTGCCCAATCCCCAGTTTTATATATATTCAAAAGTCAATTAACAGAAAAGTAGTCATCATTAAATTATATTCAGTCCAATTATTTGGAACACTTCTGAGCGCAAAAGGAACACAAAGGAAACACGTTATATCGCAAAAATTTTGAATTCTTTATCGCGAAATTTATTATGTTTTAGCCAACCAGCTCAGATTTGATTTTTTAAAATTGACTTTGTTTTGTAGTCAACTAACTTTTATTAGAAATATATGAGGGTCCTTCTTGATACTTTACAGTTTTTGTCTAACATAATCGAAAAATAAGAATGAAAATGTCACAAAGCCGAAAAGCTTTGAGAAAAATTAAAGATCAACGTTTCCCAAATAAAAATTTTTTTCGACAGTTGGGTGAATCGAGTGAATATAAATCGAGTGAATCGACTTTCAAAAAAATATTAATTTGAGAAACGTTGATCATTATTTTTTCGTTCAAAGCTTTTCACCTTTTTGACTTTTTCATGCTTATTTTTTGCTTATTTTATTATATAAACATTTGGACAAAAACTCTATAACTTGCTCCAAGAATATTAGCAAAAATTGTGAAATTTTCCAACTGAAACAAAAATTTTTTTTGTTTGAAATTAAAAATAATTGTATAGCAAGCATTCAGAATGGAATTTGCCCCTAGATCATTCAGAAACCATTCTCGTCTCAAATATTCCATATCTAATAACTCATTTTCACGCCGCTTAAATTAGCTTACGTTTTATATGTAGATTATATTTCATCATGACGAGAACATTAAAGGAATAACCGAACCTTTTTAAACTCGTTGAAATTCTTTTTGCGACTTTTTCCCCTATGTCATCGCTTTGAGCCTTTCGGATGAATTTGTTAATTTCTGGCAGTTTGATACAGTTGATATTACACTGAATTTCATGGCGAGGACAGACAATAAAATAATTCGCGTATGATAAAAACAAAACATTCACGTATGATAGAAGTTTGGTCCCAGAAGCGACCATCAAAAAATGTCAAACCCCACTACACACAACTTGTGGATATTTTTGTGAAAAAATGTTGTAGCAGAACTGTTCAAATTTTTTGATTCCATGGGTAAAAGGTGTTGTAGCGCTACGTTTTTTTTAAAAAAATTTCAATCCTGACCAACAGATAAATATCGTGTTTATGATTAACATTTGCAATAAACCAAAACAAAATGTTTGCACAACAACCAGGAAAGTATTGGAGATATAGTGATTTTTAAACCAGGGATTTTTAGACTTCAGACTCTGTTAAAACCAACACACTTTCATTTGAAAATTTCAATTCACAACGCTCTAAAGCGTATAAAAATTGCGTAATCTTCAAGGAATTAACCATACGACAACGTAAAAATCTATTTCGAAATCAAATCAACAACTGGTTTAGACGGCACGGTTTTTTATAATCTTTTAACGGATATCAGTCTACTTTTGATACTTTAGATCACAGCCGGTAATCATTATATTTAAAACTGTTCGAAAAGCCGAAACTTATTAAGAAAAAGCACGGTTTGCTTGATGTTTGCCTGCACAGCTCTAATGCTTGCGTTTTTGAATTTCTGTTATTGGCATTTTTGCGAGCTTTTCACGTAAATTAGAAAAAAATTTATCAGCATTTTATATACCCGAATCTGATTGGATGAAAAACATGACACCTTTTGCTATAATTCTCTTAATGCTTATAAAAACATGAATCATTTCGCTATATTTCTCTTGATGCTTATATCTCTTAAAGGTGATAAACACTCTTTCGATCGATAATGTAACTTCATCGGAGTTTCTACTGTAAATCCCCATCGCTTAAAGTCTACAGTCTTCAAAACGTATCAAGGCGAAAAAAAGCAAATCGCAATGGCCCGGCAAATCTGTCTGTATTTGTTAACAGGTATTTTGTCTGAGCCGATTTTCGGCTCAGATTGGTCACCGATACGTTTTTGAAAAATGAAAATGTCAAGCCTAAAAGGAGCGCAATCGATTAAGTATATTAGTAGGATCAAGGAAAATTATGTTAAACGAACTTTTTCTGAGCTCTCTACGTATAAAAGAACGGATATAAGGCTTATATGGTTAACAAATTACGTAATCCTTTCTCGCTTAAATTCTCGCTTTCATTTCTCGCTTTGTTTAAATAGCATTGCTCATTTACGCGGTAACATCCTCTGGCCCGGAAGAAAATGTTGGGAGGATCGGTACAAACTTAACGAGTGCGCGGACGAGCGATCCGGACGACGTGCGTACCAAGGCAGAGCGGGCGACGCAGTCGGAGCTGTTTCAGAGCTCTTCAATCCGAGCAGTTGGATAGTAACTCCTAGGGTTGCTTTCTGCAACCATCCAAACTAAATCACCAACGTTGAGGTGATGCTCGGCAGGCATCTGCCACTTAGATCTACGGTTCAGCGCAGGTACATACTCCTTAAGCCAACGTGCCCAAGTTGCATTAGCGTAGGACTGTGCGCGGACGTACCGCTTACGATGATCGAACTCGTCGACGCCAACGATGGACGGAATTCCGGTTGCTTGGTTATCGAGTAGAAAATGATTAGGTGTTATTGCGCCTAAGTCGGACGGGTCGGCGCTTACGGGCGTTAACGGACGTGCGTTTAGTGCGTGTTCAACAAGACAAAAAGAAGTGTACAACACCTCATCTTAAAACTACGGACCAATCTCTCCCAGATGCCACCTTGGATGCCACTTAATGCCCTTATGTGCCAGTTCCGTGGCGATGTTGAGTTTTTGATTTTTCAATACATTCACGGAGCTCTTTCTCCGCTCCAATGAAGTTCGTACCATTATCCGACCAAATCATAGCAGGAGTACCCCGACGGGAGACGAACCGCTCCACTCCTATTACACAGAAACTAGTGTCCATGGACGGGACAACTTCAACATGGACAGGACGAGTAGTGAGACAAGTGAAGAGAAATCCCCACCTTTTCTCGGTAGTCCGACGAAATGTGACGTAGAATGGGCCGAAGTAATCAACCCGTGTTGGTAAAGGGAGGAGACTGGTATGCGAGTCTCTCCTTTGGGAGGTCTGCCATGATAGGTTGAATGCTTGCTGCACGTAACTCTCTACACAAGACGCAGTTTGATTTGATGGAACGCAGTGTGGAAAGTAGTTTAAGGAGGACATAACGTTCCTGTACCTTTGACTGTAAGTAATCGATGCCCTGATTTAGATTGGTTCTTTAGATGAGTATGCCGCAGAAACAGTTTAACAAAAGTATTACGCGCATCCAGCGTGTCAAAGTCAATTTCCACTAGCCGTCGGAGTCAACCAGAAGAACGGATGAGACCACGAGGCCCAATAAACGGAGTAAACTGAGCAATGCGGCTGCTCCTCTTAACGGATTTATTGTCAAGACGATCCCTTATTTCGCTATCAAAGGACTCTCCTTGAAACAGTTACTGGAGATGACGCTCGGCTTCGTCAAGCTCAAAAGGGTCCGCTATGCTGCCGTCTACGATACGGTAACTTTCATGGGTGGTAAAAGACGGAGCACATATGCGGTGACACGAAATAGTTTCTGATAAGAACTGAACTTATCAAACGGGATTAGATTGAAGCTTTGTTCTTTAGGGGGCTTGGTTACGGATGCGGCTAGAGATGAGATGGAATCATCATCTTGTTCCTTGGTTGCAACGCCGAGCTTGATGTTATCAACGACGTCAGTATTTGGTACGAAAGGGAATTTCTTAGTTCTCAAGAAGTCAGGACCCCTCACCCAGCTTCTGGATTGCAAAACTTCAGCGGACATACCACGCATGCCAGCATCTGCCGGATTATCACAAGTAGCGACGTGGTTCCATTGGTCAACGCTGGTGTTCTCCAGGATTTCACTAACACGATTTGCAATGAAGATGGGGTGTTTGTTTGTTGAGTTTATCCACTGCAAGACGATGGTACTATCTGTCCACATAAAGACTTCATCCCAATTAACTGTTAATGCTCGATAGATTTCCCTTTTTAAACGGGCAGCGTTGAGAGCGGCTTGTAACTCCAACCTAGGGACTGTAATTACCTTCATATGCAACACATTCATGCAACACGGGCCTTGCCCAGGACAAACGCCAGCTCTGTTGTAATCTCCTCGGAAGTGCAAGTACTTGAGCCCGAAGAAAACCTACTGCAGTGAATACGTCTTGCGAGCTATCACCAAACATGTGGAGTTCAAGATGTTGGAATGGTCCTGAAAAGTAACTTCTTGGTATAATGATCTCAGCTAACGCCGGCAGTTCAGCACACCATGCAAGAAATCTGTCAACTGTGTCTTTATGTAACTCGTCATCCCAACTTTGTCCATTGACACGCCAAATGTCTTTCAATATTAACCGAGCACCAACAGTAAAGGGTGCGACAAGACCAATTGGGTCGTAGACCTTTGACACAAGACTTAAGTCCAAGCGCTGTGTTAAACTGTTCGTGAAGGTGCTGTTAGTACCGCTACTCACAACCAGAGTATCGTTGTGAGTAGGTTTTGCAGTAAGTCAGGTCCGGTGAGTAATGACTTGTTAAGAGATGCGCCATGGAATTAGCTGCTCCGTTTAGTACCCTACGAACCTTGCCCGGCTTGTTCGGGTTAACAACCTGATGATGTGGTAGGTACCACTCTCGTTCCGAGCGGCTTTCCACCTTATGAGCGTCTTTGACCCTTACTACGTAGCCTTTGTCTAAGTCCTCTTTGATGGTATTCGAATACTTTCCCTTAAAGTCTGGTCTTTCGTGAGCCGCTTTTCCAAAGATTTCAATTGAACAAGCTCTCAGAAATAATTGTTGGGCAGTTCGATTTTATCTTCAGCCCAAAGCATTCCGACATCGTACCTTTTTCTATTATGCACTGTGGTGTTTTCAAGAATATCAAGCGCACGTGCATCCGCGGTGGATCCTGGGTCTACTTGTTTAAGTGCGCCGTATGACTCCATGTCGTACCAAGATTTTACCTGACTAGCGAGTTCAAAATCCTGCTCCATATTTGCTTTAAAACAAGTTGAGACTAAACCTGAAGACGACGGTAGAGGGCCGCTTAGAACCCAACCTATGGGTAAGCGAACAGCGAAGAGCGAAAACTTCTCGCCGGCAGCGAAGTACTCTTACGGGCGGATGGCATGATACACATCCTGTCCAAGTATCATCTCGATGTTTCCATAGCAATATGTAACTGGGTCTAGAACTGCTAGGTGCGGGTATGTTTCCTGAAGTGCTATAATGTTGACATCGGTGCCTACATTCAAATCTTCCTTTACGTAAGGGCTGACTTTAAATGGTTCAAATGCTTGGTTGTCACATGGTGTTACAATTAGTTCAACTAATTTACTGTCTACAACCTCGTCGGTATTTATACACTTGAATGTTAGTTTGAGTGCTTTACCGTGAAAACCAAGTTAGAATTACTGTTGTTGGTTGAAGGGAATTTTGATGGATAAACCCTCTCAGCTCCATGAAAAAATGTTTTGTGGGAGCTGTTGCAACCGTCCGTCCTGCATTTCCTAGGATTTGGGCATTGCCTGAACATATGCTTTTCTCTCAAGCATGAAAAGCACAGTTTTGCTTCCGCCACTACCTTTGCTCGCTGAGTGGGATACTTTTCTTTAAATACCCGACACTCCCATATCCGGTGATTACCTTTACACACAATGCAGCGAGGGGTTGGAGGAGTTGCCGATGTTGTTGTTCTCTGAGTGCCCTTAGTTTGCGTGTTAGCAGCAAAAGTTCTTGAGGCAACTTTGGTTTTGACTACTGAGTTGGTGTTATCCTCAGTTCTTGCCTTCGATGAAGTTTGTTTCATTAAGTCGTGTGACTCGGCCTTCTCCTTCAACCAATCGTTGAAGTCAAGGAGTGTTGGCTTAATCCAATGTTTCTTCACTGTGAAGAATTAACAAGACTCATTGAGATTGGAAGGCAATTTTTGCACAGCCGTGTTAAAAAGTGAGGCGCTCTTAAGGTCTGAGTCATATGAAAATGATTTAAAGACCCCAGCAAAACTTGAAATTGTTGCAGAATAGTTTATGATGTTATCACTATTGTGCATCTTTTGTGGTGGAAAAAAGCTGAGTTTGTCTAAGTGTGCACTGACCACTGCCTGGGGTTGGCCAAATTTACGTTCAAGTGTCTTAAGTGCATCCTTATATATTACACCACAGTATGCGAATTCAGCGATGCCAGTTTTAGCTTTTCCAGTTACAAGAGTTTTTAAGTATGTTAACTTGACATCATCAGTCAAGGACTGTGAGTCTAGGGCACTTTTAAATTGTCCGAACCATTCATGCCACTGCAGGGGGTTCACCATTGTAGTGTGACAATTTCTACTCGGGCAATGGATCGTTCTTCTTACAAGTGATTGCGTCTGCCAACTGGTTTATCAAATCTGCGGAGTCCAAAAAAGGAGCCGAAGGTGTGGGATGCGGCGGGCCTCCCCAACACAACGGGTTCGGAACGGTAGCTCCATACGTTGGTGGACTGATCGGAGTGACAAAGGTGGGGGCGGTACCTGTGGAAGAACTAAATGGATTCGTTTGCAAGAAGTCTGATGTTACGTAATTTTGAGACCCTTCTGCTGCTTGTATATGGGAGGAGCGGAGCGATGTAGTGATATGAGGGTTGATCATCGGGGCTGGTTGTACGGTGTATAAGTTTGCAGTTGTAGTTACAAGTGGTACTGCATTAGATGAGATTGCTGAGGGAAAACACCAGATGTTTGAATCCGGAGATGCAGGAGCTGCGTAGGTTATGGGGAAAAACTTTTGGGGCTGATACCTCTTTTGTGGGGGCGATGGATGATTTAATTGTGGTACAAAAACGTTTGCGGAGGAAATGAATGGTGCAGGCGGAGAATGGGGTAGCAGATTGACATTCGCCACGGGGTTATTGGCGTGTAGTGGGAGTGCTTGTGACAGCGAAGGAGCAAAATGGAATGCTGGTGGGATTAACGGGAAATGCGGTGTTACGGGGTTTAGAACGGGGGATAGGGGGCTGGTACAATTATTCGTGCTTGTGGCGGATTAGGTGCTAGCGGAGCGTTAGCTAGTGCAAAGGTGGTGAATACGGAGGGCTGACTAAATTCAACTGTCCCGGCAAGCTCGACCTGCGAGGGAATTGATGATCTAACTGTAAACCATCGAAGTGCATTGTTGCTTGAGACAGTTGTTGGACTGTGTTTGGGGTGTTTAGTTGAGTTGGCATACCATAGTTTATTGGTGGTGATGAAGGCGTAAACTGAGGCTGTTGCTGCTCTAGGACGCGTAAAGAACTCGATCCTTTTGCCAGTACCAGACCCGTCTGTTGATGATTTTGTCATCAATTCAATTTTCTCAAGGGCTGCAGCAGCTACTTGCTTGCGATGATCCTCCTCAAGCCGCTCAATTTCCATTTCTCGCAATTTCATTTCTTTTTCAATTTCAAGACGCTGTTTAGCAATGCGGAGCTTTGCCTCATGTTGTTTCTCAAGTTCCTCCTTTTTGAGTCTTGATAGTTTTAATTCTCGTTGACGATGACTTGATTGTTTTGAGAAACTCATATGTGAACCTGACCTAGAATGGATAGGGGTATACAGCTCTGCTGTCTCTTTGTCTTGAACCGAATTAATATACCCTCGAGAGGCAGCAATAAACTCGTCAGTTTTCTTTGTTACAGTCTCTAACCATTTTTCAAGGTTCTTACAGGCAGCATCTGGATCTTCAGTCTTTTGTGCGAGATCAAAGGGTTCTTCTTTCTTATCAACTACTCTAGTAAAAGAATCTTTGCACTTCACAATCAGACGTTCGATCTTAACTTTCCTGTCTTGCTTATCCACAGCATTGTTAATTTCACCATAGATGTTATTAAGTTCAGCCTCTAATTTTGTTCTTGCACTATAAAGTTTGTTGAATTTGTCCTGCAATGTTGCCATTATCTTATGAAAACAGGAACCAAAAGTTTAATTTGGTACTATTACAAAAGTACACACACACATACACAACATAAATGGGTTAAACCGAACCCTTGTATAACGGTTTGCCTAGAAAACCGCCAAAGAGCAAATTTGTTCGTCGAGTACAATAGTACCCGGCAAAAGAAAGAAAAAAAGAAATGTGAGCGCAGAAAGCGCGACAAGGGACAGAACGGGAGACGGGACGGACGGAAGAGACGCCGAACGAGTAACGCCGCACGACGCAACGAGAAACCGGACGGACGAGAAATTAACATCGAGCCGGTAGCGCGCGACGGGACGGAAAACCGGTATCAGGGGATGGAGACGGTAAGACACAAGCGGCAGGAAGATCAGTGCTAGCAGACCACAGCAACAAACTCAACCAAACAAACTAGCCGTAACTCCAGAAAAAATTTAAGTCACACCCTAGAAAGAGGGAGAGAAGCTACTGTCAGGTAGCTACAGGAAAATTACTGGCAGTAACTCCAGAACAAACTCAAGTCGTACCCTACAAACCACCATACCCAGACAATAAAAGTACATACTACCAAAATTAATAAAGCTACAACGAATTGCTAGCAAACAAGTGTTGTGAAAGTCACGAAATAAACCAGCCATAACTCCAGAATGAACTTAAGTCACACCCTAGCAAATAACGAGACTAAACAACAAACCAGCATACTAGCAGAAAGAAACTTTACTACAGCAAAAACTCAACATACTACATCATACAACAGATAAACGGGGAAAAGAAAGAAACACGGCGACAAGGAAACAAAAAGACGGAAACGGAAAATGAAACCAGATAACCTGCGGAAAACAGACCCTAGTGAATAACTCAACAAATTGGGAGAGCGAAACGTTTAGTAAAGCGCTTTTGGAGAGAACAAACCACAAACTAACCCGTAACTCGTGAGTAAACTAAGTCACACCGCCAGTCAGCGGGTAGACCCCCCCAACAACGCAAGACTAAGAGACATTTAGGTTATCAAAGGCTTGAGTAAGTTCCGCCTCCTCGTACGCATGACGGGTGCGAAGCGTTTTACGACGGCGCTTTGAAAGTTTGTTCGGTCGGGAGCGTGTTATCAAGGACCGGAGGTTGTTCTTATGTGCTAACACTGTAGTGAGTGTTTTCAACTCAAGCGCAGGCTTCTGATGTAACGCTCTGTACTCTTTAAGTAAACTAGGATCTTTCTGTTTACGTCTAGAAACAATTTCTGTCACTAAATGGATGGTAACTAGAGTACTACGCTTGAGCTGATTGAAAATATTAGGAGTTCCCTCTCTGGGGCAATACACTATAGCATCTATGCGCTCCTGATACTTTCTAAGCACTGCAATAAGCTGCGAAGAAGTTAAAGGTTTATTGTTGTTACTGCAGTGACGGGACAATGAATTGTTCACCACATCAGGCCATATAACTAGCCTCTTTCTATCACGGAAGAAATGACTCCTTTGGAACTGAGCAGTTTTTCGTACTTTCAACGCGTTAGGATTGAAACTCAGACCCGGTAATGCGTAATTTTCTTTTTTATAATGGTCTTGTAACGTTTGAGGCAAAATTTTTAAGGCGTGATGCAGCCAGCTAGCAGCTAATATTAAAAACCATATAAAGTTTTTACAACATAACTGATGTGAGCTTTGCTCAAACTCCGAACCATGATGTTAAATGCACAATTTTCACGACTTTCCAAGAATGAGCGCTTATTGTGAAAAAAAATTCAGTTACCTGATTTTTTGGTGAAATTTGAAAAATTTGTCAAAACTGGTTTTTTTACAACGATTTAACTATATATATATATATATATATATATATATATATATATATATATATATATATATATAAATATATATATATATATATATATATATATATATATATATATACGCTAGAATGATCGGATAGATTTTTGCCAATTTTTTAAACTTGGTCAATTTTTTCAATTTTTTTTCGGCTTCACTTAATTCAAGACGTATGAAATCTCTTCGTAACGCATTTACCAAGATACAACGCTTTTGGTCAATTCTTAATTTTGACCATAAAAGTTCAAAATCGGCGGTTTTTCCAACAAATTTTAAGGGGCGGTTCAACGGTTACCGTTGTATAACTGATTGCTAAAAACAAACAAAATATAGGGGGTGCTAGATTTGCCGGCTAATGAATTTACGACAACAATCACAAGTTTTTTTCCAAGAAAAGGAAGTTTTTGGATGAGTCCTTACAGTTTTTGTTGATTCAGCAGAGTTCTATTGACTACGTCAGTCTTCTTTGATCAAATCCGCCAGGAAATTCCCTTGTTTCTTCCTTGTAGCTCTGACTTTTTTTCCACAATTTCCCTCGTCAAGCAGTGATCTGACAAGTATTGTCCTTTAGGGTGTTTTTGTGTTTTTCGGGTGTTTCCTTCAGAAATTGTAATGTACAGGTTTTCATCGGGTCAGATTCGGTGCTCCTTGTTTTGGAGGAGCACCAAATCTGACCTGAAGGAGGAAATTTGTTGCTTCAACCCAGAAAGAAAATTCAAGCCCTCATCTGTTATTCTTCCTTCCTCTAAGTAATCGATTTTGCGTCTAGTACAAAATGTTGTGCTGCTAGTCTATAAATTTTGAACAACAATTCAGTCTCAAATTGTAAATAAATCTGTCATAAGTTGCTGAAAACGCAACAATAACTTGTGGGCTGCGTAATGAATCAACTACAATTCAATGGGATGGCTGTTCGTGGTGGCAGGTTATAATCGTAGTAATTTTAAACCTAAATGATGGTTTGTTATAACCTCCGTGATAATTCGACGGTACGAATAATACGAATAACACGGTTCGTGATAATTCGTCCGGAAAAATTCAATAATTCGATTTATTTGTCGGCTAGTTTGTTCGTAGCACTAACTTGCATTATAGACCAATTCGCCTACAAAACAGTTTAACTCTGACTACAGTTTAATCTAAATGCCCTCGTTTTACGGCACCAGAATAAAGGTGATAAAAACTCTTTCGATCGATAATGTTATTTCATCGGAAATTAAACTGTAAATCCACAACCTTTAAAGGCTACTCTTCAAAACATATCAAGGGAAAAAAAGCACATCGTAATGGCCCGGCAAATTTATCTGTATTTGTTAGCAGGTATTTTGGCTGAGCCGATTTTCGGCTCAGATTGGTCACCGATACTTTTTTGAAACATAAAATTATTAAGCCTAAATGGAGCGCAATTGATTTAATATATTAGTAGGCTCAACAAAAATTATGTTAAATGAACTTTTTTCTGAGCTCTCTACGTGTAAAAGAACGGATATAAGGCTTATATGGTTAAGAAATTACGTAATCCTTTCTCGCTTTAAATTGTCGCTTTCATTTCTCGCTTTGTATAAATAGCGTTGCTCATTTACGCGGTAACATCTCTGTTGAACAGTTGCAAGACTCTGTAGCGTGTGATGCTGTCGGAACCGTAACGGAGTTCAGTGATCGAGCAGAGAGGCAGTAACCCCTAGGGCTGGTCGCTTCAATTACCCAAACCAAGTCACCGGTCTTTAAGTATTGCTCGGCGTGGTTCAGCACCGGGACATACTCTTTGATCCGACGAGACCAAATAGCGGTAGACTACGACTGCGCAGGGGCTTACCGCTTTCAGTGATCAAACTCGTATTTTCTAATAATCTATCAAATGTATTAATACCTCGGTTCTTGGTTACTCTTGATCACGTTAACTTCATACAGATCTATTGAACAAGCTCCAGTGGTCAAGGTTTTTTTTAGAACTGTCCTCTCAGTTTCAACTGTCTTTTAGGGCAGAAACGTAACGAAAAGTGGTTTTCTGATCCATGTTATCAATTGTTCGATATCAATCTTTCAATGTCATAAGCCTTAAACAACATGTCCAGTAAAACTGGGTTGATATGAATATGTTTTAGTGGTTTAAAACAACAACTGGTATCTGGTTCAAAAAAATCGAAGCAGGTTTACAACCAAAACCCCGTTATAATCGATTAAAAGTGAGTGTGCGAGCATAGTATGTCTTCCATGTCTGAAGATATCATAAACGAGTTGAGGGAGGTGTTTGAACACTTTGACCAGAACAAGGATGGAAAACTGACTGCGTGTGAACTGAAGGCTGTCATGGAAAAGGCTATTGGGGAGGAAATCACGTTAGAGTACGCACAACACCTTATACAGCAGGCTTCTAATGGTTAGTCTAACTGATCACCCCCCCCCCCCCTGTTCTCCAACCCCCCCCCCCCCCCCCACCCACCGTAGTGCTAAAATATCCATTAAGCTTATTCACAATGAATTAAAAAAGATCTGATATTTTTGGCTTGCCCCTGCGGTACTTAACTTTTTGGGTGAGCGCGGCCTCCGTCTACCTTGTAAGTTATGCACCCCAGGGCAAACGCAAAAGATCCGATAATTATTAATTTGTTGTAAATAAAATTCTTGATGTTTTGCACTCAAAAGTATCCGGCTGATGGAGCGGGATAAGAAATAGGGAAAAGGATACAGATCGAGACTAATAGAGTGTCATCAATAACGAATCCTGTGAATCGCGCATCTTATAAATCTTGTCAAGGAAGGGTTAATTTTTGGATGTTAAGCATGGTTATTGAAACTTTCCATTACCAGGGAAGTAACCGATCATTGATATTATTTATTATCATTCCAGTTCGAATCAGATGGAATCGGAGACATAGGATTTTGAGCTCCCGCTCGTTTATGACCTAAAAACTTCCAAAATAGTGAAATCACTTAAAAATATTTTTTCAGGAAAAATGAATTTCTAAGGGTTTGAAGTAAAATTCACGGAATAAAAATTATTTGCAAACAACTTCCGCTTTATTGTTTATTTTCAGCATTCTTATTTGAAAAAAAATTCTAGTGAGTTATGAGTTGCGTGATTTATTGCCCCGTTTTTTCAACAGTGTTAGATATCAATTTTATGTCATTTTATCAACTTTCACTCTTATTTATCAAATAACCTGATCAATTCACCCCTTGTAATTGGTGCCGCTAACATTAAAAAAGAATCATTGCGTTTGACTAGGAAATTTACGTAAAAGAACTCATTTTTTTTACAAAAGTAAAGGATTTCGGCTGAAAAGTTTGCGGAGTGGGTTGATATAGAGGAATTGATATAGTTAATACAGCCAAAAACATTTGACCTAAAAGGAGAGCCGGATGAATGGGGTTGACAAGATATAGAACCGCGCGAAAAATAAAGTTCAATGCAAAAGATATCAATATCTTCAATATATTCTAACATGTTCCTGGCATATATTTCTAAAAGTGAAATTTTTGTAAAACTGAAAGGTCCTTGAACAAATCGATGATGCGAAATTGCAGTTCAGTTTGAGTTGTATAGAAAAAATTGACGGACTTAAAGTAAACATGAATAGACCACAATTAACTTTGAAAATGAAATTTAAAGATTTTATTTCTTTCAGAAATTGTTTATTGTTTCTTTCATTGAGCAATAATATTGTAACATAAAACAACTTCAGTCCAGATTCGCTTTTAATTTTGAACGCTTTTCAGCAATTTAAGCCGGGTCTTGACTAGTGAAAAATTAATGGAAAATTACGTAAATTGAAGAAAAAAAAACATTTCAGAAGTATAGTTAAATATTGACCGCTTCAAAGCGCAATGCTTTGTTTCCAAATTATGTGTACCAAATAGGTCAAATACTTAATTTGACCACAATATTTCCTCTATAAGCAAGATAATAGATATTTTTGTTGTTTCGTATTAATAGGAAAACAGACATTCAAACAGTTCATAAAAATCGATTAAGTATTCAAAACAACTCCGAGTCTAAAATTCAGTGTTGCTGGAGATTCTATTTTTGACTGTCGTGGACAACAACTGAAAATACACCCGCGGTCAATATTCAAAGTCTACTTTAAAAATCTGCTTTTATTTCATTTTATATTTTCGAAAAACTAAAAAAAAGATGTTTTCAATCATCAATATATTCTCATTGTCTCATTTCCCGACACTTTGTAATCGCATGATCAACGCTGAAAGATTTCTTTCTAAATTTCCTCCACTTATTGTAGTGATATATTGACAATCATTTTCATCAAAAATGCTGAGAAAAAGTAACAGTTTTAGAAAAAGTAACAATCTTGCAACATTTCCGCTGAAGAGTAATCAAGAGGCGCGAAAGCTCAAAGGGAGCCAAACAAATTCATAAAATGAAAACATCAGATTTTGAATTGTAAAAAATAAGGGAATCCAGCACAATTGCCAAATCTATTATCGAACAAATCTTTACAAAAAAAATCATAAATCTTAGAATATCATTATTTTACACTGAGTTCTAAACTTCCTGTTTCTACTGTTGCTGTGCACATGTGTTCTATAGGACAGCAGGAGCATCTCAGTCAGCATTGTTTCATAGCTCTACACGAGCACTTGCAAAATGGTTAAGCGTAAAATATGATGAAAATTGACAAAGAAGCAGAAAATAATTTTGGGTACATTCTAGAAATCTAAGTGAACAAAGACATCAAATTGAAAATAGATCACTCAGAAAACAGAAATTGTAACTGATTCAAGATTTTGTGACTGCATGTCAATTTTCAGGTCAATAAGGAGATGTATAACACTGAGACTAATATTATTGAGTCACATTTTATTTCTGGATCAATACTAATGAAACCCCAAGGAGTACAATGAAACTAAAATAAAACCATTTCACATTAATATGTTCAGGGTCACATTTAATTATGGGAGATGTCAGAAGAAAAAAATAATTATTTACGCAAGTTTCAGGGACCGATCCTTTTAGAAAAGGTCGTTGAATTATTAGAAAGTCAAGATCACTTGTTTGATTGGTTGGGAGGGGGAGGGGGGGGGGGGGGGTAAACAGAATTTCATTGCTCAAAAGTTTTTTTAATTACATATGGTAAAGCAAGATTCACTTTAAGGAACAGATCCGTACACTTAGTATCTTTCCGATTTTTTTTCTATTTATAATGAAAAATAAAGATAATTCCTATTTTAGCAGCCATTTTGTAAAAAAAATTATTATTATTGAACTTCAAATATTTTGCGACAATTTTTCAAAACAATTACTGTATTCCTGATAAAAAAGGTTCCATTTTTAAGTATAAAGAAAGGCAACTGATGATAATAAGCAGAAGTCAAATCCCAAAGTTTACTCTTAAGTTCTGCATTTTTGTGAAACTATTCAACTAAATTGAGAGATTGAAATAAAAGCCAATTAGTTTGAAATTAGCCACATTTTTTTCAAAAACTGAAAAGTTTTGAATAATCAACCTTTTTTCATTGTGAACATTTTTTGCGCTTTGTGAACTGATGATATTCATCTTGTCCTGTGAAACTTAAAATTTCAGCTTTAGAAAAAATAAGTGTTTGCAGAACTTTGTCCAATGTTTTTACTGTTGTTGTCTACATTGATTATATTGCGCAGTAAGAGTAATTTCGGTCAGCCATATTTTTTTAGCTGTGCAACAGCTCTTGTAAATTTTTTAAAGTGTAAAGTGTAAAATTCAACAAAAATTATTGAAGTAGAAAAAGTTTTAGTGCATTCTGAAAGATTACAACTTGAACATAGATTCCTAAGAAAATTAAATTTGTAAATGGCTAAGTTTCTGTCTGTTTATAGGCTGCTCTTAGACCAATAAAAAGTGGTATAAAAACAAGACTTAAGTTTTTGTGAGTCGTTTTAATTTTTATTCAATGCTAAGGAAACCCCAAGGAGTACCGTGAAACTCAATTAAGACTATTTCACATTGATATGTTCAGGATCACATTTAACGGTTAAAGAATTCAAAACAAAGCATAATTTGCAAATATGGATCCTTTTACAAACGAAAAATTACATATGTAGTTTACTTAATGGATTATCACGTGGTCACTTGGGGCAAAAATTACAAAAAAAAATCATTTTAACGAATGTCAGTTGCGTATGGAAGAGAGAAACTCAACTTTTTAACTACGTGAAAGTTATAAGTGCTCATTTATTAAATATCTATTTTTTCTCAATGGTTGGAGTAGTTAATTTGTATTTCAAAAGGGCTCAGTGGGCACCTTCAAAATTTATGACACTTACTTTCAAAACTTTGAAAAAGTTGGCTGTATCACCTAAAATTTTAAATAGAAGCATTTTCAAAACGCTGTTGCCAATTAATGGATCCTATTAACAGAAATTGGTCTGTTTTCTCAGAAAAGACATTTAAAACTTTAATGCGAGCATTTATTCCCAAAAAATATATTTTTCATCTAAATGCACGTCAATTTGCTTATTTGATGGTTAGTTTTCTCCATCCAGAATGCTATAACTGATCTTTACTAGTAAATTAAAGCCGTCGCTGGCGTCTTTACACCTTCATTCTTTTGGAAGTCTGAAACGCTGGCTTCCACACTGCAACTTTAAAAGCTATAGGTCTCCACAGAGTTGCAACGCAATCAAACGTTTGAATAAATCCCGACATGCAAATGAACATCAAAATGCTGATATCTACAAGTTTTAATTTTGAACTTTGACCTTCGATTTGTTCGATTTGCGCTGCAAATTACATAAGATGTCAAACTTTTCTTAATTTTTTTTGAAAAAATGTCAAAAATGGCCATACATTAAATCGATGTAAAATATTGATCAAAGCGTGGATTAAAAATGTATATGGATTTGTTCTCCCATTTACCCCTGCGCTGTACGTTTGCGCACAAGTTACAAAATAATCATTTTTACTTAGCAAATAATTAATTTAAATATATTACGTGTTATTGGGTTTAAAATAACCTGCACCCAATAAGCCGGGTTGCGAGGGGGAATAACCGAAAAAGATTCAACTTCTTTCAAAATTTTGAATCCGAACTGAAAATTTTTCTATAGATATCGGTTTTGTAACTTGGTTAAGCAACAATAATTTGCTTTACAGGTGTTTCCTATTTTCCTATAACAATAGTAACCTGGTTTATTTTTTGCCTTGATTGCTGCCTTGCAAGAATCTTGAAAGCTTTGAATCATCTTGCACGATTCTTGCAAGATTTGAATCCGCTCATTACTAGGGTCGTAATCAGAATTAGCATTCTTGTGGGTTTGCTATTTGTTCAGGTAACCAGTTTTGTGACTTTGAGCATTTCTTGGCCTTCATGAAGAAAAAGATGCACCCCGAAATCACAGATCAGGATTTAGAGGACGCCTTTAAGGTATGTTTAGTTCAATTCCCAGACACTGATTGCATCACATCAAATTAAACCATCAGGATAACTTGGTAAATTTTTCTTAATCAATAGATCAGAAGAAAAGCTATTTCCACCTTACATTGTGAGAGATTTACAGAAAGTTCACCCGAATAGGGCTTCATTTTTGGGGTCGAACATTTGATTAGGATCTCAATTTTATCAAACTTTTTAAAACACGCAAGAGCTAGACTGAAAACACCGAAGCTGCAATGCCAGAAAATGAAAATCTAACGCCAGAAGTTGAAACGGCGCGATCTTCTAGAACTTTAAAATTCGAAATGTGGGTGTTTTTAAGAAAAATTACGTGATGTTGCAGTAGCAATGGTTACGTGACTCTTCTCGAAGTCACTCAGAACTTCTGGCGTTTATCGAAAACCACGAAGCGGTTCAAGATTTTACGCCAGAATTTTGAAGTGACTTCTGCAGTCAGATAACCATGTTTAGAACTCGAAATGCACACGTTTTAAAATGAAGCAAGTCAACTGAAGTCAAGTTCTGGCTAAGTAGCAACTTCTGGCATTTTAAATTCTGGCTTTGCAGACTTTCGGCATTTTTGAATGTGCGCATGAATGTTTTAAGTCATTAATTGTCCTGTTTTCAACGACAAAAGTCGTCAAGGGTCCTAAAAAAAGAATTATGAAAAAACACCTAGCATAAAAGCCGAAAAACCATTTTTTAAAAACGTTAAACCGCAAACAAGACCAAATCGCAATTCATTAGAAAGGTGCTACATCTTTGTTTAGACTAAGACTCAAATTGACAGCAAAGAGCGAAAGAGTGGCGAAGCTCAAAAATCCAGTTTTTTAAACAAACATTTTGAATTGTCATAAAAATAAGTTTTCAAATAAAAAACGCTAGACAGATTAAATTGAAGGTCCTTCGGACGCCAATTGGACCTGTCATTAAAGGATTTAGATCATCATACAATTAAATCGCAGCAAAAACAGATTAAAAAAACAGTCATTAATCCCCAGAAACCATGAGCTTTTAACTCAAAATGTAAAATAAGTTCGTTCGGCCTCAGCTGTTTTTCAAAAAAGTTAAAACTTCAACACGCCTAGGGAAAAAACTAATATCCATTTAGAAATTATAATTTTTCTAAATGGATAATTTAAGCTTAGCGGGCTTTCTAACGATACCATTCGCAACTCATTACGATGATTTCATCAATCGGTCAAAATTGACTCAGCAAAAAAAACGAGTTGAGCATAAAAATCCTCCCCCACTAAAGTGGGTCGGAAACTATAGATGCCATTAAGGGGGTGAACTATTGAGCGACCTTTTTGAACATCTGCATTCAAAACCTAAAAGTGTTAGAACTAACTCCGACAAAATGAAACCTTTGTCCCTCTTTAGCAAAAAATAATGGTTAACCTATCGAGTAAGTAGGCATTATTTTAAAGTAAGTTAGAGATAAATTAATGATTTTAAAGCATCACACTGCAAAATCCCAGCGAAAACATAAAAAACCAGCGCTTAATCCCCAGAAACCATGAGCTTTTAACTGAAACTGTAATATTAGTTCGTTGGGCCTCAGCTATCTGTAAAAGGGATCTGTCAATTATAGAATTTTGATTTGGAATCAATCCTGTCCGAAATAAATATCAAAGAAACAATAGCAAAAAAAATTGAAAAGACAAAGCCCAGATACAATCCGACGATTTTATAGCAAAAAAATTAGGATTAGAACAAAACCAGCCTTGATATTGCTGATTGTCCATACAGAACACGTTTTTCTTCCCTTCCGTATATGAAAAAATTGGTAATTTGAGACAAAAATCAATATATCAATAATGATGTTTTTTGGACAAATATTGAGTCAAAATCGCGAAAAGAAGCAACATTTTTCTTTCAGAGCACTCTCATAATAATTAAATAAAGATCTAGCCCTCTCAGAAGTTTGAAAAGACCGCGTCAGCAGTTTTTAGATTTGTACTTCCGGTGAACTTTTCTTAAATAGCTAAAGCAGCATACTTGGTCACCTTTTGATGAAAAATGGGTAAATTCTGAAAAAACTATTTAGCCAAAAATTTCCAATATCGTTAACAAGTTCAACAAAATTCTGATAAATTGACTTAAAAACCACCAAAAATTTCGAGAAATGTGAACAAAACAACGGTAGCCAGACTGATTTTCACATAATTTAAAAACTCATCAAGTCCTCGGGAAAAAAACTTAATTTTTCTAATGTGATATTTTACGCTTGGTGGGCTTTCTAACGATACCATTCGCAACTCTCTAGGATTTTTATTTCAATCGGCCAAAATTAACTAAGCAAAAAAAGCTCAGTTGAGCATAAAGTTCTTCCCCCACTAAGGTGGGTCGGAGCCTATAGATGCTATTGAGTGGGTGGACTATTGAGCAAAGTTTTTGAACAACTGTATTCAAAACTTAAAAGTTAGAAAAAACTCCGACAAAATGAAACCTTGGCCTCTTTTTAGCAAAAAAAATGGTTAACTTATTGAGCAAGATTTTAAATTACGTTAATCACCACTCATTTTTTAAATAAAAAAGGGAACAGAACTGCTTTTGTAACACAATTTATATTTTGAAAAATTACAAAAGGATAGTTATGCAAGCCATTGAAATTTTTCTAGTGCAGCAGCGTTAGAATCCCTAAAGCCTTCCCCAAAAACATAGATATGATCAACAAAAGCCTCGAAGTAGGGAGGAAATTTGCATAAACAATGTTGGCATTGTGACAATCTTTCGTAAAAAAATTACAGCTAAATAGGTGTTAAAAAATTTTCAACAAATTAATTTTCAGTTCTCCATTTTCAGTTCTGAAAAGTTATTGCGATGCAAGTTTTTAACTTGTTTTAATGCTGTGATTTTTTTCTTTCACAAATTCATTCTTTAATATGAGGTGAATGTTAAAACGCTGAAATAAAACACGATTACTGTTAAAATATCCGATTTTATATAAATCCATCACATCATGTACAGTTTAAATTGCAATTGTTTCTGCGTAATTTAATAGTACTCTCGCTTGAACGGTGACGTACAACCAAGCCGACCTACATCTATTATGAAATGCAGAAAATTCCATTTTAAATTTTTCACCCTCCTCTGTTTGGTGCCCCAGGGTGACCATGGTCTGTTTGTTCTGACTCACACCTGCTTTTCTTTCTGTCCGCGACCCAATTGTTTCTAGTACTTGCGAATTTTGACCTAATCCTGGGAATAATGTTTTCAGGAGTTTGACCACGACGGAGATCGAGTGATCACGCGAGAAGAACTGAAACAGGCGATGAAGAATCTTGGGGAGGTGTTGACGGACGAGGACATCGATTCCATCATGAAGGAGGCAGACCACGACGGAAATGGAACCATCGACTTCGACGAATTCAAAAAGATCGTACTAGGACACTAGGCAAAATGATCTCACACCGCTCTTTCTCATTATAGCCAACCCCCCCCCCTTTCATTTTTACACCCATTGCCAAACCGAGTGGGGTTGCTGTGACACCTCCATTACCGTTAAAAAGTACCATTAAGCGGGAAATTTTTACGCAATTGTGGGTATGAGTTATAGTTATCTGGAGAGGAGGGGAGGTGGAAGGGAAGGGGGTTTGGTTATTGAGAAAGATCCCTTATCTCTAAACAGTAAAAGTTACGGTATAAAAACTGTCGATTGACGATATGATATTTTACTATTTGTAATATTAACTCCGATTAATAAAACCGTTTTTCAGCTATTTTAAAAAAGTTGCTTCAATCACATTTTAATAGCGTTATACTTTTCTGGGAAAAATAGTTGATAACTTTTAAAATCACTTAGAGTAAATTTTTTGTTTTGGATAAAAATTATTATTGGCTCTGGAATATTTCATGCATTTCCTTATAATTTATAAATGTTTCCATTATGACCCCCATGCTCGCCCTCCCCTGACGAGTAAATAGACTCCCAGTTATGTTGTTTTTAAAGTAATTAGGGGGCGAGGTTTTAGTTATATATCTCTAATTGACTTTCTCATTCATCATTATACCCCTTGCCCCCCCTCCAGGGTAGTGGACGTGACCACTAGCCTGGGGGGTGGGGCTATAACGATTAATGAGATAACCAATTGGAGATATAGTCATAGCTAATGGGGAGGAGGGGGGTTAAGATACACGAAAAAATTAGAAAAAAATGCTGCATAACATTTTAAAATCTACCTACATAGTAAGCCCAAAAAGACCTTGATTAAAAAGTCGAAACAGATGACGCAAACACTCCCTCAGTCTTCATTTACATATTGAATCTGTCTGCTAATAACTATTCATGGTGTAATTAGAAGTTTATACCGCATACGCTGTTGCAATTTTTTGTCATATGTCATAGATCACCGATAAAATTGTGCTTTAAATAACTCAATCGATTAGTCTATCAATTTCGTTCCTCGCCCATCTCACTCCACCCCATCCCACCCACGAAGACGCTTACATAATACCGAATAATAATATTGGTTTTTCCCATCCCCCCCCCCCCCCCCCCCCCCAAGAATGACAAACCCCTTTATGGTATGAATACGGTAATGGGGGGCTATAATGGGAAATGAGAAACACCCATAATTTTTATAGGGATGTAGGCAACGGCTCTAGTTTGGAGGAGTGCGTTGGACTGGGGGGAGGGGGGGGGGTGGAACGCGGAACGGAGTAGATATACTATTGGCATCTAATATATTCGATATTTCCCCCCGTTCATTTGATTAATTTATTTTTAAGTGTTTTCCATGAGTGTTATGTTGAAGTTGCTGTATTCCCACATTAAATGCCTGTTTACATACACACCAACTGTTATTATGAATATTTTATATTTAATTTGAAAAATTGCTGGATGTTTTTCATAGTTTTGCACATAAAGAGCAGAATTTAGGATGAATACCAGAACCTACAAAATGGGACTTTTTATAGCCCCGCATAATATTTAACCCCTCGCATAGCATGAATGTAAAAACTAAGCGGAGGGTATAATGGGGTGGGGAATAAACCCAGAAAAACGTTGCTAGCTAGCACCGCTCAGGAAAACTCGATTACCAAAAAGGAACCAAATTTTAAGACATATCATATTAGAAAAAATTATCAGCTTTTAAATAAAACATATAAAAGATAATCAATATTACATATTTTTTCCGTTCCCGCTGACAGGTGTGATTGCTGTGGGTGACCCAAAATTTGGCCCGTGATTTTTGAAATTTTTCCTATACCGCATGAAAGTCATGGCGATATAGTTTCAAAGATATATAGCGTCTAATTGTTCATTCCCGCCTGAAATCGGATGAAAAAGTATTACGGCAATTGCAGGACTTTTTATGAAAATGCATCCCAAAAATCTGACATCAACAAGTCAATATAAATGTTGTGTGCAGTGAGCTTTCCGCAAAATTTGGAGCGCAGACTAATTTAATTCACCGCTGCTAATTTCACCTGTCAAATACGGGCTACCAAATTTTGTCGCACCATTTTGTCCGTTTCACCTCTATAAAACCACAAAGCATATCTCATTAAATGTGAAAACGGCCTTCAGTAGGCGGTGAATTACGACAAACAAAGTAAGGATTTTTTGCCACCAAATCCGAAAATACAGTTAGAACTATTGTCGAACTCAACGAACAGTTTTATTTCAAGCTATTATCAATTAAAACAACCCGTTCCACAATTAAGGCGTCTTTTGGCCCACAACACTTGTTGCCGATAATGAGAGAGTTCATTTATCCTCGCTTGATAAGTATGAATACAGAATAACAAAAATTAAATCAAAACAATAGAAATTACGATAAAGTAAAAGTCTTTTAAATTATGATAGGTATTAAAAATTACCTAAAGATGCAATTCCCGATAATCCTCAGTTAATTTAAGCAATTTCCGATTGAGCATTGAGATCAATACTTTTGCGCAAAAAAATGCCAAGAATCTCAATTTGTCAAATGATGTCGACAAATGTGACTTTGATGACTAATTTGACAAGATGTCGCAATTCTATTGCGAAATAGTTCCGATATCGCAATTTAAACCATCCAATAGTTGGCTCTACTTCGTTTCAACTCAAATCATTTAACCCCGCATATTTTAACCCCCATCTCGTTTAACCTGTCTTTTATCAATTCACCTCGCCAATTAGTAGACGACACAGCAGATATGTTTTGTCATAATTAAGCGGATAACTTAATCCTATGTTCGGTTGCGATAGTTTCATATCAATTCCCACGGGCATCTAAGGCATGGCCATGGCCCGTGAGGCATGGCTGAGTGATTAATTTTAATTAGTGGTCCTAATTATATAAAAGATTAAAATCGGGGAGGCGATAAGCGAGGGAGGGGTAAAATGATAGAGGGGTAAATAAATCGGGTGTCATGATAGGTGGTTAAATAAATAAGGGTGAAAAAAAAGTACACCGCCAAAAGCAATGTTTTTCAATAGATGCCTGATGAATTTTACTGTTTACTATTTAAATAATTAACCAATAAGACTACGAAATCTTTGTCGAACTCTTAGATTGTGGCGGAAAATTTTTTGAAGCCTGATGTAGCCCTCAATTACCCTAAAATAAATCCCATTTCCCCCTTAATATGAGGATAAACTTAGGCAGGAATTTCTTTCAACATATCCGCAAAGATGGTTATCTTTTTTTCGCTTAAAAGTTAAAGCTTAAAGTTAAAAAATGAACGCCTCCAGTACAGGATTATGCGTATGAGATGGAACGACTCAAAATCATTTCCTTCATGGCACAGAGTTCAAAACTGTCTGTGGATCACGTGCTAACGAATTCAGGAAAACTTTAAACAGTCATCGGAGGATCTATAGCTCGAATCAAAAACTATCAAAAACAAAAAATAGGGATTGTATTAAAGCTTCCTTTTTCTGAAACTTTTTCACTGAAAAATCGCCCAAGCATGACCTGGCCCTGCTTTTAAAATTCTGAAGCAACAATTTTAGAAACAGAACAAATTTTCTCGAACGACTAGAGAAGCAATCAATTTACAAGGTGGCATAGGCCAGAGAAACTTTTCTGATGCAAAGACTCCTGGCAAAGGAAGTGTGCGAACCCTCAACCTACACTCTAGGACTCCCTGTCGGTAATCACTTTGCTACACGGGCTAGTGCTATTATTATAAAAATATTGCATAAAAAGACACGTTTACAATAATTGCTTCAAACTTCGTTTGAGAGCAATTATTAATAACTCAATTGATCAAAACGTTCAAAGCTGATGAAGTGAAGGGTAGTTTAAAAACTTCTGCACAGATTTCGAAATTGCAAACAATAATTGAGTTCTACAAATGGCGTCGTCTTAACTGTAAAAAAGCACTAGTCTTAACTCTCTGCAAGCAAACTGCAACGAAAAGAGAAAAAAATTTGAACCGTGTGCTGTATTCAAAGTAAACAAAAACTACTCAAGTTCTAGAAGTAGACGAAAACTAAAATGAAAATGCCAAAAGCTTGTCACCAACTCTTACCGCTTAATTGGATTCACCTGATACAAAAAAGACCACTTTGGGGAATTGTGGAATTGGTCAACCAATATGAGGACCCAGATTCCAGAGCGCAAAATGAACCAAATATTTTGTTTTTCATTTGAAAGCGGAGCTGGTTCAACATTTGTGTTGCAAAAATATTTCTTAAATCAATTTTTTGCATCTTATCTTGGTTAAACTTAAACCGGTGAATATATAAATTTGTTTGTTTCGTTCTAGGCAGCAATATAAGGTACCACTGCTGAGGTTTAATTGTTGTCAAATTATTATTAGTTCCAGCATACACCGATTAAAATTTACCTGGGCTGGCTTAGTTTGCTTTAATTGCAAAATGAAAAACCTTAATCATGCATAGCTCCAAGTACGAATACGACATGGAACTTTCGGGTACCGCCTTATTGTAAGTTAATTAAAAAGCGCCTATAGCGCAGAGCTAAAAGAGTGTTTCAAAGTAAGAAATAGAATTAGATTAAATCAATTTTTACTGTATGTCGCAGGCGAATCTAAAATTTAATTCAGATATTCAGGCATTAACAAAAAAAAACAAAGAATCATCAGAAATTATATATAGCAAATTATATATCAGAAATTTGCTTAAAACTAACTTGAAATCCAAAACTTGATAAACTGACATCTGGTACAGTTACCAGCTGCTAATTTTTCCATAAAAAGAATGAATCATGGAAAAATTCATGGGTATAAACGTGCGTAATATCATGTATAAACCTCATGAAGAGGGGGTAAAAATGTGAAGATAATTTTTATCGTCCGAGGGCGTACCCTCCCATTCAATAATTACACGATCTGGACCACACTTTTTCTGTTCATACCTATATCCGCCGGGGGCAGTCTTTTGAAATTTCGAACCGGAATGGTGTAATTAGAGTGTACTTTTTAGTAATCCACTCCTTATTACACCCATTTCAGAGCAAAAACGGTGTAGATACCTTTTAAATCGTACATTCATACAATCTTTTCTTCCAATAATTAAGAGTGAAAAAGGCATCACACCTCAGCGTGGGTTTTAAAAGAAATTGGGGTACCATTTTCTTCTCTTTTTCATGGCGCTTTCGAGTCATAATTGCGAAAATTCGCACATAACCTCGACTTAAAAAGATATACAAGTTTGGCAGAACTACTTCGCAATATATCGCACTAAATCGAATAAATTCATAGAAGTTCGATTAGCCACACTTGTGTCTGGATTGTCTGATTATGGCCAATTTTTCTCAGAACCGCATGGATCATATTTCTACCACCCCACTTAAATGGTGCTTTCGGCAATTAAATGGTACCAAAACTTTAATAGGTTCTAAAATAGCTCGATTGTGTCTTATGTAGCAATAAAATTTGCCGAACAATAATTATTGTTTCAAGACACTTTTATTGTCCAAACAATTTACTGTCCAGCCATTCGAGGACTGTTGCGTTAGTTCGAGTGAAAGTCGAGGACATCACGCAAAGTCCAAACAAATTCTTTTAATACTAAAAATCTGTCAAGGACAGTCTTTTCATGCTTATAATCAATCGAGGATGGTATTTTACTAATTGCAGGCCTAGTCTGGGGCGCGCAAAATGAATCGGACTACAAATCAGACTTTACATAAGTGTTTAAATTACGCGTTTCATGTTCTGCGCCAAAAATTTACTTGAACTACTTTGACAATTGTCAAATCAAAAGACGTTTCTTCTATGAACAATGCTGTTTTGGAAATCGAATTGGCGTGTTTGTATGTCACTCCACACTATGTTGATAGTTGCAAAAGACAAGCTGTTGCTTACACAATTCCTCATTTCAAAAACTACGTAATTTCTTAACCCAACCAAAAAATAACGCAATTTCTTTTCAACCAGAAGACAATCATTACCAAGGATACAGCTTACAAGACATTCAATAATTCTTTGATTAAGCCTCCAAGCTACAAATGAGAAGGAAGACAAACACTCTTTCCCGCTCACCACGTTTGTGAATAGAACATATCATCCAAACAAAAGCTGACTACATTACAGATTACATCAAAAGAGAGTGAACTGAAATTAATGAAGCGTGTAGTTATTTCACTCCGATGAGCTCGCTGCTCGCTTTTACATTACTGCGATTAGGCCGCTGCCCTATGTTACGAAAACAATTCTATTAAATCAGTCTCAGTAGTGAAGTCGCGTAGCCCATTATCTTGATCTGCCGGAACAGTCAGGTGGGATTCTGGCCGGAATTCGCTTCCACCGCCAAAAACCTAAGGATAACTATTCTTTTTCTCCCGAATCTGCAAATCCACTTCTTAACCAAATCATTCTTAGATTTTAGTACTTTCTACCTTCCATTATCATTAAATCTCATTCATAATGATAACAGGAAACACAGAGCGGCTAGCACTTACCTGACATTTACTCCCCAGCCATGAGCGTCAAGTCGCCCAACATAAATCCTTCACAGTATGATCCACCAAGACTTACTCCTGCCAGTTGTCCAAAGTGAGAACTTTGGACGTATTATATCTGAACACGTTTCAATTATTCTCCCTTCTGTTTTACTTTCATCGCACCATCTTTTTGACCACTATTACCAGCCTCCAAGAGAACATACTATAGCAAGAATTATATATAATGTCTAAGTGCAAAAACGGAACTGAAAAAACCCCTTCGATCAAATTATATACAGATGTTTTTCAAAAAATGAATCCACGAGAAACGGACAACCCCCACAGGTCATTAAAATTGTGCCTCCGCTCACAAAAGCAATACTAAAAAGTTCCTAAAAACTTACTGAAGACCATAAACAATGTGCATCAACAATCATTCAGAAAATTTCCGCTGGCCTTAAGAACCAAATAACAATTTAAAAACGTTTTTAAGAGTTGTTGAGCAAACAAGACAGTTTAATCGTGGTGAATCCATCAGCTGGAAAACCCTACATAGATGCGAAAAAGACATCAGGTATAAACCTCCTAGGACGAAATAAACTTCTTCTGGGAACGCAACAACCTTAAGAAGGTTGAAATAAATTCCATAACCTGCCGTACGCCAGCTCAGCAGACAATATTGTTGTCATTGCTCAATTTACTGGAGGGTGTTCACGCCCTGAATGAGTGTCAGAAAGACTGATGGGCTCCCTGACGGAAAATTCTATACAGGAAATGCAAGCCTAGAAGTGAGCGTTCAAAACGAAAAATCAATGGAGAAATTTACGGAATGGTTGCAAAATGCTCAGTTGGATGAGTATGATTGGTTTTGTGTAGCCATTTTTTTAACGCCCCCTGCCTGCATTATAAACAAAACTGCAAATCACCAAAAAAACGATGGAAAGGGCATGATACGAAAAGGTGTCGCTTGAACAAAATTATTCCTCCAGCCTACTCAAACCCCGACAGCTAGCGTGAACGTGTCACACAGTGTTGAATGAGAAGCAATCTGAAATCGTTGGAAGCGGTTCACTTTTCAACACCAATGAGTGTCTTGAAATCGATGGAAAAGGAAAAAGTGTCAAATCTTGCGATGAACTGGGGCCTGACTGCTTGACAAGCCAACCTGAATATAGTAATGATTGTTCAAAAACCCAATTTTAAGACCAAGCGTGGAAGCGCTCTTCATATAAACGAGAGAGCATAGAAACTTTGAAAGAACCTCCACTAAACGATCTCCAGAATTTTAACCCAAACCAAGAGTTTCAACACTTTCCGGCCTCGCCAGTCAATTTTCAGTTAGTTAAGAAACCCATACCCGGAAAACAGAACAAACGGCAAACATACTGAAATAAAAAAAAGAAGCAACAAACAACTGAAGTGCTCACCATAATTTTTTTTATAACGTCTCAACCAACAGTTGGTGTCTTTGCCTCCAAAGAGTTTAACGAAAGCTCTGAAAGCTAAAACTAACTTGAAAAAAATCTTTAAAAGCTTTAGATTACCACAAATTTGATGCATACGCTAAGGCCTGTGAAGGTCACTATGGATGGCTAATAATAATTTTGAGCAATAACCTTTTAAAGTGACTCGCATAGATCTAATACTTTGCTTTAGCGATACATCACTTCGATCAATCAATGTCTATCTTCCACCAACCTCATTTTAACGAAAGGCCGCTCAAGTATGCGATAACTTATGCACAACTAACTCTACCCACTACTATAAGTGACAGAAATCCCTCTCTCGAATCAATCCTTTTTTCACAATCCTTGAGCATGAAATCTGTAGCTACACAATACGACTGAGTAATTTCTGGTAACAATATTTTACATGAGAACTGAAGTAACTTAGTAGTTAATCGATGCCCCGCTAAATAGGAACTCAACAAACAAGTCCTAAATGATAACCGAAAATTGGGTCTCGCTTTATTCGCAGATTTCCTTAATGTCCGTAATGAAGACTATAAGAGCTATGAACAACTAACTTAATTTAAAACAGAACGACTCTAAATTTCCTAAACGTGAACACGAATAGAAGAAAAACGAGTAGAATATCCCATCTTTTAAAACAAAAACGCATAGTCGAGGAGCAGATTAGCTCGTACAGCAATCTATCGAGATACGTATGAAGAATGATATCAAAAAAGTAACAATAGTGAAAGCAGGGAAGCATACAACAAGTACAGGCTTTGAGCTAACCTGTATTCCTGACTAATTCTATGGCTCCAACAACCAGAGCAGAATCATGAAACCATACTATCAAACATGGTGCAGCAACTGCCCACCTCTTTCAAACGGAAAGCACAGACTATCGAAACCAATATCACCTAGCGAAGTTGAAGCCGCTAATAGGAAATTGAACGACTAGAGCTCCACTGGTGCGGACAGGCTTACAGCCTACTTATACATTCAGTTTAAAGAACAACAGAGCACAATCTTCTCCGATCTGTTTAACAACACAAGAGAAGGAAGAAATTCTGCAACATAGTTTAAAAGCAACATTTAAAATCTTTCCGAAAACGGCTAAAACCAATGAAGCAATATTCTATTGTCCAATTTTGCTAATGGAAACTATCTTATGTCGTCAGTACAAGACTCTTCTAAAAATGTCATTGGGCCATATCAGAGAGCTTATCTAGAAACTCGGCCCATGCACCAAGGGATTTCGAAAGCACGTTTTAACCTGGAGGCAATTATGAAAAACTCAACAATAGTAGGCTCACTTTAGTAAAACGTTCGACCACTCAGACTGTTCCTATGTTTTTCTACTCCTACAGCCATTACATCATCCAAACAGTTTGATGTCCTTGATAAAGGAATCTAAAGCAAATCTGTCTTCAATCAATAAATTAAAAGTTTCGGTTGGCGACAGAATAGAAAATCAACGTGGGGTATGACAATGTTGGCCACTATCCGCACTAACTTTTGTCCTGGGAATCGAACCACTCTTTCGCAGCCTGCAAAGCCCTTTCGTCAGAAAAAAATTCAAAAAGAGCCTGAGCGTATGCAGATGACGTTGTTCTTTTTCATCAAACAAGACTCAATTGAAACAGCATTCGATCACGTTAGCGAATCTTGTGAGCAGACCCAATAGTGATCAGGAACACCGCAAGGACACCTACGGTTTACAAACACGGGGCAAAAAGTGAATTTCAAACTACAAAATCATTTAAACACCTCGGTGTCCTTCTCTCCACTACGAATGAGCAATGTAGCGTCAATGCTATTTACGAAAGAACTTGAGACGGACCAACTGGTCCTTTGCCCGCTGCCCGAACGCGGTAAAAGTCTATCGATTGAAATGTTATCGATCAGAAAATTCTTCACGAAGCACGGCACCTCGATATAACAAACAAACCAGTGCTTCAATAAACTACAAATCCTAATCTATCACAAATTTGGGGCACATTGAAACGGCCAGAGCTTTCGAAAGCAGAACTACATAACAGCCTGGAGGACGGTGGCGTTGGCTAGCCTTATCTGCATGCCAAAAAAAACAATAGTAAAACTATTAGACCTCATAAAAACCACTAACAGCAATGAAACGAGTGATCAAGAGGCAGAAAGGCTCATTCCTCAACAATTGTTTGGAATGAATGCTTCAACAATATAAACTAACCCTCATAATCAAAACGAGTTTTTCTAACGTTTAACCTAAGCTCAAACTTTTTTTGGTAAAATACCTAAATTCAAGCAAACCTAGCTCAAACTATTGCTTTGTAAAAAACATTATCTACCAAAAAGTTACGTGATTTCTTTTGAGCCAGAAGACAATCATTACCAAAGAGACTGTTTACAAGTCTTTCGCTTATATTTTGAATATCAGAAAAAGTATGAAAGTACTTAGAACCAAATGTTTTTTTTACAAATTTTTGTGTGGTTTACAGAATGAGTACCGGTCAAAAACACCAACAAAAAAGACTGAAAATGCAAAATTTTCATTTACACATATCGTTGAGAACATCGAAACTTGAAACCCAAAATTACAGCATAAACCCTTTGGATTTGCTATCTAAACCATGGAGTTTTGCTTGCCCCGCACTCCAGTTATATTAATATTTTTACTTTGAACGTATTCGGAATTATTCTATATTGACGCTAACCCAATGGTTTTCTATTTCCCGTTTCACAACTTACAACGAGATAATGAAACAAATATTACTCTTTTTTTAAAAAAAGCTCACATAGTTTTAGCTTTAATTTTCTTCATATGCAGTAGAATTTCCAACAACTCATTCAGCTGAAGATGAAAATTTGAAATCAAATCACCACAACCTCTACGGCACGCTTATTACAAAAAAAAATGCAAAACTGCGAGATCCCTTGAAATTGTCAAAAATACATTACAAAAGATCTCTTACAAAAAATCTGTCGAAAATTGATTTTACCAGACTACAAAACAAAATAGCAAAAAATACACTGAAATGTGATTGTATGCCTGGAACCCATCTGTGCACTCATTGAAAAATTACCTCTGGAACAAAAGCAGCGCCAGTTTTACACGTAATTTATTTCAAAAAAAGGTCTATTTATTAGTTCTCGCCGATGTTTCATTTGGTTATCAAGTATCTGTTGACTTAACAATCACAATCTGCGGCGTATATAAACCGAAGACAGCGGTTCAGTACTATTCATATTAAATTTCTGAAATTATATGCAGAGCCTCAATAATCATCTTAGAGAACGAATATAGGCTTGACAACTTTATCAGAAACCTAAATGAGTTCTAGCAGCTGAAAAAGGCTGTTAACAAGGGTTTAAGCCGCAAATTACCAAAATTTCATCTTTTTGCATAAAAACGGAAAGCAGAAAAACTCTTCTATTTATTTGCCGGTAATAGAACATGCATTTTAAAATATCCATCCAAATTGATCGCACTCGTTTCTCTAAATCTCATATTGAAAAACATTGGCTGCGTTTGAACAATTTTGGAACAAAGTGGCGTTGAGAAAATCGAGAATTGGCTCGCTGAAAATTATAAGACTTTTCGATTCTCAACTCAGGCTCGCTAAAAACTTCAGATAATTTGTTTTAGTAGTTTCCTGCACACCAATATTTACTTTTGTGGCTTTTAAAAGCTATCTGATAAACTGTTTACTTCCCAGATTTAACACTTACATTGAAAAAACATAACCGACTAACGTCGAAAAAATGCTCTCAAACGACTAGTGGGAGCTCTAATCAATTGCAGTCTGCCTCCATGGGGGGGTTAGATTGAATGTGACTAGGAAATTCCTTTGGGGACTTCAAATAACATGATTAGAGGTTAATATGTACCAGTATTAAGATTTAAAGCAGAAAGTACACCTGTTTCGTCGCACCTATCATTTGACATTTCGTATTAAATTCTCGCCAATTGAGTTCAGCTGCCTGAAATTGTGAAGGAGAGAGAGAGCGAGAGAGAGAGAGAGAGCGAACTCCGGATCACGCTAAACGCAAAGTCAAGGGCGTAAAAGTCTCTAGAAAAGTTTTAAAAATTCAAGCAAAAATTTTGTATAAAAAACACAACTTTAAAACAATTGCTTCTATTTGAGAGCAATTAAACAAAAGACTGTTCAGGAAACTTCAGAAAACGAAAGGCATCTAGATTTGCAATAAATATTTGTGACGCCCATTTTTCTAAACCTAGCATTCAATTTTTGGCTAACTTTGGTGTAGCCTGAATGTGACTAAGGAACTCACTTGAGGGCTTCAAATAACCTTATAAGAGGTTCATATATACCACTATTAAGATTTGAAGCAAAAAGTGTACCAGTTTCGGCGCAGTTATCATTTGACAGTATTAAATTGTCGCCAATTGAGTTCAGCTGCATGAAAATGTGAAGGAGAGAGAGAGACAGAGAGCGAGAGAGAGAGAGAGAGAGAGAGAGAGAGAGAGAGCTTCAGATCACACAAAACGCAGAAAGGAAGTCAAGCACGTAAAAGTCACTTGAGAAGTCAAGAAAACGGTCAAGCAAAAATTTTGCGTAAAAAACACACTTTTACAATAATTGCTTCTATTCGAGAGCCTTTAAACATAAGACAGTTCTTGAAACTGTTCAGAAAACAAAAGGCTTCTAAAATTGCCATCATTTTTGGTGACGAGCATTTTTCTAAACCTAGAAGTCAATGTTTGGCTAACTTTTAGCATGAGATACTTTTTTCGTTCTCATATATACCTCTTCTGGTGATCTGTCTAGTTCTAAATCTTTCTCTCCCCATACAGTTTAATGGAGAACATCCGTTCCGCTGGCTCAAGCATAAAAATCTTAAACAAAATGCTTTTCAATTTTGCTTCATTTTTATTTTTTAAAAATAACTCAGTTTACTGCCTTTGGAGGTCTCAATAATGAACATCGGTAGCGAATTAAATTTTCTTAGTTGAATCAGCGACAATACGGACGGTTAGCAGTTCTATCATTGCAATTTTCGTCTACCGAGACATCAAAATCTCCCTCTTCCATTGGCCGATTTTAAATATTCAACAGAAGATCGAAGGCTTTAGTAACAATCCAATTTCTTGATCCTAAAGAAAGCTGTTCTGTCAATCCAGTTTATGGACAATTCAAATAAATTTAGAGTTCATAAATCATATTATACAAGAGGGTATGGGTTGCGAAGGTTCAAACTTCTGACTCGATGGTCGTACTCCTAGTATATGCTATCTTTCTAAGCCTGATAAGTCTCATAAAAGTATTTATTGATCTAAGTAAGTAAATTTGGCTAATTGATCTAGTTATAAGTTTTATATAATCTTTATAGAATTCTAACATAGATAAATTTACAAGTAAAGTTATGAGGTTATAAGAGTTAAAACTTTAAGTTATAAAAGTTAGAAAGTTATGAAAGTTAGAAAGAGGAGAAGGTCGGGAAACTTAGTAAAAACTTTACTAACTCGAACTGTTACCAGTAACTTATTATTCCCCTTTGGATAAAGTCCTGACTTGAAAGTTATCTCTAACTATTCGTTATTCGATATAGTTGAGAAGATTGGATTAGCAATTCACTTTGGAATATTTTGTGTTGAGATTACTTTCTCGATTTGGAGATATTAAATTCTCAGTTTCTCTGAGTTATTAATTCTTAATTTCTCAAAGTTGTGATTCTTTCTTTGCTATATATAGTTCTCAGAACGGGATAATTCCCGTCCTGCTGGCTGGACGGTAAAATGTCCGTTTGGCTGGACGGACGGACATTTTACGCAATTTGAATGGTTCAGCATAATTGCATCATTCTATTTTTAGAATGATGTAATTTGAATACTTAGCTTAGTTAAGCTACGTATTCAACATAAACATTACTTTAGTACATCCCGACCCAGTCCTTAATGATGGTAGAATGAAACAATCTGCATAAAAATTTTACAAAATATGTATGATGAAACAACTGCATAATAATTTACAAAAAGAAAATAATAATGGTTAAATATAAAACTTTACACGCACTGTTTAAAATATAAAAAATGTTTTTGTGACTCTCCTCCGGGCTTATAGATTTGAAAAATTTTCTTGATCACGGAAGTCGCCGTTACGGTAGTCACGTAATTCTCGCAGCAGGCTGTCATTGCGCTGCTGGAGTTGAAAGTTCTTGTATCTCTCCTTTAGAAAACTCTGCTCGAGGTTACGGATGTAACTGTCTTCAGAGCTTTCTAAATTAGCGGTTAAAAGATAGAAAGGGACGGACAAAATTTGCTTGTCAATTCCCAAGTTCTTTGCTCGATATGTTTTGGTTTTAGGGTTGTATGACATGAGTTTATACAAATTTGCGTGGTTCTGCAGCTTATAATTCAAGCTCATGTCATATTTCGGGTGCCCCTTGAAGCTTGGGTTGCACACTAGTTGTTCTGTTTTGATTTGGCGGTTGATTTTGTCCTGCACAGTAAGTGTCTTTGGAATGACTGCTGCCACTGGTGGTTGGAGTTGTGATGGTCCCGGTTGTGGTTGTTGTTGAGGTTGCTCTGAGGGTTGTTCTTGTTGCTCCTGTGATTGTGGTTCCATAGTTGTCATTAGCTATTCCTCTACAATATCGTTTGGGAGTTCCAATGGGGGCTGATCATCTAGGAGCTCCTCAAATGCTGGCAGAAGAAAATTGTTGTCATCTAGTGCTATGCTCTATAAGGGATTATAGAAGTTATTCATAGTTGTAATTAATTAGATTTAATTACACTGGGGAAGTGGGGAAATCATCATTGTTAGACTGATTTTCTCTCTCTTGTCTGATTGCTTGTAGTTCACTTTGTATAGGGGGGTATAGGTTTATAGTCGGCTCTTTATAAGTTGGTGCTTGTACTAAGTGTTCTGAGTCGTCTCTTTCTTCAGTAGGACGAAATACTGATGTAACTATGGACTGAAAAAGTATATTGAAAGTAGCTGATAGTATTACTTTTCCGAAACTCACTGAGGCTCCTGTAATTTTGTGTATTTGTAGTGCTCGAATGATGCAAACTACAATGTCGATTATAAATTTCACAAAAAGGAATACAGCGAAAGTAATTCCGCACTGTTCTAAATAATAGTGTACTCGGCCGAAGGTTTTTATATACCGGTTGTGTAGAAATTGTGACGATATTAGAGAATCTAAATATATTGTTTTTGTAGTATAGTAGTTGCTATAACCACTAGGCTGGCTTTTATTATGTTGAATCTCAACTAATTCACGAGAAAACTTGCGCTGCGTCTTTCATTTCAGAATTAAAAGTTACATCATTCCAAAATGCAATCATGTCTTCTTTAACATGAAAAGAAACTTCCTGTCCGTTTTTAAATTTCATTGAAACCATTTTGTGTTTCTGATTGCTGGGTGCAAATAATGCTGGCCCAGTGACTTGTGTTATACTTGGAGTTAATTCGATCCAAGAATTATCATTTTCAATATCTAGTTGAAAAAGATTCTTTTGTTTGTTGTTACATGGTTGTTGTTTAGCAGTGGTGAAAGTTTGTCTGCTAACTGGATCGATAAAGCGAACTTTATTTTTGTATAACACGGGTATTCTATCATAACAAGTATCCATTACTTGTAAGGGCGAATAAAATTTTGGACAGTGATAGAGCCAGGCTACATTGCCATTTGTCTCTAAAAACATAGATCTGTTATTATTTAACAGAAAACCAGCCAGCTTAGGGCTGAGACGCGAATATGCAAGTTGTGTATTTTTAAGTGAACGTTCTAGTTCACAAATTTGTTGTATAGTATTTATTTCAGAGAGTTGTAGCCTTCGGAAATTCGTGTACTGATAATAGTCGAATTTAGTATTCAAATGCGCCTCATAATCTATCTCAGTTCGGGAGATGTTAAGCGAACTTATTGAACTGTTCGGAAGTTTAGTAGTTCTATTTATAGTAGGTAGAGGTTCGAGTGGCTCTCCTGTATTCATATTAAATCCGCCTGTACATTCAACATACAGTGTGTCGTATGGTGACGGATAAACTATATTATTGCTATTGCAAAGCGATTGAGGCTTATTGTACACTCGAAATAGAAAGCTTTGTTCTTTCTCTGATTCTTTAGAGATATAATAATTATCTCCTATTTTTATCATTTTGCCTTCAAATTGTTCTCTTACAGCGAACAAGCAATTATCTTGTTTCTCCCAGCTATAAGCATGGGGGTCGGTTGAAGTACTTTGACAACCTCCTTCTGATAATGTGCAAGGCAGGGGAATATTTTGCCAGTTATTTACTGAACCTCCCCGCAGGTTAACATTTAAAGTTGTATCCTGCATATATGTCTCAAACGTATCGTGAATTATCCAGCCAGAATCGTCACATTCGTTTGGATTTTCTCCAATAGTGGGACCGGAATTTTTTATATAAGTTGTTCTTACATTTAGTTTAATTGGAATTTCTTTTCCGTTAATACTTAACTTATTAGTTAATCTAGCCTGCCTACACTGTTCTGGAGTTAAATCTACGTCTGTGGTAATTGTGCTACGTTTTGCATCAATTCCACTAGCGTCGAAAAGGCCGCAATACCACCTAATGCTTTGGTGGCTTGCTCTACACATAGTAGCTTCTAATTTTCCTCTAAAGAAACGGTTGAAAATTTGTCCTTTGACTTTTGAAATTTCAACATTTTGTGGTTCAATTTTACAAGGAGCGACTTTGTTTAGTGAGTACATTTTATTAGAGTCCATAGGTGAACAATCGTAGTGAGCGACTTTTAGTGATGTTGCAGTTTTTGCGTATAATTGATTGTGAGCAGTTTTTAAATCTGTGAAAATTTCAGAGTCTAGGTTTTCACAAATTGTGAAATTAGATAAAATTAATGTTGCGGTCACAAATAATTTTGTGACATTTTCTATGTATCTGTTTTTGCAAGATAAAAATAGACGAAACAGAAAAAGAATAAGCAAAAGATTTACCTCAGTGAAGTTTCTTCCGGGGTTTTCAGTTTCGATAACCTCTCCCTCCTCGGGGAACAGAGATTCGATTTCTGGATTCATTTTTTAAAAATGAATTTCGGATTGTTTTGTAGACGATATTTTAAAGATGTAGTCTTTATTCAGAAGAAGATTCAGACGAATGAATCGATTCAGTTGGGCTGAGATTTTATAGATTTCTCAATGGCAATTTGGCCGTCCGTGCGGATGGCAAAATACTGAGCTCTGATTGGCTAACTGTGCTGTGCTTAATGGCAATGTGGCCGTCCGTGCGGATGGCAAATTACGGAGCCCTGATTGGCTATCTGTTTCAACTGCATTTTATCATTTTGTATATTTGCATAAATTATTAAGAGCGGATTACTATCCGCGCAACTGGCGGAATATTCAATTCTGATTGGTTGATTGAGGGTTGTCCGTGAAGACAGAGTGAATAAGAAGTTTAACTGGTTGGGGTATATTTTTATTCCTGTATAAATAGAGAAATATTCTGAGTGTAATTCTAGTCTAACTTTAAAGAATAATGAACAGAACTATTTTAAATTTGTTTAAAGAGGCAAATTATTCTGCCTTCGAACACTTAGATTTGGAGTTGGATGCCAGAGAGATGAAATTTTTCCTCTCTGAGCATTATATATCAACTCAAATTGTCCTCTCTGAAGAGGAGTTTTATTCGCTGCGGGTTGCGCAGGAATATTGTGTAAATAATAAAGATAGGAATGTATTGAAATACGCTAAGATATGTCTTGCTACAGTGCAGTACCTCAAATGTTGGTTGGGGGAAGAGGTAAATTTTTAATGTTAAAAATATTTTTCTAGGATATATTGGGGTAGATTATGAAATTTTTGAGTTTTTAAGTTCGAGCGAAAATTAACAGCACTAAACCCCGAGTGCCATTAAGAATTTATGAATTATGTGTTCGAGCTTTGGCGAGTGTGGTGGACCCCTGAGACAGCAAGAGCTGCTCAGCAACTGTATGGGTTGGCTGTTGTTCTGGGGCACGGGCTTCTCTTTCGAGACTGTTCTATTGCCCGCGAATACATGAAACTAATTAAACTTGCTAGAGCTCGACTGTTATAATTTTTGTGAATTTTTGGTTTAAATATTTTTATAATTTGCATATTTATTTTTTGTAATTTAATAACAGATTTGTATAAAAGAATTATTTCCTTTGAACTTTTGGAATTAAATCTGATGGAGTTGTATTTCCATAGCGTTTAGGTTCAGTCCGTGTTCTCTGCGGTCTGACATCAGAATGAATTGGGTTAGGATTAGTTTTTATTTTTACTGGGTGGGGGGTTGAACTAATGATAGGGCTAAATGTATGGGAATTGGACGTAGTACTTTGTGAACTACTTTGGGGGCTAAACAAATTCCTGATATGTAGTGTGCTATCATTTCTATTTGTTTTGTATGGGCTGTTAGGCGCACTCCGGCACGTGTTAACAGTAGTTGAGTATTCAACTGGTTGCGGTGATGTTATTTGCTCAGCCTGATTATTTGCGTTGTTAAAAATAGGCCACGGCATATATTCCGGGTTATCAATTGTTTGGTGATTGAATCTATTTATTGAGTACTGGTTGAACCTATCATAGTAGGCCTGTGAATCATCATAGTTAGTACTATAGTCCTGTACTAACTTGTCTATTTACTGTTCTTTAGGAAAGTACTCTACTAAGTGATTTCTATGCACTACTTTCTTTTGTTCAGTTGTGTCGTGAACAATTTCATACGTAGTGTTAGTAATTTGTTTAGTAACAGTAGATGGTCCAGAGCGTAACTCTAGTAGTTTTTTGGATTTCAATAATCCTTTAGCGTGATTCTCTAGTAGAACTTTACGACCGATTTTGATTGGTCTACCCAATTTAAATCTATTCCTATACTCGTGTGCTTTGTTTGTAATTTGCCGACAGCGAGTATACGTTTTACTATATATATTTTTAAATTCATTTTCGCGTTGTAGTATAGTACTAGACAATCTATTCTGTAATAGTTTGTCTACTTTCTCGTTTTTACAAGAATTTTCACAGTGAGTATGTAAGGGAAGATCTTTACAATACTTTGAAATACAATTCCGTCTATTATCCCGTAGTAAGCCTAGCTTAAGGGAAATTGGAATTTGCGGTTTAATGCCGAATACTATCTCGTACGGAGTATATCCTGTACTGTAATTTATTGCAGTATTATGCGCAAAGGCAAACTTATTAGTAAGGCTGGCCCAGTTCGATCCGGTGTCGTTAATAAAACTGCGCAAATAATTTGCTAAGTTTTTATTTTGTACTTCAACCTTGCCATTTGTCCAAGGTGAGTATGAGGTTCGTGGTTTTAAGGTAATTCCGAATTCATGAGTCCAGTGCACAAAATCATTACTCAAAAATTCAGTACCGTTGTCATGTACTATTTGCTGGGGGATTCCGAATCGGGTAATATATTTTTCTATTAACGTAACAGTTTCTGGTGCATCGGCTGTTTTTGATGGATAAACTTGTATAAAGCGAGAGAAACTATCTACTATAACTAGACAAAATTTCTTTTGGTTACTACAAGGCCTAAATGGGCCCTTGTGGTCTACGTGTATAGTATGAAATGGGGTGGTTTCTAGTTCTCCCCACTGTTCTAAGGGTGCTTCGTTTAGATCATGTCTTTGTGGTTTATTCTTCTGACAATCTAGGCAATCATGTATTAGCATTGTAACCCATTTGTACATTCCGGGCCAGTAAAAGAATCTACTATTGTTGTTAAATGTACATGCGTCTCCACGATGCCCACTTAGCGGATTATTATGTGCTAACTCAAAACACTTCATAAATAGCGATAGTGGAACACATATTTTGGTATCGTATAAACCGTTCTCGTCTGGTTTATTGTAGCATAGTAAGTCATATTGTTCCTCGAGTAGTAGAAGGTTAAATATATTTTTGTATGCACGTAATCCTTTACAATGCTTAATTGTACTTGTGCTCGGCGGTTCTTTGCCTGCTTTTAGCCACTGGCGAACGGTTTGTAAAACCGGATCATTTATTTGTTCGCGCAGAATTGTATCTGTGTCTAGTTGAGCTTGTTTGGTGAACCCTGTTAATTTTAGTAGTAAGTCCTTACAAGATACTTTTACTACTTCTGTATGTAGAGTCGTCGGTTCTACAATATCACACTTGTGTGTGCGTTGTTTGTATTCCTGCTTCGCTTGTTCTAGTTCTTGTATTAATGATATATCTACATTCCCTTTTTGCAATTCTAACCAGTCATCATCAAGACCGTCACCTACTGCATGTACCTCTTCGGTTATTTCTTCGTATGTGTGGTCATTAAGGCTTTCTGTAGATACATTTTCCGAAGACATCTTTCTGATCTGATTTATTTGTCGTCCATATCTGAACGAGTCGGCAATATTGTATATTGCACTACATGTCTGCTCTATATCGTCGCTTGCGTCGTTAATACTAAAATTTTCGTCGGTTATATTTAGTATTTTCTTTTTCTGACCGGGTATATGTGCAATTACCGGATAGCTAGTATTTGGGGGTGCTTTCTTTTCGTCACAGTGTAGTATTGAATAGTTTATCGGTTTATAATCCGATATGTAGAAGCGAATGTCCTTTGGGACTGTTCAATTTGGAACTTTTTCGCTTCTTCTTGCGGGACTTGTCTACTAAGTAAGTCGGGGAAAGCAAGGTTTTTACCTTCAGTGTATATTATCTTTAGATTCTGAAATTTAGTAAGCACGACTTGATACTTAAAGAATCTATGTGATAACTGTCCGCGGCGAGACCAGAGGAATAGTATAGGTCTGTGATCGCAGAATAGATATATTGGATAGGGGGAGCCTATAATGTAGAACTCGTAAGTTTGTAATGCTGATATTATTCCGCACAGTTCTCTATGCTGTGGGGACATTTTCTGTTCTGCTTTATCGAATACACGGGAGTTTGCAGAAACAATTCTTTTCCCTTCGGGGAACTGTTGTATTAATATACTACCAGTTCCTAAGTTGGAAGAGTCAGCATGTATATGAAAGGGGTATTTTGGGTTGGGGATAGCGAAGGAAATATCGTGTGCAAATTTTGCTTTCAACTTATCGAATACCTGCTGGTGGCTATCCAGCCATTCGAAATTCGTTTCATTCTTAACTAAATCATATAGCGGTTTTGCGTCTATATGATAGTTTATAACATAATTTGCATAAAATCCCATCGCCCCTAATACGCTGAGGACATCGGTTTTCGATTCTGGCGTTTTTAAGTTTTGTATATCTGCAATGCGCGAAGTGATTGGGCTAAGTGTCCCTTTCGATATTACATGCCCGAGGAATTTCACTTTTCGTAAGAAGAATTTTGTTTTATCCGGCGCAGCTTTCAAGTTTGCTTTACGCAGTAGTGCATGATATTCACGGATTACTGTGAACATTTCCTGTTTATCTTGTGCTTGTAGTAGTGTATCGTCAATATAAGTAATTGCTTGCTTTTTCTTTATTAGCGGTCCAAATGCACAACGCATGAGTTTACTAAAGAAGTCCGGAAGGGGCTTTAAGCCGTAAAATCCGACTTGATAGGTATATTGACGTCCACCTACAATAAAACTAGTTAATTTCTGAGTTTCTTCAGTAAGGGGCACTTGATGATAAGCGCACGACAAATCACTACTTGTAAAATATGCACCATTTACTCGTGTCATCAGAACTTGTAGTGGCTCGAGTGGCCAACTTGAGTTACTTGTATCGGTAATTGAGTTTAGGTAGCAAGCGTCAATTACAAGTTTTACATAGTCGTTCTTAGGTAGTATAATAATTGGATTTACAAACCAGCTAATTAAATCGTCGTGCTCATTTAGCTCGCGTATTATTCCGGCTTGTATTAATTCGTCCATTAATGCCTCTAACTTGTCACGCAAATGTAGGGGAACTTTGCTGGGACGTTGCTTTTTAAATTCGCAGTCCTTTTTTAGGGGTATGTGAAATTTCTGTTTCGTGCGGCCGATATCATACTTGTGATGGGAGTATACGTCCTCATCATCAAGAACTTCTAGAAGTGCTCTGAATTCATCGTCCGTTAAATCACTTTGTGTGAAATCAAACTTTTTAAGATACTCGATATAGTGTGCATAGTTTTTACTTGCATCTTTTGGTCGTGTATCGAGTCCTTCTTGTACAACTTCATGAATAATGAAGTGGTTTTGTTCAGTTCTGAACTTGGGGAATTGTTCAGTATTATTGGGCTTGCATAAGGTTTTTGCATCACTTGAGAAATCAGTTGCTATTTCAGCATCATTTTTGCATTTGTTTACAATTTCATCGCCTACAATTCCAAATATCTCTTCGATGCTTTCATCTGTGTATTGTGTAGAGGACGGCATTTGATTAATTTCGGCTTTACTCACATAAACATATATTTTAATTCCCGAAGAATTGAATACATTGTATAGCAATGCAGATATCTCAGACCAGTTCATTTTGTCTAATCCACATGCGATTTTTGGCATAGCTATGCATCTAATGTTCTGCATTAGAAGTATATTGCGAAGTTCGAATAGTGCAGTTGTAATACTTTCAATAGTTGGTTTACTATTGTATTTTTCGTTAGTTATTAGGCTGAAGAAGTGGTGTCCGAGACTAGGAGCAATGTATTGTAATACATTTTGGTTTATTGTATTTCGGTCACGATCGTTCACTTCTACTTGCCACTTACAATGTTCTGTCAAGTCGGGGAACCTTTTACACAGCATGAGTGCAAAGGCTTTGCTCATAGTGCAGTCCTTAGAAATTGTGTGTACAATAGCCATACTACTATTGAATATTGACTGTTCTTCGTGGTTAATATAGTTTATGCAACTATCGGATTCGTTCGACTCAGCCTCTTGTACTGAGTTAACAACTGTACTAAGCATGAAACAATTATCCAATTCTTCATACTTATTTAGTATTGAGTATGCGAACTCACTACAATCGCGCATGTTGAATTTGCGCGTATCACGACTCAATACTAGATCACATACAGCGTACCCAATAATACCTTTATTAAGTGTAATAGGGTGATTTTTGTGGTTTTCTATTAGTATAGGTAGTGTTTTCTCTTTTTGTGTACAGACTGTGTTAATAAACACTAGTTCTGTTTTTACTGTATTTTTGTGCGGTAGAAAAGAAGTGCCTTTGGGGTAACATAAATCAGTGTTTTGGTGTTTGTACAAGTAGGTTGATCTTGCCTGTATATAAAGTGGCTGAGACAAGATTATTGCTTCTATCTCTGATACTTGTGGATACTGTTTTTCGTTATTCAGTGTTCCATAACTGATTACTCCTGTGTGTTCTTTTAACTCTACAGCAGGAATATCGAAATACAGAGCTTTAAAGAAAATATGGCAGAAATCAACACCAATCAGGTTAGACGTTCCTTCTTGTGTAACCCATACTTTATAGTTTGCTTCATACTTTCCGTCAGTGTCAAAGTATGATGTTACTGTAGTATGGCCTAACATACGAATGTGTGATCCATTATAGGATTTTGTGATATTGAAAGCTGAGAAGATTCTCATGCTCGGGTTCAACTTTTGCATTTCTAGAAATGTGGGGTAATTTATTATCGTACGTGTCGAGCCTGGGTCAATCAGATACTCAATCTCAAGTCCACTATTTTTATTTATGTCTCCGGTGGTGAAATAACACATGTTCAGGTAAATCCTGGATTTTGGATTACTATTTGTATTAACTTTCGGAGACTTTAGAAGTTTAAAGGAAAGAAGTCTGTGATAGCATCGGTGTAATTATTCTGATCGTAATATTCTGTTTGTTGGTTTTGATCCTCTACCCAGTGAACAGAGTGGGACGAGCGGGGTTGTTGATCATAATATCTACTGCTTGATGCTTGGAATTGATTATTATGAGCGTGGGGGGGATAAGAACGTTGAAAAATTTGATTTTCACGTTCATAATATTGCCTAGCTTCAGTTTCATGGGGACTAAATTGGTTGTTTTGGGGAAATTTTTGTTCATAGGATTTGTTATTATTATTATTATTATAGTGTTTATTTCCGTATCTGCGGTTGTCATATCCACTGTTAGTATTATTTGGGCGATTCTGGTTATTAAAATACGGCTTACTGTTAGTCTGCTTTTTGTAGTCAGTACTGAAGGATGTCTTTCTCCTTTTCCTCAGTGAGTTCTCTTTTCATCTTTTTAAATCCTTCATCAATCCTGTGCTTAGAGCAGTTAGAAATGGAATGCCCATGATTACGGCAATAGTTACAAAAGCGTGTATTATTTGGTCGTCCTTTTACATTGGGGTCTTTAAAGGAACCTGAGTTAATAGCGCTGACTTCATTATTTCTTATTAGGCTAGTAAGCTCTTTAATTTGTGCTTCAAGGCTACTGATTTTATCATTTGTTTGTTTTACTGTGCTGTCAGTGCTAACAGTAAATGTTAAGTCTTTTGTTATTAAGTGGTTTTGTATTTCGTTCCATGTTTTATCCGGATTTTCTATCCTATATTCATGCGCTTTGCGTTTTAATGAGGGGGGCCCTAAACCTCTTATGGCAAAGTCAATATACTTTTGCTCTCTTTGTCGCTGCTGTATTGTTCGTTCAGTAGCAATTTGGCCAGGATCAGTTAATCGTGCAGGTATTTTTTCAGGCCATCCTCTATCAACAGCATGCTTAATTCGGTGGAAATAATCTTTAATTAGTTCCCCTTCTTGTCTGGTGGCACCTTCTAATTCTAGTCGATACTTAAATTGATCACGGCTATCAGTGAATCTATTTATGAAATCTCCTTTGATTTGGTCGAGATTTCTTGTGGGGTCTATAGTATTGTACCACTCTAATGCAGTCTCTGTCAGTAGTGATCCAAATAGCGCTTTGCGTCTATTTTGGTGATTTGTTAATGCAGTGGGGTCTGTCGGTAACGTTGTACCTAAGGAGACGTTTATTTTTTGTTCAACGGAGTTCCAGAAGTCACTTGCATTTTGTCTAGGGTCATTTCCCGAGAAAGTGACAAGCGACATGTTAGGATGAGAGAGGGGGGTATCAATTAATGTTCTTGTTACTGTAGTACTGCTGCCGGATCCGGAACTTACAGTTGTTGTGCCTGTACCACCGGAGCCGGTTGAGGGAGCTGTACTACTCGGTGTTCCTCCTGAGGACATTATGTTAGGCTTTTTATTTTATTTTTTGCTTAGAAGATAGGATGTTTATGCGTGCCTCACTGGTCGCACCAGTTTATACTAGAGGGTATGGGTTGCGAAGGTTCAAACTTCTGACTCGATGGTCGTACTCCTAGTATATGCTATCTTTCTAAGCCTGATAAGTCTCATAAAAGTATTTATTGATCTAAGTAAGTAAATTTGGCTAATTGATCTAGTTATAAGTTTTATATAATCTGTATAGAATTCTAACATAGATAAATTTACAAGTAAAGTTCTGAGGTTATAAGAGTTAAAACTTCAAGTTATAAAAGTTAGAAAGTTATGAAAGTTAGAAAGAGGAGAAGGTCGGGAAAGTTAGTAAAAACTTTACTAACTCGAACTGTTACCAGTAACTTATTATTCCCCTTTGGATAAAGTCCTGACTTGAAAGTTATCTCTAACTATTCGTTATTCGATATAGTTGAGAAGATTGGATTAGCAATTCACTTTGGAATATTTTGTGTTGAGATTACTTTCTCGATTTGGAGATATTAAATTCTCAGTTTCTCTGAGTTATTAATTCTTAATTTCTCAAAGTTGTGATTCTTTCTTTGCTATATATAGTTCTCAGAACGGGATAATTCCCGTCCTGCTGGCTGGACGGTAAAATGTCCGTTTGGCTGGACAGACGGACATTTTACGCAATTTGAATGGTTCAGCATAATTGCATCATTCTATTTTTGGAATGATGTAATTTGAATACTTAGCTTAGTTAAGCTAAGTATTCAACATAAACATTACTTTAGTACAATATGCAACAATGTTTTGTTTTAGCAAAAATGTGCAAATATCTGACTGCTAGTTAGGTTGTCATTCACTTAAAAAATTAACAAAAGTCAATGAAATTACTTCCTTAACAGATGAACGAAAAAAATAGAATACATTTAGTATTTAACAGAAACTTCATCAATAATCTAAGTAGTACAAAAACCAAACATATTGGAATAAATGTGACAATTTTAGCTACTTTAAGGTTTGAAAAATAGCAACGTGCAAAAAGGGTTAGGAACACAAGAAACCGAAAAATTCAAAAATTCAAGTCACATCAAGAACCGATTTACTATTGCAAGTTTTTAAAACCACTTGCGTATACCTCCGTGAACTTTATCGAGCCGCCAGAATTGGCTTCCAAATAAACCGCGCTGGTTTAAAATCCCCCATGAATTCCGAGTTTTTTGATCAATTAAGCTGGCTCAATTTGATATGACTGTTAGTTTTCCAGTTGTGCAACCTGTTTCAATAATTTCAGCCAATGGGTCGAGTCAAAATAGTTCACCTAGAGCGAAAAACAGGAAAGGGTGCACCATCAAAAAACTTTGAAAAACAAGGAACAAATTTTTCTGACATAGCTGCAGATTGCCAGAAAATAGCCGCAATAGCTTCGTAGATCTGCAGTCTCAAAAAAACAGTAAAAAAGACAGACCAAAAAAATTCGTCTTTTCATTGAAGGCTGATGTTATAATTTGATTAAAATCTGTATAAGTTTTTGCTGCATCTATTAGCAGCACTCAAATAATCTTCATTTAGAGTGACACACACCCATTTGACCTTATCTCTTTGAATTAATTAAAGTAAATAAAAGTCAATTTCAAAGTCAGGAAGTCATTTTTGAGAGTGATGTAAGTCAAGTGTGACCAAAAATTGAATCACGCGAATGAACAAAACTCGCTCCACTAAGAGCGAAAAATGAGGTTACACATGCACTTCTGTTGAAATTGCATGAACGAATGAACAAAAAGCAGAGTTGAAGTGCTTGTGACGTCATATGGTCGTAACAAAAATCGCGACGAAATAAAAAAAATATAGCAGGACAAGTCCTGACGTACAATTCAAAGAATTTTCATTGACTAAAGAAAAAACTAGACCTAAAAAGGATTATGAGTGAATTGGCAAAACCATTTCTTAAAAAAATCAGATAAAAAAAATGTTTAAAAAAATCAAAAATCACTGTCAAAATGCCGCATTTGGACAAAAAACCACTAGCGAGAAATGGAAATTTGGTTGAAACAAAAAACTAGGACTAGAATTAACTATGCATGGATTGGAAAAACCATTTAGAAAAAAATCCAATCCAAAAAATTGAAAAAAACAGTTTAAATCAAAGTGAAATTGCCGCATGTGCACAAAAACCAGTAGCGAGAAATCGAATTTTTGTTCAAACACCGTTTTCTCATTCTACTTTAAAATTAGAGCGAAAAAATTTCACGCCGCAAAACCACTCGCTTATTCGCTCCACTTCCTGTTTCGGCGTGACAAAAATCACTACTCCAATTTGACTTCAAAAATCATGAAAATGTGTGAACAGATCTTAAAAAAAAGACAGCGCCCCAATACAATTCAAGTTCTTTGAATTGTAAAAAACCAAGGGAAGGCCAATAATAGCCCCAGTTATCGCTGTGCGGCTATTAAACAAACATTGGAACAAAAATCTGTTTATTTAACCTCGAGAAATGACGCCATTTATCACTCATTACGTTTTGTACTATATTAGAAAAGCAGGTGCAGTATTAAAAAATCTTCTCCAGAGTTTTCTTTTATTTAAAAACACACTAACGATATGACAGCCTTCTTAAAGAACCTGTATATTTGTACACATACAGCCTCTGCTAAATAAACTTAATCTTGAGAAAAAATAAAGTAAAGTAACTGTTTATTCTAGGTTACAAAAAATAAATATTATATTAGGCAATTTGTAATAAAGAAGTTAGCAAAGTGACAATTTGCTTATCAGATTAACTGATGCATTACCACATGCTGCAACTTTTACCAGTTATCATACTATGAAAACAATTATTAGAGCAAAAATAATCAACATAGCTAAAACTTAACTAAGTTACCCACCATTACTATTAATTGCATCGCAATTAATAATAACTGCCCCCTATTAAGATTACGTGCACTGCCCTGATTAACATTAATTCTTTCCCGCTGGTACACGAGTATGCTATCGCACGAAGTTACTCTGATCAAGATTAATTAAGAACCAAGGATCTATCACCCCAAGTTAGAAACTGTGTTCGAAACTAGGGGGCGTACAAATTATATGTCCACTAAGCTTTTGGGTGGGGGGGGGGGGGGGGGGGGGGTAGATCCCAAAATATTTAGCACCGAATATTTATGATGATTTATGAAGATGATTTGAGTTATTTATGATGATTTGATTGGCATTTGATTGAGTTGTTCACCTGATATCGAGCATAAGGAGTGAATTAAGTTTGAGTTTGATGCCGAGTTTTGCAAACTTGCTTCCACTTTCTGTCTTCCACTGAGAAAGGTGAGTTCAATCACGAAGAGACACAAACAACAAGGCACCTTCAGTTTGGTCAACAAGGCAACTGCCGCCTAAAACAACTTGCATCTATAGTGTCTCCCGTAGAAATGAGCCGGTCTTCCGTTTATAGCACCCCCACGAAATTATAGCCCTTCCCCATTATGACATGTTAACCAAGAGATGGGCTATAGGTTATACGACTAATAAGCTTTGGGGGGCTATAATGGGAGACACAAATAACCAAGCGTTACAAAAATCACAGCATTAAATTCAAAAATGAACGTTCAAATTTGAAACGTTGAGAAGAACAGATGAAATTGAGCACAAGGGGGAAAGGGGGATCTATTCTATTTCAGCCCCCAGTTACAAATTAAACGTTGTTATATAGCATGTTACTATGTAAAATATAGCACGTGCGCCCGGTGTGCGTTAAAAGTTGAATATCCAGTAATTTATGAAGATGGAAAAGTTCCAAGAGATCTCGGACACGCTCTTTATTGTTCCGACCCACAAAGAGGGGGAGGGACATTCTCAAGTGTTAATTTGTTCGCCAAATTCGTCGACCGCCTTGTTTAATGGGATGTTTTCCGTTTGTGTCCACCTACGTTATGTGTCCGTTTGTACCGTTTGTGTCCACATACGTTATGCGCTCCCCAGTAACAGAGCATGTGCTATTACACAGTAAATCATTATGTAAAAATATGGCACGTGATGCAGATAATGTGCACTCAATTAGTTGGGGGCACAAACGGAAAAGATCAGTTTATTGTACAAAAATGTGAGGGCTATGAACAGCTATGCGCATTTTTATTATCTAAGATAATTTTGCACCAAAATCCTGCCACGTTTAAAACGTCCAACATGTGCTGAATTAAATACCGTTCAGAATTCAATTGAAAGCTATCAGTAAATAGAAAACAACAACGAGTTTTTGAAGTTTATCAAATTATATAGTTTTATATAATTTGAATTCGTCGAAGTTAATAAATCACGAATCCTAGCACAATTAGAATTTGTCAACAGATATTTAAATCGTAATTTTCTATTAAAGTTTTTGAGAAATTTTGCATTGTCCTAAATTCTACTAGTCTTGAGCTCATATTAAACTCTACATTTAAGCATTGCTATACTTTCTAGTTGGTCAAAACCTTTATCAATGATGGTCCTTTTTCGCTTGTTGACAAATTTCCAAATATTTTGAAAGAATTCAGTATAGTCGATTCTTTGGAATGCTTTATTTTGCTTATAAATGACAGAACCGATGTCGTTTCAATTCAGCAAATGTCATAGAATAACGTCACAAATTAAACATCAAAATCTGGAAAGAACCAAAAATTTTTCAATAACCCAATTCTTTTCTTTAGTCAAAAATATTTCACGGAAAAAGATTTCATCTCCAATTATATCACTTAAGATGGCAGTAAAAACAGCTTAAAAAACTTCATTATGGGTAAGATAGAGCTGAAATCCAAAAAGGCAGAGCTCATTAGCTTTAACAATCGTCGGTGTAATTATCGAATATCAGTGATGTTTTTCGCAGTCAGCCTTTTAGGTTATTGCTCCAAATTTTATTTCAAAATTTTCCTTTACCTGCTTCGTTCGAATATTTTAAACAATCTTATCAGAAAAATGACGAGACTTCAGATTACATTTTTTACAGGAAAATAGTTTCAAAATCTTTAAACTTCGACTTTTTTTTTGGGGGGGGGGGGGGGAGAGTTTACTTATATTTACTCATAGAAAACCAATTCTAAAATCTTCAACTTTTTTTTGGGGGGGGGGGGGGGGAGTTTACTTATATTTACTCATGGAAAACCCATTGGCATCCGATAACTTCAAGAATTTGCAAATCAGCAGATGAAAATATGAAAAAAAGTCCATTCAAATGAAAAAATGAATCCGTGTAAAATGTTTCCCCCCGTACTCAGGTGTTCATGCCTCTGGTCCTATGAACTTTTCCTTTTATAAGAACTTTATAAGCCAAATGTCCGGCAGATTTAATTCCCCAAAACGATCTGGCTTTTCGAGCGCGCTTAGACAATTTCTGTCAAGGCTTTTTTTCGGACCCAACCAACGTAAGTTTAATGAGATAAGACGATCGATTGCAAACATTTTAATCAAAAGCACCATCATGCATTATGTCATTTTAATGCCAAATGCTACAACAATTTCAGGATAACAAACCTTTTTCTATACCTGAGAGATCGTCAGAGGCAAGGAGAACAAAAATTCTTATAACTTGAAAGTTTAGATAAAGTAAACATAACCGACTAACGTCGGGTGAATGCTCTCAAACGACCGGCGAGCGGTTAGCTTCGTCAGTAGCTAGCCACGGTTTAGTGACGCTAGCTTCAGATTAATTGAAGGGGCACAAGGTGAGCGCAGAGGTAGTGCACAGCAGCGAGGATGCAAAAATGGATTGGGGGGGGGGGGGGGGGGACTGATGTGGGGGCGGTGGGTGGGTGGGGTGTGGGATCAATTTCTAAAAACCGCCCTTCACACCGTAAGTATAAGTCTCCAAAACAGTTTCTGTTAATCGCATACTTGAAGACAAGTGGGCTGAACGGCTTTAGGAGAACTTATTTCAAACTGGGCGCAACCTCTTTGTCCCGTTTCTGAAGACGAAAGTCAAGGGTCAGACGAAAAATCGGCCAGGCAAAAAACTGCATAAAAGAGAAACAGGATTTGCTCAAAATTGCTTTTGAGAGCAATTAACAATGATTTCCTAAAAAGTGCCTGTTAACTCATTTACGATAAAAACATTGCTACTGCAACTCATTGTTAATGAGGATCTGAGATGATGACATTACGCCACATAACAGCAGCTGAATTGCGGCATCAACAAAAAGAGAGAAATATAGAGAGACAAAACGTGAACGAAAGAGAAGGAAAGAAACCCTAACGGCCAGAGAGAGAAAAAGATTGGAATATTTTCCTTGATGGGATTCCACTCTGCAACTTCTAGTTTTCTAGCCTTGTTAGTAAATAAATAAAAACAACTGAAAAAGGCAAAATCAAATGGTTTTCAAATTCGCAGTAGAAAAAAGTTCAAAACCATTTTCTGTCTCAAAAATTCTGTCAAGTAATCCATATCTGAGACTTCAAAGTTTCGTTGGCCAGTAATTGTCGTGAAACTCAAAAAGGACAAAAAATATTAAAAAATTCTGGAAACAATTGCAAATTTTTATCAAGTTTGCAAACATTTACAAAATCTTGATAAAATTCAAGATATTACTATCTTAAGAACCATTTTATTGTCTCAAGATACTATCCCGTATCCGTTTCAAGACTGAAATAGTTTCACTGGCTCAAAAAGATCCATATACTTGGAACATAAAAAAAATTATTTTAAAAATTGCTAAAATTCGTGACATTAAAATCTTGAAAAAGATACTATTACATCTATAAACTTTGCAGTAACACATGAGTAAACCATAGAAGTTCCGTGGCTCTTGAGGTTAGAGAAAACAAACAAAATTGACCCAAAATTTTAGAAAACTTAAAAAAAATTGCAATATTTATAAGTAAAAATTGCTAAAACTTGCGATATTAAAAAGTTGAAAATTAATCCATGATCAATAAAAACTTTCCAGTAACTTATTATCAAACACTAACGGAGGTTTTCTTGAGCCTTGAGGCTCAAAAAACCTGAATAATGATTATAAATCTCAAAAAATTGAAAAAAAGGCAAAAATTGTCAAAATGCTAAAACTCGTGATGTTAAAATATTGCAAGACATGCCATTACATCTAGAAACTATACATTAACCTAATTTCAAACCCTAGAGAAGGTTCCTTGGTTCTTGAGGCTGAAATAAACCTGAATAACGACAAAAATTTTCAAAGAACTTGAAAAAAGCCAGTTTTATAAAAAAAAATTGCTAAAATTTGGAACATTTAAAAGTTGAAAAACTATTCCATGGCCAATAAAAATTTGTCAGTTACTTATTATCAAACCTCTTACGATCTTTTCTGGACCGTCGGTCTGGAAAGACCAGAAAAAGGAAAAGTAAATGTCAAAAAACTTGAAAAAAAAATTGCACTTTTTGTCAAAAAAAATGATAAAATTCGTCATGTTAAAATGTTGAAACCATTCCATTACCACTAGGAACTATGCAGTCACCTATTATAAAAACCTAGAGAAGGTTCCTTGACACCTAGAGCTGATAAAAATAAAAATCAAAAATTTTCAAAAAGCTTGAAAATTGCAAAATTGTATAATTTTGCGTGTTTTTAGCGAGCGGTTGTTCGTCAGTAGCTAGAAACGGGGGTTCACAGAGTGCTGGGGGTGCAACAGTGGGGGTGGGGGTAACAGCGCGCAGGGGGGGGGGGTGCGGGCAATAGTGGGTGGGGTCACCAGAGGAGGGGTCTTCAACCTCTAAGAACCGCCCTTCACACCATAAGTATAAGTCTGCAAAACAGTTTGAGCAGAAACAGCTGAAAGGCTCTAAGAGCACTTAATGCCCGCTGGCGCAACCTTTTTATCCCGTTTTTGAGGACGAAAAGTCAAAAGCGTCAGACAAAAAATCGGTCAAGCGAAAAATTGCATAAAAAGACCGACAGGACTAATATAATTGCGCCAAACTTCGCTTGAGAGCAATTAAAAAGCCAAGTAAAATGTAAAAAGTTCTAGACGTCAAATTTATCAAACCCTTTTTGTAAAGCTGAAATATTCCAGACAACCTGCCTGCTAGGTTAGAGAGCATTATGGCCTGAGAGCTTAGTGAGGCACAATGCAACCTCGTTATACCAGTCTATTCCGTTTCCATGCCAAAACCTCAAAGAATTCTTGAAGCACAACTTTATAACACGCAAATAATAACTAAAATTCAGGGCATCAAGACAATGCAGTTTCATTCCAAAACTAATGTTTTGTTTCAAAAGTTTTGTATCTAAATTATTTCGTAGAGATGAGCCGTGAATGCGAATAAGTGGGATCTTTTCCGTTTGTGCCCCCCCAGCTTAGTGGGCGCATATTATTTGCAACCCCCAGACGCACGTGCCATATTTTTACTATAATGATTTACTATGTAATGGCACGTGCTCTGTAACTGGGGGGCGCATAACGTACTGGGGGGGGCACAAACGGAAAAGATCCAATAAGTGGAGTTACACTATTATTATGCGCGAACTTATACTACCGACCATCTTGTTATTTTTATTTTCGGATCATTTCCGTTTGTACCCCCCAGTACGTTATGCACACCCCAATTACAGAGCACGTGTCATTACATAGTAAATTATTATGTAAAAATATAGCACGTGCGTCTGCGGGTTGCAAATAATATGCACCAACTAAGCAGGTGGGGGCACAAACGGAAAAGATCCCTATTTTCAAATGGAAGCCAACGGCCCTTTTGCGTGGCATTAAAGCATGAAAATAAACTGCTCATCTGAAAGCAGTGACAGTAAAAGTAAAACAAAGAAATTGACTGATAAGTTGTTCCCGTCGTAGCGGGAAGATTGTTGAAATTTTATTATGAAATTTATTAAATCCGCAGACACTAATACTGACGAATAGAACCATTTTAGTGACGTAAGAAGACAGATGGTGCCACGTATTCGAACCCTATTAAATGATCCCCGCAAAAAAATAACACTAACGAACAACAGCCCAATATTAATCCCAACGATCAAAATTGGGCATAATTACGTCTAAAACCAAAATCCATCTTGGCAAATAGCTGTTTTCGAGATTTTCTGTCACTATTTATGTATTTCCCATTATACCCCCATACAAATTACAGCCCCCCTTATGGTATACTTACCATGATGGCGTGCTATACGTTATATGATCACTAAGCTGGGGGGGGGGGGGGGTTGGGCTATAATGAGATTGGGCTATAATGAGAACACCAAAATATTGTCGGTTGTTTTTTGCGTCACTACTTTTAAATTTGATAACTAGTTACATTCATATTACGAAGTACGAAAAACATTTAAAAACTTATTCTCTCCAAGTTATGTAATTACATTGGGCGTTGTAGAAGCATGAAAATGGAGAAAGAGAGGAGTGCAGACACCTAACAACAGACCCCACTAATAACTCCACGTACGTAGTATTTAGTGGTGTCAGGACAATTTACCCAATTCCATTTTACCCAATGCCGTTATACTCAATGCCATTTTACCCAATTCACCCTATTGCTAAATCAACCAGAACAACTATTAAAGCCGACTATAAAATAAATGGCCCGTGGGATTGATATGAAACCATCACAACCGAACAAGGGATAAGACGACTATATAACTAAATGGCATGTGCGACTTGATATGAAACTATCACAAACAAACATGGGATTATATTGTCCACAAATATTTTAAAACATAACCGACTAACGTCGGGCGAATTACACTCAAACTACCGGCGAGCGGTTGGCTTCGTAGCCACGGGGGGGGGGGGGGGGGGGGGTTCTCAACCTCTAATAACCGCCCTTCACACAATAAGTATAAGTCTCCAAAGCAGTTCGAGCTGAAACAGAGCTGAAAGGCTCTAAGAGCACTTAATGCCCGCTGGGCGCTACCTGTTTATCCCGTTTTTGAGGACGAAAAGTCAAAAGCCTCAGACGAAAAATCAGTCAAGCGAAAAATCGCATAGAAGACCGACAGGACTAATATAATTGCTACAAACTTCGTTTGAGAGCAATTAATCATCCTTTTAATAGCAGCTGCTGATTTGCAATCGGATAATTGAACGAAAAGATCAAAGAGCATTGCGTAAGTTGGTATTGGGTAAAATGGCATTGGGTAAAATGGCATTGGGTAAAATGGCATTGGGTAAAATGGAATTGGGTAAATTGTCATGTAAACGTATTTAGTATCAGCCAGTTTATTCTGAGCGGTTTTGTTAAGGTAATCGGAACTGATTTGAGGACTAAGGACACAAAATAAATAACTTTCAACAATTAGAAACTACGCTTTAAGGCATAATGGAGTGCATTATGTAAACTTAATACAAGTTGCAACAGTTAAAAATTGACAAGACTCTGCACTAACTGCGAGATAGCTGAATTGGGTCTGAAGTAATTAGTAGCAACATTCATTCCACGATACGTAGGCTGATAAAAAAAATTTTTATACGGATTCGGTTAATTTCATGCAGGAGCAAGTTCGCAAATCTCGACTATAATAGTGACAAAATCTCGACACTGGTTTTCACGTTGTTGCAAAATTTCCTTGCCCGGATAGTAAAGAGATTAACCTAATTCTGAGGCAGCTGATCATACTGTGTGACAAATTTTACTCCAACATTTACAATCCTAACCTTAAAGCATGTGGACTAAAAAAGCTACAAGCGTGAGTATATATATTAAAGCAGCTGAGTTATATAGTGAGTATATATATTAAAGCAGCTGAGATATATATTACAGCAGAGTATATATATAAAGCAGCTATTTTCCACATAATGAGCACCTTTCATCCATTTACAGTTGAGATGTCATAATGGGGTTGTAATTCTGTAGTATACTTGAAGGATACATTTCAAGACCCAAAAACGACATTGGTACAAAAAATTATCGAGTAATTCAACTTACAGATGCGGTTCCTCCAGTTGCCAAAATGTCATCAAACAACACAACTTTGTCTTCTTTTGTCAACACGTCAGTTTGCATTTCAACACTATCTTGTCCGTACTCTAGCGAGTAGGAGTAATTCTCAACTTTCCCTGGTAACTTTCCTTTTTTCCGAACGGGCACAAATTTGATGCCCAAGTTCATGGCAACGACTGGAGCGAACAAAAACCCTCTCGCTTCTAAGGCTATAATTGCTGTTGCATCTGGGGCGAACTCTTCAATCGTGCTGCTGATTTTATCAGTGATTGTTTTCAAAACTGATGAGTCATGGAAAAGAGGGAAAATATCAAGGAAATCAATTCCTGGTTTTGGGAAATCCGGATATCTATGAAGGGTTTTCCGGATCATATTATCAATGCTGTCAGAGGTCATTATGATTCTGAAACAATTTATTTGTTAATTCAAAACGTAATCGACGGATCTATTGTTTCGCCCCCCCCCCCCCCCCAAGTGTTTTTTTATGACCCCCAGTTACAAATTATATGTTATATAGCACGTTACTATGTAAGAAAACAGCACGTGCGCCTCGGGGTTCATCAACGATTTATGCTCATTAAGCTGGGGGTGGGGGGTGGCGAAACAGAATAGATCCTAATCGACTACCGGCGGACGAAATGCTCTCGAGAGACAGGCGATGCTTGATTATATTGTAGCTTGATTCAGTCAGAAAGGTCAATTGAAGAGTAGAGTAGAGTGGGTACGCCATTAAAAACTGTGACAGGTTTCACCTGACCCGGACAGGTTTGAGAAATTTTTTTGTTTACTAAACCCACTGTTTAAAATTTCGACAACATTCCGCCCACAAAAATTCAAGCCTCTCCGAATATTTGGAAAGCTTTGTAACTTGCCATTTTAACTGAAAGAAAGGACGGGGTTAGAACGAAGTGATCCAAATTATCCAGTTTTTTGGGGTCCCACCATAAGTCTACTTGATTTTGCAATAATTATCATAGACTTACTTTGAAATTTCAAAACAGCAGCACATCTATTAGACCACAATTTAAAAAATGTTCTTACATGTACACATATAGACAGGAAAACTGAGGTGTAGATATAAGAGGTTGCCATTTTGCATTCAATACTGTCTCTGCGTTTGCTGAAGTGATTGAATTTTACAATTTTTGTTTGCACCATATAAAGTGGCAGTACAACAGAGCGACAAAAATCTATATTAACTCACTAGTCGTGATTTGCGATAAAACTCAGTTTTTACCAATCAATTAAAACGTGAATGCAACGACGCCCCTCAGAGCAGTTTGAATGTTGCCTGGTTCCGGGTTCTGCCAGCTCTACGAATTCATAAAGCAATTGGCATTTTTTTAAAATTATAAATAACGCTGAACAAATAACGCTAAAAGACAACAGCAAAAAAACTAACATAGCTGCCAGATTGCCAGAAAATAGCCGCAGTACCTTTGTAGATCTGTAGTCTCAAAAAGATAGTAAAAGAAACAGACAAAAAATAGATTTCTTCTTAAAAGCTGAGATGTTACATTTTGAGTAGGAATCTGTTTAACTTATTGCTGCTCTCAAATAACTTTCTACTGGAGCGAAACACGTTCAATTGACATTATCTCTTTAATTAAAGTTAAGAAATGTCAATTTCAGAGTGCGGAAGTCATTTTTGAGAGTGAAGTAAGTCACGTGTAACCAAAAACTTCATGACGCGAATGAAAAAACTCGCTCCACTAAGAGTGAAAAATGACGTCAAGCAAGCAATTCAGTTGAAATTGTATAAACGAATGAACAAAAGCAGGTTGGAAATGATTGTGACGTCATATGATCGAACAAAAATCTTGACGAGATAAAAAAAAATATATAGCAGGACAAGTCCTGACCTACAATTCAAAGGATTTTCAGGACAAATAACTAGACCTAGAACTGACTATGAACGAATTAGGAAAACCATTCAGAAAAAAATTAGATCCAAACATTTCTTTGAATTAAAAAACCAAGAGAAGGCCAATAATAGCCTCAGCTATCGCTTTCCGGCAATTAAAAAGTAGAAGACTTATTGTTGTGATAAACTTATTAAATAGGTCCTAAACTTTTTGTCAAACCGTATGTTTTCAGATGGAACGGGGGTCAGAAAATTGCTCAAATTATTCAAATAAAGATCGAAATCAAAGAACTCCCGGTTCTATAATTGCTCCAAAGTTTCTCTTCTTTTCACCAGTAAAAGACACGTCCTACCGGGCATGGTGGATGAAGATTCTTCCATGAGATATCACATCTTCAAAACTTCCCGAAAGAGGAACTCAAACTCTCAACTGAACCACCTCGAGTATTCCTACTCCAACAAAATCGTTACCTGCTGGAAAGATTGACAGCGAGTAGTTCAATCCCCGAACAGGCCAGTAGGATAAGATCGTATTACGTATAGGAAGCAACAAATTGTGAAACAACACGCCACCTTTTACAAAATGACCCGCAGAAATTGCTGAACAGCTACTTCTAGCGGAAGCCTTAAAAACCACTCAAAAAAGCACAGAAGCGGAAAAACCGGTCAATAAAAACGAGCGACGAAAACCATTAATCTGCTTATTGGAGAAATGAAATATCGTGGAGTCAAGAAAAAAGGTGTCGAGTTTGATCCAGATCAAGCTACTCGGAAACCATTTGGTTCACCTGACTGGTAAAGCACAAGATATTTCTCCAGGCTCCTGACCAATACTTTTGCAAAAAGGATACTTAGCAATAAATTCTCGGAAAGAATTGGAAGCAACGGCTATTCAAACATCTACGGGCACTAGTCAGCAACTTTCAACACCAAAATCCACCTCGTCAATATTAGACTCGTTTTTCGGCGTATCAAAAGCTATTAATGTATTGAAAGGAGCCCCAGGCCACAGGGTGAAACGATTAACAACATCTGTCGAAAGCAGCAGTCTTAATCTTCGAAGCGTACAGGTGTGAGTAATTCTCGCATGCATTTATATAGCTGTCCTACGAACAAAACTGTTCATTGATACTGGTGATTACGTAAACTGTCCTGTAATACTATCTAATATTGGAAACCTCATGTAATAATTAGGATTATTGGATAGCTGACGTAATATTCAGTGTCAGTGACCATGCTTTTCTCTAGTACCGCTACATTCGCGGATTTAAACTCACGCAAACTTGTAAAATAATTCTAATTAACTGGCAGGGATAACTGACTAAACAGAACCATAAAAGAGCTATTTCACCCTATTGATTTTCGCAAACCTGAAAAATAAGAAACAGTTAACCTTCCAAAAAAATTATACTCACAAACTAGAATAGATTTGTACGTTATAAAGAGTTGACTAATCAAAAAGTTGTTGTTTATCACCTAGTTGACGACTCATGCCTTCTTGCACACTTGGGGGTGGTTCAAGGGTACTAAGCATCAGGTCAATTGAACCCCCCCCCCGCTGCTGATGCCATCAAAATGAGCGAGCCCCTACCCCAGTTTCGCCCAGGTTCTGCAAACTTTTCTTGGAGTTCAAAAACCCATTGAAAATATGTTCTGTTCTTGCACAATTTATTCTGTTGTTCGGGAAAACAAAACCAACTAACGCCTCACGAAATGCTCTCGAACGACACAGACGGCGCAATTTAATTTAGAGGTGGTGCTGGTTACAGAATTTTATGGTTGCAAAAACTAAGCAACCTCCATGATAACAGTCTGACAACTATTCTATTTCATCTTTCCAACTTCAACACTTAACTCGCCTTTATGTTACAAACAAGATTTCTTCGGGATGGAAGCAATTTAGATCACGCAAAAACTCAGAAGTCAAGCGTGAAAAAGACACTTTTTTGCATTGAAAAAGGACACACACGTTTACAATTTCGTCAAATTCCGTTCGAGAGCAACAAATACCTAATAGGAAACAGAAAAAATCTCTTACAACTTCTCACTTTAATGAGAGAAACATACAGTAGACAAAAATTGTCCATAAACTAAATGCAATTAATTTCCTCATAGACCAGTAGGCAGCTTTAGTCAGGCAAGTTTGGCAGAAAAAAGTAAAACAAATTGACCAATAGCAATATACCCAATCAAGGTCGATCAAATTTTTCTCAAGTGACCGGCACTGGTTGCCACTAGCTAAGCTGTAGGGAGGTTAGCCTTACATCATTAAGAGTAAAAAAAATGGTTGAAGTACGTAGGGGGTCCAAAAAAAAACAAAATATCCCTAAAGACAATAGATCATTCAGCCTCAGCAGCTCAGATAAAGAGTTGTCACAAACATCACTCCTGAAGAAGAAGAAGAAGAAGAATTTATTTCTCTGATACAAAATAATACTAGCAACACAAAGTCTAATATATATTTAGCACAGAGGGGACAGCAGACGGAACCAATTAGTTCACTTGAAGCTGCCCTAATCCAATAACATTGTATTACAGAAAATGAATAATTATCAACTAAGTCCATTTAAGTACCCCAATCTCACCAAAGCAAGTAAAAAAACGAAACATTAAAAAAAAGAGTAACTTAAAGAAAAAATGAAATTGTTTTGCATTTTAGCTACCTGACTGATGTAGCGCATACTGAGAGGCTTTGAAGTGATGCATGATTTGTTTGAGGGAAGGGGTACGTTACATTGATCAAGGTTAGGTTCTGACACCCAAGTGTCAAGATTCCAAAACCCAAGATCTATGTAACGTTGACAGACTTCCTCCCCCTGCAACGAACAACCCGCACCACTTTTGTGGCCAGGAATTCTTAGAAGTTCGTTAGGAGGAAGTCTGACTGCTCTATTCACTATACTATACTTTAACTATCCAAACACAAAGTCAGTTAAGTCTATATTGCCTAGAATATATAGATCCCTTATACTATGAACAATTTTGGAAAAAAATGCATTATCTATCTCAAGAGGTGTTTCAAGAACACCGTTTTCAATCAGCAAGTTGAACAATTTAGCTCCTCTATAGGCTAACGAACATTTTTTAAACCTGTTTGACTTGGAAGGCAATTTTAGAAGATTTTTCTGAGCACTTCGCGTTAAACGGGGGTTTTCTTTATATTGAAACAGGTTATTCATATATTCCTCCGAATGCAATTTTCCAGCAGAACGAAGAACACATTTCAGAAGCTCATATATGTACAGTTCATAGACCGAAAGAATTTTATTCTGGACAAAAAGATTACCAACATGCTCGTCTTTTTTCATGAAATAGATTGTACGCAATATTTTCTTTTGAAGAATATGAATAGGCTTTAATGCATTCAGCGATGTACATCCATAAACTAAAATTCCATACTGAATTATGGGTTTAACGTTTGTATCATAAAACCTCAGCAAGAAAACTCTAGGAACTAAGTGCCTTAGCTTGCACAAAATTCCACACTGAACACTAAGTTTTTTACGAACTGTTTCGATATGGTAATTGTACTTAAGTTGATTGTCCAAAACGATTCCTAAGTACTTGCAGTGCGATTGGGAAACTTGACACGATCCAGCTATGTTTAGATAACTAGAATCTGGAGTCACATTTTTAAAAGTCAGTGTTAATTTGTTATTTAACAGCCAAGTGTTTACACTAGCTAGATCCACTTCCAGCTCATTTTTGGAGCAGTTAATGCCCGCAATGTTAGTATCGTCTGCAAACAGAAACACGTCACTGCTATTACATGCCTTAGGGAGGTCGTTTATATAAATGATGAACAACAAAGGGCCTAGAATTGAACCTTGAGGAACGCCGTATTTTATATCAGACAGCTTAGATCTTACACCATTTACTTCAACACACTGTTTACGATTGCTTAGAAAACTTTTCATCCAATTTATACAAGGACCCACTAAGCCATAAAGATCAAACTTTCTGAGTAAAACTTCATGGTCAATTGTATCAAAAGCTTTCTTTAGATCAATGAAGACAGTTGCCGTTGTTTTTTTATCATTAAGTGCTCTTACTTTTTCCGTAAATTCAGCTATGGCATCAATAGTACAATGCTTGCGCCAAAAACCAAACTGATTCTTGTGTAAGAGATTGTTGCTTTCAAGATAATTATAGATCCTGGAGTAAGCTATTTTTTCAAAGATTTTGCCCCAACATATTAAAAGAGAGATGGGCCTGTAGTCATTACAGCAAGCTTTATTTCCTGATTTGAAAAGGGGAAAAACTTTTGCGATGGACAAGGCAGTAGGGAAAATACCCTGATGGAAGGACATATTAACTAGTTTTGATAGATAGGGAGACACTACGTCTTTACAAGCCTTTATTACTTTGGAACATACGTCGTCTAAACCACAAGAAGTTTTATTTGACAGGTTATCAATGACATCAGATATCTCCTTTACATTGGTATCATAGAACCAGATTGAAAAATTAGTGTGCTGACTGAAAGCATTGCTATTTAAGGGAATTTGAACACATGAATTGACGAGTTTTTCTCCAACAGAAGAGAAAAAAGAGTTCATTTCTTGCGCTATATCAAATGGTTTTGTTAATTGTCCGAACTCCGTTTCCAACATAGGTATTTGACCTGACTTTTCATTTTTGCCCTGAAGATCATTTAATATTTTGAAAACTTTCCTCGAGTCACCCAGACATTTTTCAAATTTCTTAAAATAGTAATTACGCTTGCATCTTTTGCTCTCTTTTTCAACTCGGTATCTCAAAAGTAGAAATTTCTTTCGCAAACTGGCGTTATTCCGATCTTTGGACCATTGGCCATGTGCTTTATTTCTTTTGTTGATTAAATTTTTTAGATTGTTAGTTAACCATTTAGGCTTCAGATTTGATTTATGACAATAAACTTTCATAGGAGCATAATGATCAAAAACCAGCTGAAAACAATGTTGGAAGGAATTGAAGCATTTATTCATTTCACCCTTTAATTCAATTTTTTGCAACTGATGACTCAATGTAAAACAAAACATCTCAGACTTCACTTGAGATTTTGTAAACGAGATATCTCGAAAATTTAACTCTGGTTTAAAATTGCTATGTTTCGCAACAATTTCAAGGGAAATTGGATAGTGATCTGAAAAACTTTCATCTTTGTGAGTTTTAATCTTGCCTTCCACATTTTTTGTTATAAAATGGTCGATACAGGAATCCGTAGAAGTTGAAATTCGTGTCGGATCGCTATTTAGCAGCTCGAAGCCATTACTATTAATAATATCAAAATAGGCTGCTGTTAGATCATTTTTCTTCAAAATGTTGATATTGAAATCACCACAAATGATAACCCTGCAGTCTTTTTTACTTAAACATTCTAAGGTTTCTTCTAGGCGTGCAAGAAACTCCATTTTGTTATTTCTCGGAGGATTGTAAACAACCAATATGAAGTAGTATTTTTTATTTGCTTCTACTTTAATCAGAAGGCTTTCATCTAAGTTGCACTGTTCCTCAGCGACTAATTTTACTGCTTCTCGGCATTGAATCATTACACCTCCTCCACGGTAGGGTCTTGTTTTAGAAACGAGCGTTTTATAGCCTGATAACTTGAAGCAATACGGTGTCATATTATCTTTAAGCCAGGTTTCTGTTAGACAAAGAATATCAGGGGGTGACTCGAGGTAGCCTAGTTGTGACTCCAGTTCATCATAATGTTTTACTAATGATCTAGTATTAAGATGAAAATTATTAAAGAAAGCTGATCAGTTTTTGTTTTCGGCAACTTTTTATTTAATTGCTAAAACGATGGATTATCAAAGCAGAATTGTACATCCTGTAATTCGTATCCCAGCTCAATACCTCCTTCATACAGTTGACGAAGACAATGTACTTTATTATTGTCCTTCCATTTGTAGAACAAATTTCCCTCTCTTGTCCATGTCGATTCTATTCTTGTGTCGCTTTTCATCAAATTGTGGAACCTTAGTCTGGCTCTCGTTAAGTCTTCAACAATCGAAACGTTCATGGTTGTGTCATTTTCTCTCAGCTTTCTCTTGTTTCTTAAAATTTCAACTTTGCTTATTCTTCTGGTGAAACGAACGATAATGGGTCTTTCGTTCTTATTGGATGGAAGACGATGAGCAATCGAGATGTCTTTTTTATCCAATGCTACTCCAATATCGGATGCCAGCTCCACTACGTTGCTTATTGTTCTATCGCTAGACTCCCAAATCGTGCGATTATTTGCATCAGTTGTTATGCGCTCAGACATTCCCATTATTCGCAAATTGTCTCGCCTATTGTAGTTCTCCAACATTTCTGTTTCTGATAACATCTTCAATGTCAGCTCATCTTTTTGATACCTCATTTGCTCTCGAATGGAATCTGTTGCTGAATAAATTTCTGATTTAACTTCATTTAAAATTTCCTCCTTTGTGCCATTTAAAACTTTTTCAATCATTTCTTCGATAGCCTGCTTTACTGAACACTTCACCTCATCAATAATTTTGGGAATAATTTTTGCTACTGCTTCATCAATGAAACTTGATACGTCCAGTTCACCGTTTTCGTTTAATGGGCTCAATTCACTTCTAGTTCTCTTCTTTTCAGAATTACCGACTGGTGTTTGCAGCGGTGATTGATCGTGGAATCTAAGTTGAGGCATATTCACGTCTACTGAGTCATCTATACGCTCTTTTTGAAAGTTTTCATGTTTTTTGGCAGGGTTATTTAGCATGCCTCGCTGGCTCATCTCTATTTAATAAGTTTATCACAACAATTAGGCTGAACTATTTTCTCTCCAGTAAAATTTTGTTTTATTTCTGAAAAGTCTAATCAGGGTTATTGCACTTAGTGTTGGTAAAGTCCGTCCAATAAAAGTGGGGTAAAACATTACGAAATTAAGACTATCATTGTGTATCTCCGAAATAACCATTACTGTTCTCCATCTGGAGGAAACAATTCAGGCGCATCAAATGTCATTCTAGCTTATTGTGAACCACTGCAGCAACTACAAAATGAGATGTTGACTTCAAGGACAAACATAGCCGGTATATTGCCCAAAAATAGCTGCCGGTGGATAACGCCCGTGGGATTGAAGCTGAAAAAGAAGAGCGGTAAGATACAGATTGATAGCTTTTTCTAAAGCTTCAAAAAAAGTTCTAATTTGGTGTGCAGTTTTAGTTAGATTACACAATTTCACATAATTCTGCTTCTAAACTGAAGATTATTAAGCTAACTGCCAATGACAGCTACCAATCGCTCTAATGAACTCTGAAAACATAATGCACTTTATGAATCATCGATCCGGCGTTATCGATTGATTTTGCTCCTTAGTCATTGAAGGTGTTCGCTATATTTGCGCAAATTGGTTAGAAAGAAAACAACACTTCATTCAGTTGAAACATTGAAGTACATCCGAAATCTGGCTTGAAAATTGTGACAAAACGTGATCGAAAGGTAAAACGAATGAAAAACAGAGCCAGACTTTCGGAAACGACTCTTATAGTTGACTTCACGTATAACTAAGCTTTTAAAAAGCTAAGGTCGGCTGGAACAACTCAAACAATATAAAACAATCTTCGTACGAATAAAAAAAACTAATTTGAATAACATTTTAGGAAAATTCTATTATTTCATATAAAACATTTGTGATAAATGATAAACACAAACCTTCTCACGTCCAATTACGAATATTTAAATTTTCACACAAATGTTTGCAAACTATCACATGCTCACAAACATTCCAGATATTTAATGAAAACAAACTCCAAGAGAAAAATAATGAGAAAAACTGCAAGAAATTGACAAAATAGTTAACTTTTTCATATTTCTCCTCAAAATCTATTTTATGCAAAAAAAATTATAATCATTCAGAAACTAAGATCACCTACGAACAATATGCGTCTATTCGAATGTTTATGAAGTGATAGAACACAAAAAAATCTCAGAAATGATCTCAAATTCAAAGAAATCAACACCTCAAAACCACCCAAAGTAGCTTTATATTCATTTCAATCACAAAAAAACTCTAAAACGCAATCAGATCCTCCTAAACATTATTAATATACCCAGATTTTTTTTTTGAAAAAAAGCATTAGTTGAAACCAAGCTGTTTGACCGAGCGCACATGAGCGAAAGTTTCGCTGAATTGAATTTTTTTTCACACCTCAATTTCTTGCTCTTGAAAACAGCAGTATCGAAAAAAAAAAACACTTTTTGCTCGACTTTTCAGCAGATATATAACTAAACCAATATGTTCAGCAGATATGTATATGTTCAGCAGATATACAACTGCCATTTTCTCAGGCAGTTCATTTCTTGTCTCAAATCATTCAAAAAGACACTTCACCAATACTCTTTGATTCGTAAAAAACAAGAGCTCCTCCTAAATAATAGCAGTTTAGAGGGCCGCTATCTATGAAAAAACGTTGACACAGAATTCATTGAAACCTGGGGGCGCTACAGTGGGAGGCAACGGTCGGAGGGGCTTTTTGGCTGCATGGGGCCCTTACGGCCTGAACGATGTGCAGGGATGGGATTGGGGCGGGGGTTAAGTGAGAGGGGCCGATGTGGGGGGGGGGGGGGGGGTCAACCTCTAAGAACCGCCCTTCACACTGTCTATAAGTATAAGTCTCAAAAACGGTTTCTGAAAAAATTGTGACGCAGAAGTCATTTAAACCTAGAGAATGAAAACATAACAGCTAAAAGACAGAGAGCAATTGTAACAAAAATCCGGGGAACTTAAGAAGTTAAGGAAAACTAAAATTTCAAAGTTACTATAATTGCTACAACCTTTGTTTGCCAGAAAAAGTTAGCGACTGATTTTATTCTAATTGGAATGTAGTTGCATGTGATTTCAAACTATTTGTTACCTCAATTTTATTCAGATGCTTGAAAACATTGACTTGATGTTCCCAATTGAATTATCATTTTTTTAGAAAAAGCATTTTAGCTTCAGAAGTTAGTTACACATCCTATGCAGAATTAACAACTAACAACCCGAAAAATCCCATATTTAACATCAGCACTATTGTTAAAGGAATAATACAAAGAGCTTTCTAAAAGATGACACCAAAATTATATTAAAAAGTTTCATTTCCTTCAAGCAACACCATCTATGCAGCAACATAACCACAATTACATTGAAAAAAAAACATAACCGACTAAACGTCGGAAAAATTGCTCTCGAACGACTAGTGGGAGCTGTTCAGCTGCTTGAAATTGTGATTGAGAGAGAATTTTAGATCACGCAAAGCGCAAAAACTCAAGGGCGTAAAAGACACTCGCAAAGTCAAAATGGTCAAGCAAAAATTTTGAATACAAAAACATAGCCGGTAGAATACCGGAAACGACTCGAATCGTCGTGCAAAATATTCTCTACCCTAACTTGGACAAAATCAGAATATCGAAAAAAACACTAGAAATAACAAAAATAGTAGACCAATATAACATAAAAAGCGGTAAAATTTTTTCAGTTCAGGGGTATGGGTAGGTGCTGGTGGGGGGGGGGGGGGAGGGGGGTTGATCGGTGGCGGCAGGTAGGTGGTGGTGTGGGGTGTAGGTAGGTGGGGTGGTGGCTAGGCATGTTGCGGGGGGGGGGGTAGGTAGGTGCGTGGGGGGGAGGTAGGTAGGTACGTGGGGGTGTAGGTAGGTACGTGGGTGGGGGGAGGGGGGGGGGGGGGGGTAGGTACGAGGGTTACTAACTGTTACCAATTGCTATATATTACAAGCTAAGCTTTTGTTAAAGTCCAATGTTCGAAAACAGAAGTCAACAATCAAAAACGGAGGTTAAAGCACGAACAGAAACAAGTCAAAATTCAAGTCATGAACAAACTTGCATTCTGCTAAAAAAAAACCTGTAGAATCTCAATACTCCTCTTCGAGTCGTAAAAAACCTGTAGAATATCAATACTCCTCTTCGAGTCGTAAAAACCTGTAGAATCTCAATACTCCTCTTCGATGAGAACAATTAAAAATTATCAAATTAATAAATAAAATTTTTAGCTTTACTATTGGCGGCACGGCGTATCAAATACTAGTTTTAATATACATGGCAACAAGCACCAAGTGGCATAAGATTGTTTTTGGTAACATCAGCGCTACCAGTTTCGACTAGAAGGAAATTTATCAAACCATAGCTTGTTCTCGGAACTTAAAGTAATTATTAGGGGAAATTCATATTCAAAGAGTTTTAATGCACGTATATTTTAGTACAATTATTTTGCTGTAAAAACCTAATTTGTGCACTAAAAAAGTTGGTGCCATCATTGACTATCGTTAATTAGTAAATTAACCTACTCTTTTTAAAAACCATTTTCACATAAATCTTAAATCCAACAAAAAATAATTACAGTATATCTCGTTAGTATAAATACAGAAATATAAGATAGGAGACATAATTGTTTAACAGCTTCAATTTCAATGTTATACAGCTTCATGAGTCATCGCTCGCCATATTTAATGCATTTTTTTCCAATGTTTTAATTTCCATATTAGTCTGATAAGTTAGCCAGCAATGACTTATGTTATGAAAAAGTACTTCTTTCATATTCCCTAAACCAATAAGCCTAATTCGGCCAACAATACGCAATGAATATTTACATTAAAAGACATCGCAATGCAATTGCTGTTTAACAGTTGACAGCAAAAACTCAATGTCAAATCAGATTCAATGCAAAACAAAGCAGAATATGTCACATGACATCATTTACTGAATGAGGCGATATATATACTCTCAAAACCTATTCGACATACCCAATAACATTCATACCCACAACCACGTTCGTTCAGAATTCGAATACAGCACTTCTTGGGAACTTTTCAGGCTAAGGGATTTTGCGGCTTTAGGAGCTCTTCGGCTTCTTGATACAGTACTTGGCATAGCTCATATACCAGAAGAGTCCTGGCAGTAGGATACAAGGCAAGGTCATTCCAGCGAAGTAAAGCCAGTCTTTGGCATGAGCTGTAAAGTAGCGATCATACTCTGCCACGGAGTAGACAACCAGTTCACCGGGTGCACTGGTGTAACCGATTTGTGGGTTCTTTCCGATTTGTTGTTGAGAAGAGTAAGACACTTGGGCGTATGTGAAGTTGAAACGTCCTGAAAAGAAACCTCAATACTTCAACCTTTTTAGAAATAATTTGAAAAGGGTAAATTGCAATATGCGCAATTTCTACTCGAGTATTTGTCCTGTTGCACAAAAGAAATCGCCTTTTAAAAGAAATCGCCTTTTAAAAGAAATCGCCCGACATACGTTTATAGCCCAAAAACCAAAATGCACTCACAAAACTATTACATTTTGAATACATGGCCAGCGGGGATCACCAAATTGGTCGACAGGGAATTTAGCTCACCATAAAATAATGAGATTTTGGGCCAAAAACCCGACGCTCACCGACTCTAATAATTGCAGAAACCAGTGATATTTTGATCAATCCGATTTGTCGACAAATCGAATTAAGCGGTCGCATAAATTTTTCACATTCTACTTTTCGGCTATTCCATCTGTCGACCTCTACTCCCAGCACCATGATCTATCAGAGCTCAAATATTCTAAATTTCTTCAGAAAAAAAAATAGTCGACATTGATAAGACCAAATTATCTGCAGCGTTCAATTTGAATTATTATGTGTTTTTTGACAAAAAAGATTTTCGTTCTAAGAGTGGTTTCGTCTATTAAAAACATCAAAAGTTAAACCTTTATTACATTAAAAATTTACAGATTAAAACATTCTACAATTTTCTCGTTGAAAATGATCTCACATCAACTAACATAAACAATTTGACAACGTTTCGGTTTTAAAATCTTCTTTCTTTGGATTTTTCTGATATCTATATTTTCGAAAATGCCTGCTTGCATGGACTTTTCTATTAAAGAGTTTTGAGGACCTCGGATTTGTAAAAGGCTATTGTGCCTTAATTGCGGTTCTTGTTGATGTATAAAATTGACACAATTGATTGATGTTTATCATTCATCAACGAATTGAATTATCTGTTTTCGAAAGACGGCACATACCTGGATTCTGGGGAATCAAGACAACGGAATGCGAGACGTTGCTACCGGGACCAATTCGTTCGTACCTAACTTTGGTCAGTCCAGCAGCTATCTTGAAGTCACTCATAGCAAAGGTGTTATCCAGTAACTCGACGTCAAAAGCCGAACCAGATCCTACATTGTAGATTGAATACTTGACATTTAGTTGCTTGTTCTGGAAAATGAGCGAGTTCAGGACCTCCTTGTGGGCAATCAACCTAGGCCAGTTGTCAGCGGATTGAGCGATAGCCGAAACTGTTAGCACGGCTAAAGCTACCGAGTATATCAGAGCTTTCGAAACCATTGTTTAAGCAAGATCTGAAATAGAACACACACTCTCACATACCTCGTCACTTAAGCTTTAACAACGGTAGATAATAATTAGTCGCTGTCTACTTACAAAAAATTTGAGATACACATTAAAATTATATTGCCACATAAATTTTAACAACAGGATATGGAGTAACTATACAACAATTATAAGAACACATCTCTATCCAAATTATATTCGACGGTGTCAACTAAGGCGCAAACTTTTGCTCCATCACCATATTAATTGGTTGCGGCCATTTCTCTCAATCAATTCCCCGCTGATTCTTTACTCCGATTTCGTGTTCCTCTGGAAATTAACCACGACATAATGATACAAAACCACAAGGACAAACAGAGTCACGCCAAGAATGTTGGCAAACACGGCTAGCTGGGAATCAGTGATCATTCTTCTGACTTGTCAATCCACAGCTTAAGCAAAACTGTCTGAAATAACATTAGCAACGTAAAAACATTTCCATTGATAGCTGTCATCTTTACGCTCACCATCTATATCAATCATGTGGCCCAACTGGTGAAAACATTTGAGTGAACAAAACTAGTTGCGACTTCAGAGTTAATCCATTCAAATCTCAGACCCACATTGTAAAGGTTTAGATATCAGTTTTTTGTCAGGCTGGTTCTTGCATTACTCAAAGAAAGGCAAATACTCTAAAAATAAATTATCAAAAATTCTCATACTTCTAATGAGTTAATTTCCTATCCAAAATAATCGAATCGCGCAAAAAAAAGCAGGAAATTCAATTCCTGTACCAAAACGCACTTTGGTACAAGTCTTCCATACACTACATGCTTCAAGCGTTATATAAATTTAAGGAGTTAAAGTTTATAAAGAAAAACAAGTTGAAGTTCCTCATGTGAAAAATCCACATGCGAAAATTTGTTCAAACTATGATCTCTTACTGCAATTGAAAAATAGATTAAATTGCACGCCGCAAAAGCACTTTTTTCGATCCTATTCCTGTCACAATGAGAAACAATTTCACTAAAATTTCACTCAAAATTATCAAAACGTTTGAAAAGATCTTCAGACAACGCCTTTTAAGGAATCCAACTTCAATAGTTTCAGATATATTGACACTCTGGGACAGCAGTTGTGGTCGCATATGCACTTCGTGATAGCTGCCAGTTCACTGAGCAGAGCTCTTGACAAATACCCTGCCACTCGAGAGCGATTTGGAAGAAGTGTGATCCTCAAGACGTCACCAGATTTCAGAAGGCCCCTCCCAATACGCATTGAGTCAGTCCCAGGTCTGAGTGTTCATCCAGAAGCCCTGCCCGGTGATTGTCTTTGATATCAACATCCCCCGGATCACCGGTGATCCTGAGGCTCGACATCATCAGCAACAGCGTGACGTCCCACCCTAAGCATCCCAGGACCCCACTTACGACGGCTCATCTTCTAAAGGAACTGGAACGAATCCCAAACCGGGTGGCAATCCTGTGCGTCCAAAGAAAGACGCCAACGTCCACAGCTCCCGACCTCTTCAAAGACCTACTCAAACTCCGAATCCCAGTACTTGACCTAACAAAGGATCTTTTGTCAAAACGGAAACAGAACAATCTCGACTACACTAAACCCTACCTAAAACTACACGTCAGACCGTTCTTGGAAGTCAAACTTCTGACAACTTTAAGAAGCTACTACTACTACTATATCAAGAAAACCGTAAAAAAGAACAAGCGACTTTTGCAGAGTAAAAGAAAGAAAGCTGCTGCAGACGTAACTACAAAGCACTGGGTACAGTTTTCTTAGTAATTTTTGCTTCCTACGGCCCCGTTTAATTACGAAGCTAAGGGGAGTGGAAATATCTCGGAAACCAATTGGCCTACTTGATAAGTTTTCTGATAAGTCTATCTTTCTCTGTCCTTCCCGTTCACCAAAGTCGCCGTTTAACTACTGGACCAAAGGTGACTGACACCCTCTCCAGCAACTTTCCAAGCAACCAGCTCTAGTCAAAATGACTCGTTCTTGTAGAACTTGCAAGAAAAACGTTCCAAACCGAGATCAGACACTCAATTGTGTGGCATGCAATTGTCATCTACATCTTGATCCAGCACGGGGCTATCGCCAGTAGCTCTTAACGGAATCAAAAAGTTGGGACAAAATGCAATGTTGCTTTGTACTGCATGCGTGAACAACAACGAACGAGATGCTTTCTTCCGAAACCGAGCTGTGATGCAAGTAAATGATAAGATCGACCAACTCAATGTGACAGTAAAAATTGAAAGAATCGAAGCAAAAGTAACTGATTTAGTGGAAGAGAAGATCAACGAAGCGGTGAGGAAAACTCACGAAATAGTGGAAGAAAATTATGCCAGCTTAGTCAATAAAGTACAGGACAAAAAAGTGACTCTGTCGCAACCCCCAAAAAAGCGCAACATAAATCTTTCCCACAACATTGAAATGAGTTTTAGAGTACAAAGGATCCCAGAAGATCCAGACAAACTCGCGACCGGAATTTTGTCAAAACACATGAACAAGTAACCCACATTTTGAAAACCATAGGAGTGGAAGCTGAAATTGTCAACCTCAGGCGGCTGGGAAAATTTCAGACAGAACGACCCAAACCACGTGCTGTTCTTGTCACTTTACCTAGTGCCACTACCGTAAACCTTGTCATGGCCAAAAGTGTGGAACGACGACCAGAACTGAAAGACATGAACGTGTTTGTCTCGCAAGCCCTCTCAATTGAGGATTCCCGCAAAGAAAATATCTGTCTTAAAAGGCGTAAGGAACTCATTGATTAAGGCCTTGAAAGGGATAAACTGAAGATAATGAACTTCACATTATACAACGACGGAATAGAGGTGCCACTAAACGGCACCCCTAACAATCAAACCAAAACTGCTCTATCTCATCTCCAGAACCTGCAGCATCTGCGAGACTTGGTTAAACCCAGGCATCCCAGACTCCAAACTACTACTAAACGACTATACTATATAACTGTCAGACAGAGAACACCGTAACATTAACCTGCACTGCGGATCCTTGATTGCAGTGAAAAACTATTTAGGCTCTGAGGACATTAAGGTGAAAGTTCAGTGTTGTACAATATGCAAAATCAGGTTGACCAGCAGGAAATATATCTGCTCTTTTCACAATCTAACGCAGAATAGCCAGTACAGGTATGATGTTGATTGTTACCGTCTTATACTAGAGGCCATTCCCAAAATTCGGAAAGCAGTAATATGTGGCGATCTAAATTTTCAATCAACGAACTGAGCAGCTTTTTGGAGCACCGACGAAGAGGAACAGGACGTCTTCAAGATCCTCGAAGAGCATCTCCTCAGAGAAGCTATTGACTTCCCAACTTGCGCTAAAAATATTCCTGATGTACTGCTCTGCCAAAACTGCGAGATAGTCTCCCAAATTGACAACAGTTTCAAGGCCCTATGCGACTGTAGTGATCATCTTCTTGTTGTTTTGTCCTTATAAATTGCTTAGCAACAAGAACAACAAACTAAAAAACGTTATAACAGTTTCAGCAAAGCAGACTTTGACTCTATGCTGTGCCACATGTCATCGAACCTTTTTCAACCTCTATGCGTCTCAAATGCAAATAACATGTACAACGAATTCCAGGATTACGCCATGACACTCATCGATTACCATGTTCCAAGAAGAATTTGGTTTTGACAAAGCCTTCCCCCCTGGATAGCCGCTGCCACTTCAAATCAAATGAAAAGGCTGAATACCCAACGGATCAAGCTAGCTACTCGCCCCACTACCTACAGGAACAACAAAGTGCGGGCCCTTGAAGCAGAAGTGCTCAAAAACTGCGAAGCCGGTCGCATCGCTTAACAGAAAAAACTGTTCAACACTAGAAGCACCAATGAAATCTTTTGACATTTGAAAAACATAAACAAAGCACCTCGAATACAAAGACTGTAGAATATAAAGAAAAGTCAGCAAGCACAACCCAAAGCAAATCGGAACTGTTCAACTCATTTTTCAACTCTGTCTTCGCACCAAAACCACCATTCGCTGTCGACAGATACCAAAACCAGAAAGCCAAACTCCAGAACTTCAAAGTCTCTGTTGGAATAATTGAAAATAAATTTTGTACGAGCTTGACATCAAGAAGTCCCGGGTCCCCAACAATCTACCGCCAATCTTCTTCAAAGCAACAAAGAAACAAATGTGTAGAACGTTAAACATCATGTTCAAATTTCAGATGTATCCTGAAGATACCCTAGTTTTGGATGACAGCGGCCGTAGTACCAGTGCAAAAAAAGGACAATCCGAAACTCGTCGAAAATTACCGACCCATATCTCTCCTTTGCATTGAAGGCAAGATCTTCGAAAAATGCACGTACGTACCGCTATAAAACCACTTCAAAAACGTTCTGTCGAAGAATCAACTCACTTTCGTCAGGAAAAGATCAGTAATGATCAATCTCCTGCAATTCTTGAAAAAAAAATAAGTCACCAGGGAAAATGATCCAACTGCTCAAGTCATTGCATTTTACAGTGAATTCTCCAAAGCATTTGACACCGTGCCCCACGAACTGCTCATCTCCAATCTATGTGACATCGGCGTTGGTGGATGTTTCCTAGAGCTCCTATACTACTACCTAAGTCAGCGAAAACAATACGTACGAACTAAAGATCACACATCGAAAGAATTACAAGTGACCAGCGGAGCAACACAAGGCACCTTACTGGGGCCTTTACTCTTTTGCATCTTAATAAAGGATCTTCCCGATGTTCTAACTTTCAGCCAACTTTTCATTTTTGCGGACAACGTAAATATCCTAGCCATCGGTAAATCAAACGAAGAAGCCCAAACTGATATAAAGAAAATTGGGAAACGGGTAAAATCAAATAAAATGAAACTAATAGTCAGCAAATGCCATTTACTCAACTTTCGAGGGACACGCGCATGTTTTTCTTTAAACGGACAACCGCTAGGGGAGCCTGGGAGAGTTAGAGACCTGGGAGGCTACATTGCAGACAATTTAAACTGGAGTACGCACACCGAGCATCGATTCGAGAAAGCAAATAAGTTTTCTACTGCTTGAGGAGAAACGTTGCCTTCAATGTCAAATTCTCAGTGAAACTAGGACTATACATATCAGTCATACTACCCGTTTTGCTTTACGAGATGAATTGAGCGTATCAATCTAGAACAGATCAACGGAAGCTCGAAAATCGTCAAAGGCGGGTACTTAAATGGGTGTGCGGACCCCACCGTGATGACTACAAAGCTCAGCTGAGACTACTGAATGTCCTACCTCTACCCCTCTTCACCCAATTGAATGACCTTCTGCTCCTTTCCAAACTTTACAAGGACATTGAGGAGCACATAATCAACCTACCCATTCAATCATCGAACAACAGAGGGCAAGTAACGCTGAAGTTAAATAAGAAACAACCTGAACGAAGAAGGACTGAATTTGTCTACAGAACTGCTAGAGTAGTGAACAGAAAACATGAGAAAGTAGACTTTAATTGCGAAGTTGGACTAAAGAACAGAAGCATCAATATTATGTGGTGGAACGTGGAAAATCGGTTTTCCGAAAACAACATCTGCACGTGGCAGCTATGCTGCGACTGTGGGTGTTGCAGAAACAACTGGACAAATTTCTGAACAGACAGCGGGGGCATCGGCCCCTCCAGTTCAACTGGGACTGCAAAACAACAACAACAACAACATAACAACAACAACAACAATAGATTGATCAATTTGACACTCCAACTCTGTTAATGTCTTAATGGGACCTCAAAAAACATTTGACATGGTTAGCGACGAGTAATTACGAGTTCACGGAGTTTTTTGTGGGCTCTTGGAACTTCCTGAGAGCCAACCAACAGATAGTAAACAGAAATAACAATATGGAACCTGAATTTCATGTTGTTTTTGTTACAGCTGTCGCACAGATCTGCAATGGGCAGATAATTTTGGCGGGATACCACTGCTTCTTTTATATCATGATAAAAATAAATGCTGTGTTTTGCTGCCTATCCACAACTTGTGTGGTGCGGCGACATTTCTGCATCTACGCCATGGCGAATGACATCCGGTCCCCGTGTTAGGGGGGCCAAGAGGGGCAAGGTCAACATCGGGATAAGGGACAAGGCAGGCAGATTATTCTGTGCGAAGATGTGTCGTTGGACTGATGTTATTAGGACCAACCAGTTGGTTACCTCTACTGGTCTTCCAAACAGATCAATCACTTTCAGATCCATTGGGTTCTTACTGAAGTTTTAAAATGTGCTTTACGTCATATGGCGCTACTTCACATTTTTGACAGCAGCCATCAACATTGTCACAGATCCTACTCAAGAAAGAGTTTAGCACGGGGCAGTATCCAGTTGTGTTGTGCTGTTGGCAGCATGTTCTTCTGCTATCTTTGATGAAGGTGTACCTAGTTGCTATGTGTCTTTGTTCAACTGAGTAGTAACCGTGTGTCAGTGGATTTCTTTGAGCTCATTTTTGCTTTTTTGCTATTTAAATGCTCTTTTTTAATTGTTTCCTGTTTCACGCGGTCAGTACAATTACCATTTATTGTCAGCCTCATCTGATGAAAACTGGTTAAAGAGGTTGCTTTATGATCAGCATGATGGATCTGATAACAACCGGCAAAGAATTGCTGTGCCAACTTTTCTATTTGAGCTGTAACAGTAACACATTTTACCCACTTTGTGTGAGCCATTTACGTTAGACAGTTTTCCACAGTAGTAATTGTGTGAAGCACAATTATTTTGTTTTGTTTGCAGCCAATTTGTATTGCTGATTTTGGAAGCCCAAATGGAAGCATCGTTCTTCAGTAGACTCCAGCCGAAAGCTTTGTAAGTCACAAAGAGTGTCTCTTTAGTCAGCACCAGTCGCTAACAGCAGTTTATTTGGTATTTTATTGCGCTTTTGTAATTTTTCGTTGGTACGCCTCACATGTTCTCCAAAAATGAGCATACCTTCGAAGGTGACACCAAGTAGTTCGACTTTGGACCTCAAAGGCATTAATCAACTGTTGATAGTGAGGTGTGAGTCAAACTTGGCCACCTTGGTCCAGGTTGTGACCACAACTACATTTGAACTCATAGCTGTTAACTTAAGTTTTCTAGATTCTAGCCAGTCTAGGAAAAAAATTACGTATGGAGTTACCAAGTCATATAATTTTTCAATATGTGGGTGAGATGTAGTTCAGCTTAAACTATCTGCGTAAAACGAGTTCTTTATATCTTTTGGGGATAGAGGCAGCTTGCTCAAGTACATGTTGAAGAGCTTGGCAATAATGCGGCACTTTGCGGGACACCTTGATTGTCTTTTCGTCAATTTGACTTTTTGCTGTTATATTCAATGTAAGAAAAATTGCCCTGTAAGTATTGAGCCACCCCTATTTTTTTCGATAGTGGTGTTTCGAGGATGTCTCTAAGTAGAAGGTTGTGATAATTCGTGTCGAAAGCGACGGTGACGTCTAGGGCTACTAGCAGAGTACGGCAGCAAGATTTTTTCAATAAGGCCTTTTTTGTATATCGCGGTGACAATATTGAGATCTGTTGTTATGGAGTCATCAGTTCTAAAGCCATTTTGATGTTCTGTTAGTGGATATTCTATAAAGCAACTTAGTAATTTCTTCTGTTACTGTTGGAAGGGGGGTAGGAGTGCAATTGTTCTGAAATTATTAGATTCGGCTCTGGGTTTTTCCGGTTTGTGTAGAAGTGAAATCCGGCACACTTTCAGGGAGCCCAGGTTTTTTTTTGTGTTAACAGAAAGGTTTATTATGCCAGTGAGGTATCTCAGTACTATGGGGCTGGATGGTGTAGGTAGTTAAGCGCCATACTATCTGGGCCCAGCGCCTTAAATTTTTTTGTGTTCCTTACAGCTTTTTTCACTGTGTTAGACTTCAACATTTTTCCCGCTTTATCCAGTTTCTTTATTGTTCATAATGTACTTCTATTTTTTTCTTTTTTCGAGGGTCAACAAACATTGTACACAGACTGCAAGAAACGGGTTCTTACAGCGGGATCAGGCAAAACCAATCTCTCTGATCACAAGTTTATTTTTGACTGCGCAGTACATATTTGCCCCCCTTTTCTCCTCATACAAAGAGGCTTTGAAACAAACCCCGGCACAACACCTTGTGCTATTTGTCACCGTAGGAGCTGGGATTCATACGGCATCCGGCGGCCGCAGAGCTTAGGTACAATTAAATTGCACTAACTTACAGTCCATACAGCAATGTTAAAAAAAATTGTATACGCTGCTCCCGATGCATGATGATAGAGGCAAACACAAGGCAAATTTTTAACACTCACGACAAAACAACCCTCAACATTCGTCGATTGAATTGTAACGGTCTCGATTGAAAACTAGACAACATCATAGACTTGATGCAGAAAAATAACATACAAATAGCTGCCATCCAGAAAACCAACTTCAGTGAATATTCCACCCTCAAAAATGAACCTGGCTACCGCATAATCCAAGGAAATAAGCCAAAGAAAAAGCAAAATTAAAGAAGTAAGTGACTTTTATACAATTCTGTTTCCAAACAATCAAACTCAAGACTTCTGACAAACACTGAGAAGCCCAAGCCATAGAAGTCAACGCAGGCGGTGCTAAAATCAAACTAGTGAACAACTACAAAATACACTTGTCTAGCTTAGATGCAGGATACAAGACATCAATCAGTAAACTAATTGACCTATACGACAGCATTATTGATGTTGATTTTGTTAATCATAGTCCTCTATGGCACATAAAACTACCGGAGGACACAAGAGGAAACAGTAATGCAAGTGAATTAGTCCTCTGTAACTATGTAGAACTCAATAAAAAGGACAGCACAAGGGTAAATTGTTCTTGTAAAAGCTCCACGGACATCAGTCCCGCAACTTCAAGCATAGCATTGAACATCAATTGGCGCACGAAGTACGCATTAGGCTTGGACCGATTTCCAATAGTTCTATCCATTAAATGGTGACCTCATCCTAAAGACAGTACCAGAAAGAAATCCATCAACTTCCGCAAAGCTGACTGGGCAAACTTGAAGACGACATTGAGGTAAAACTGAAGAAACAACAAAGGCCAAAAAAAGTCAACAACACCAAAAACGCCTTCAGGAAAGCCATCAATGCAGCTGCTGGCAGACATATCCCACAAGGAACAATTAAAACAGTGGATTGACAATTTTACCTGCGAAGCCGTTAAACTTTTTGAAAAGAAACATGAGAGGATTTTTTGAAAAGAGAGCTTTTGAATAGAGCGAGAGAGATTCTTCTCAGTGTGTTAATGCGCTTCTGTAGTCCTCACTATCAACAATTGGCTAAAACCTTTGAAGCCCAAAGTCCAAATACTTGGTGAAACCAAGTATTTGTAATTTGGACTTACTGAAATTATTAGATTCGGCTCTGGGTTTTTCCGGTTTGTGTAGGAGTGAAATCCAGCACACTTTCAGGGAGCCCAGGTTTTTTTTGTGTTAACTGAAACGTTTATTATGCCAGTGAGGTATCTCAGTACTATGGGGCTGGATGGTGTAGGTAGTTAAGCGCCATACTATCTGGGCCCAGCGCCTTAAATTTTTTTGTGTTCCTTACAGCTTTTTTCACTGTGTTAGACTTCAACATTTTTCCCGCTTTATCCAGTTTCTTTATTGTTCATAATGTACTTCTATTTTTTTCTTTTTTCGAGGGTCAACAAACCTTGTACACAGACTGCAAGAAACGGGTTCTTACAGCGGGATCAGGCAAAACCAATCTCTCTGATCACAAGTTTATTTTTGACTGCGCAGTACATATTTGCCCCCCTTTTCTCCTCATACAAAGAGGCTTTGAAACAAACCCCGGCACAACACCTTGTGCTATTTGTCACCGTAGCAGCTGGGATTCATACGGCATCCGGCGGCCGCAGAGCTTAGGTACAATTAAATTGCACTAACTTACAGTCCATACAGCAATGTTAAAAAAAATTGTATACGCTGCTCCCGATGCATGATGATAGAGGCAAACACAAGGCAAATTTTTAACACTCACGACAAAACAACCCTCAACATTCGTCGATTGAATTGTAACGGTCTCGATTGAAAACTAGACAACATCATAGACTTGATGCAGAAAATTAACATACAAATAGCTGCCATCCAGAAAACCAATTTCAATGAATATTCCACCCTCAAAAACGAACCTGGCTACCGCATAATCCAAGGAAATAAGCCAAAGAAAAAGCAAAATTAAAGAAGTAAGTGACTTTTATACAATTCTGTTTTCAAACAATCAAACTCAAGACTTCTGACAAACACTGAGAAGCCCAAGCCATAGAAGTCAACGCAGGCGGTGCTAAAATCAAACTAGTGAACAACTACAAAATACACTTGTCTAGCTTAGATGCAGGATACAAGACATCAATCAGTAAACTATTTGAGCTATACGACACCATTATTGATGTTGATTTTGTTAATCATAGCCCTCTATGGCGCAGAAAACTACCGGAAGACACAAGAGGAAACAGTAATGCAAGTGAAATAGTCCTCTGTAACTATGTAGAACTCAAAAAAAAGGACAGCACAAGGGTAAATTGTTCTTGTAAAAGCTCCACGGACATCAGTCCCGCAACTTCAAGCATAGCATTGAACATCAATTGGCGCACGGAGTACGCATTAGGCTTGGACCAATTTCCAATAGTTCTATCCATTAACTGGTGACCCCATCCTAAAGACAGTACCAGAGAGAAGTCCATCAACTTCCGCAAAGCTGACTGGGCAAACTTGAAGACGACATTGAGGTAAAACTGAAGAAACAACAAAGGCCAAAAAAAGTCAACAACACCAAAAACGCCTTCAGGAAAGCCATCAATGCAGCTGCTGGCAGACATATCCCACAAGGAACAATTAAAACAGTGGATTGACAATTTTACCTGCGAAGCCGTTAAACTTTTTGAAAAGAAACATGAGAGGATTTTTTGAAAAGAGAGCTTTTGAATAGAGCGAGAGAGATTCTTCTCAGTGTGTTAATGCGCTTCTGTAGTCCTCACTATCAACAATTGGCTAAAACCTTTGAAGCCCAAAGTCCAAATACTTGGTGAAACCAAGTATTTGTAATTTGGACTTACTGAAATTATTAGATTCGGCTCTGGGTTTTTCCGGTTTGTGTAGGAGTGAAATCCAGCACACTTTCAGGGAGCCCAGGTTTTTTTTGTGTTAACTGAAACGTTTATTATGCCAGTGAGGTATCTCAGTACTATGGGGCTGGATGGTGTAGGTAGTTAAGCGCCATACTATCTGGGCCCCGCGCCTTAAATTTTTTTGTGTTCCTTACAGCTTTTTTCACTGTGTTAGACTTCAACATTTTTCCCGCTTTATCCAGTTTCTTTATTGTTCATAATGTACTTCTATTTTTTTATTTTTTCGAGGGTCAACAAACATTGTACACAGACTGCAAGAAACGGGTTCTTACAGCGGGATCAGGCAAAACCAATCTCTCTGATCACAAGTTTATTTTTGACTGCGCAGTACATATTTGCCCCCTTTTCTCCTCATACAAAGAGGCTTTGAAACAAACCCCGGCACAACACCTTGTGCTATTTGTCACCGTAGCAGCTGGGATTCATACGGCATCCGGCGGCCGCAGAGCTTAGGTACAATTAAATTGCACTAACTTACAGTCCATACAGCAATGTTAAAAAAAATTGTATACGCTGCTCCCGATGCATGATGATAGAGGCAAACACAAGGCAAATTTTTAACACTCACGACAAAACAACCCTCAACATTCGTCGATTGAATTGTAACGGTCTCGATTGAAAACTAGACAACATCATAGACTTGATGCAGAAAATTAACATACAAATAGCTGCCATCCAGAAAACCAACTTCAATGAAAATTCCACCCTCAAAAACGAACCCGGCTACCGCATAATCCAAGGAAATAAGCCAAAGAAAAAGCAAAATTAAAGAAGTAAGTGACTTTTATACAATTCTGTTTTCAAACAATCAAACTCAAGACTTCTGACAAACACTGAGAAGCCCAAGCCATAGAAGTCAACGCAGGCGGTGCTAAAATCAAACTAGTGAACAACTGCAAAATACACTTGTCTAGCTTAGATGCAGGATACAAGACATCAATCAGTAAACTATTTGAGCTATACGACACCATTATTGATGTTGATTTTGTTAATCATAGCCCTCTATGGCGCAGAAAACTACCGGAAGACACAAGAGGAAACAGTAATGCAAGTGAAATAGTCCTCTGTAACTATGTAGAACTCAATAAAGAGGACATCTCAAGGGTAAATTGTTCTTGTAAAAGCTCCACGGACATCAGTCCCGCAACTTCAAGCATAGCATTGAACATCAATTGGCGCACGGAGTACGCATTAGGCTTGGACCAATTTCCAATAGTTCTATCCATTAACTGGTGACCTCATCCTAAACACAGTACCAGAAAGAAATCCATCAACTTCCGCAAAGCTGACTGGGCAAACTTGAAGACGACATTGAGGTAAAACTGAAGAAACAACAAAGGCCAAAAAAGTCAACAACACCAAAAACGCCTTCAGGAAAGCCATCAATGCAGCTGCTGGCAGACATATCCCACAAGGAACAATTAAAACAGTGGATTGACAATTTTACCTGCGAAGCCGTTAAACTTTTTGAAAAGAAACATGAGAGGATTTTTTGAAAAGAGAGCTTTTGAATAGAGCGAGAGAGATTCTTCTCAGTGTGTTAATGCGCTTCTCTAGTCCTCACTATCAACAATTGGCTAAAACCTTTGGAGCCCAAAGTCCAAATACTTGGTGAAACCAAGTATTTGTAATTTGGACTTACTGAAACTATTAGATTCGGCTCTGGGTTTTTCCGGTTTGTGTAGAAGTGAAATCCAGCACACTTTCAGGGAGCCCAGGTTTTTTTTGTGTTAACAGAAACGTTTATTATGCCAGTGAGGTATCTCAGTACTATGGGGCTGGATGGTGTAGGTAGTTAAGCGCCATACTATCTGGGCCCAGCGCCTTAAATTTCTTTGTGTTCCTTACAGCATTTTTCACTGTGTTAGACTTCAACGTTTTTCCCGCTTTATCCAGTTTCTTTATTGTTCATAATGTACTTCTATTTTTTTCTTTTTTCGAGGGTCAACAAACATTGTACACAGACTGCAAGAAACGGGTTCTTACAGCGGGATCAGGCAAGACCAATCTCTCTGATCACAAGTTTATTTTTGACTGCGCAGTACATATTTGCCCCCCTTTTCTCCTCATACAAAGAGGCTTTGAAACAAACCCCGGCACAGCACCTTGTGCTATTTGTCACCGTAGCAGCTGGGATTCATACGGCATCCGGCGGCCGCAGAGCTTAGGTACAATTAAATTGCACTAACTTACAGTCCATACAGCAATGTTAAAAAAAATTGTATACGCTGCTCCCGATGCATGATGATAGAGGCAAACACAAGGCAAATTTTTTAACACTCACGACAAAACAACCCTCAACATTCGTCGATTGAATTGTAACGGTCTCGATTGAAAACTAGACAACATCATAGACTTGATGCAGAAAAATAACATACAAATAGCTGCAATCCAGAAAACCAACTTCAGTGAATATTCCACCCTCAAAAACGAACCTGGCTACCGCATAATCCAAGGAAATAAGCCAAAGAAAAAGCAAAATTAAAGAAGTAAGTGACTTTTATACAATTCTGTTTCCAAACAATCAAACTCAAGACTTCTGACAAACACTGAGAAGCCCCAGCCATAGAAGTCAACCTAGGCGGTGCTAAAATCAAACTAGTGAACAACTACAAAATACACTTGTCTAGCTTAGATGCAGGATACAAGACATCAATCAGTAAACTATTTGAGCTATACGACAGCATTATTGATGTTGATTTTGTTAATCATAGCCCTCTATGGCACATAAAACTACCGGAGGACACAAGAGGAAACAGTAATGCAAGTGAATTAGTCCTCTGTAACTATGTAGAACTCAAAAAAAAGGACAGCACAAGGGTAAATTGTTCTTGTAAAAGCTCCACGGACATCAGTCCCGCAACTTCAAGCATAGCATTGAACATCAATTGGCTCACGGAGTACGCATTAGGCTTGGACCAATTTCCAATAGTTCTATCCATTAACTGGTGACCTCATCCTAAAGACAGTACCAGAAAGAAATCCATCAACTTCCGCAAAGCTGACTGGGCAAACTTGAAGACGACATTGAGGTAAAACTGAAGAAACAACAAAGGCCAAAAAAAGTCAACAACACCAAAAACGCCTTCAGGAAAGCCATCAATGCAGCTGCTGGCAGACATATCCCACAAGGAACAATTAAAACAGTGGATTGACAATTTTACCTGCGAAGCCGTTAAACTTTTTGAAAAGAAACATGAGAGGACTTTTTGAAAAGAGAGCTTTTGAATAGAGCGAGAGAGATTCTTCTCAGTGTGTTAATGCGCTTCTGTAGTCCTCACTATCAACAATTGGCTAAAACCTTTGAAGCCCAAAGTCCAAATACTTGGTGAAACCAAGTATTTGGAATTTGGACTTCAATGGTATTAGTCCATTGTTGATAGTGAGGTCTGGGTCAAACTTGGACTTCTTGATCCCGGTTGTGAACACAACTGCACTTGATTTCTCAGCTGTTAACATAAGATTTCTAGATTCTAGCCAGTCTAATAAAATATTTATGTATGAAGTTACAAAGTCATATAATTTTGCAACGTGCGGGTCAGATAATGTTCAGATTAAACAGTCTGCGTAAAACGTGTTCTTCATATTTTTTGGGGCAAAGGCATCTTTCTCATGTAGATGTTGATGAACATGGCAGTAATACGGCACGTATTGGGACAACCAGTTTTAAATTTTGCCAATTTGACTTTTGTTGTTATTTTCTACGTTAAAAAACCTGCCCTTTTAGTATGAACCGACCCCAATTTTGGTGCTTTTCGATAGTGGTACCTCGAGTATGTCTCTTAGTAGAGGTTGTGATCAATTGTGTGGAAAATGATGGTCAGGTCTAAGGCTACTAGTAGAGTACGGTTGCAGGGTTTCTTTTGAATAAAGCCTTATGTATATCGTGGTGACAATATTGAGATCTGTTGTTGTGGAGTGCTCGCTCAGGTCTAAAGCCATTTTGATGTTCTGTTAGTGGATATTCAATAAAGCTATATAGTAATTTTTCTGTTACAGTCGCAATGGGGGAGAGGATTTCAATTGGTCTGAGCTTTTAGATTTGTCCCTGGGTTTTCTCGATTTGTGTTGAAGTAAAACGAGTCAACTTTCAAGACGCCCAGGTTTGTTGCTGTGTTAACAGAAACTTTTATTGTGCCAGTGAGGTATCTCAGTACTATGGGGCTGAATGGTGTAGGTAGATTAGCGGCGTACTATCTGTGTCAAGCGCTTTAATTTTTTTTGTGTTTCTTAGAGCTTTTTTCCGTCTTTATGCAGCTTCTCTATTGTTCTTAGTGTATTTTTTTCTGTTTTTCATTTTTCCAGCGCCAACACACTTTGTACACAGACTTCAAGACACGGGTTTTAAAAGCGAGATTAAGCAAAACCAGTCTCTCAGATCCCAAGTTTAAATTTGACAGGGCAATACATGTTTATCACGCTTCTTCTCCTCATGCTCAGAGGCATTGAAACAATCCCCGGCCTATCACCTTGTGCAATTTGTCACTAGCAGTTGGGATCCAGACGGCATCTGGTGTGGCCGCGGAGGTTAGATACCCTTGAATTGCACCAACTTAAAGTCAATAGACCAATGTAACAAAAAAACTGTAAGTACTGCTCCCCTTTCAGGATAATAGAGGCAAACACAAAGCAAAATATCCCCACTCACAATAAAACACCCCTCAAAATTCGACAATAGAATTGTAACGGTCTCGAATAAAAACTAGACAACATAATAGACTGGATGCAGCAAAAAATCATCCAAATAACTGCCATCCAGGAAACCAACTTGAATAATTATTCCAACCTCAAAAAGAAGACCTGGCTACCGCATAATCCAAGGAATAAGGCCCATAGAAAAAACAAAATTAAAGAAGTAACTTTATAATTCTGTTTCAAAAAATCAAGCTCAAGACTTCTGACAAACACTGAGAAGCCCAAGCTATAGAAGTCAACGTACGCGGTGCTGAAATCAAACAAGTGAGCAACTACACAATACCATCGTCTAGCTCCGATGAAGGATACAAGACATCAGTCAGTAAACTGATTGAGATAGATGACAGCATTATTGATGTTGATTTCGATGTTCATAGCCATCTATGGCACTGAAAACTACCGGAAGAAGCAAGAGGAAAAAATATTGCAAGTGAAATAGACTTCTCTAACTATGCAGCAATCAACAAAAAGGCCAGCACAAGGATGACTGGTTCTTGTAAAAGATCCAAAGACATCAGTCTTGCAAGCTCCAGCATAGCATTGAACATCAACTGGCGCACGGAGTACGCATTAGGCTTGGACCATTTACCAATAGTTCTATCCATTTACTGGGGACCTCATCCTAAAGACAGTACCAGAAATAAATCTATCAACTTCCGCAAAGCTGACTGGGCAAGTTTTGAGGACGAATTTGAACTAAAACTGAAGACACAACAAAGGCCAACAAAAGTCAGCCACACAGAAAACACCTTCAGAAAAGCCAACAATGGAGCAACTGGCAGGCATATCCCACAAGGAACAATTAAAGCTGTTAATTGACAGTTTTCCTTGCGAAGCCGTAAAGTTTTTTTGAAAAGAGAGGTAAAATTCATAGAAATTTTCTATGGTACTCTAAAATATTGCAAACTAACCATGAAAATTTTGACTTTGCTTATGATAAAAATTAATTGAAACATTTTCCGCCACACTCCAAAGGTCACTTAAAAACCACCAAAATAGGTAATTGGTGCATCTAAATTTTAAGAAAACCGACACATAATCAATTTAATTTTGTAAACTTAGAGCAATTATTACAATGTTGTTTTAGCTCTGAGATTTTATTTTTCTTTTAAAATCTGTTCCAGCTACTTCTTCACATATCACAAATGTTACAATTGCACGTGTATTGCCGCGTGCAGACATATTTAAAGGAGAAGATTTTATTCACAAATTTCCACATTGCGTCTAAAAATCTGCCTGTTGGTCAATCAGGTTTCAGAAAACTCATTTTTGTTTTCTACTCTGGCAGTTCGTAAGATGACCTCTTTTCTCGTTTTCTTAGTTTGTACTCTCTTCAAACTTAACACATCTTCCTCGATTTTCAATCATAGCAGGTATTTCTATGAGTCGTTCAGGCCATTTATGTACTGGTTTTTATATTGTACCCTTATCCGTTTGACTGCTCTCTTTTAAAACTATTCAAGACTTCCCAGGTCTGCTCTAGTTGGTTGTATAGAACTGAGTACATAAAGCAGGACCAGCACAACAAGCAATTTATACAGACCTAACTTGATGTGCATGTTTACTCAAAAGCAAGATTTTGCTTTATATAACACATGGCCTTGATGGCTTTGACGAGACCGAAATTTATGTGTGCTGACCAGTTCAAACTTTTGCTGATGATGATTCCCGAGTCCATCATTTCCGTTTGGGTCTGAGATGGTTCTCCTCCGAGGAAGTAACGGTCGTTTTCCCTCTGAGTTTAAGGTTAGCAAATTTGTCAACTGCCAACTGTGTATTGTTTTGCGGGACCGATTTGTCTACCACTGTAATGTCTTTTTGTACTACAATATCTGATCTGCCAAAAACTTCCATAAACTCCAGCAAAGCTGACTGGGCAAATCTTAAGGACAACATTGAACTAAAAGTGAAGAAACAACAAAAGTCAACGAATATCAACCACGCGGAAAATACCTTAACGAAAGCCATCAAAACAGCGGCTGGCAGGAATGTCCCACAAAGAAGAGTTAAAGAAGTGGTTTGTCAGCTTCCCCTGCAAAAGTTTTCTGAAAACAGAGATGAGCTTCAAAGAAAAACTCCAGATTACCCCAAAATAATGCAACTAAACCATGAAATACACAAAGCTTTTCAAAGTCAAAAGCAATAAAAATAGATCGAGTTTGTACAAACACTTACTCACAGACGTATTTGTTCTAAATTTTGAAGCAAAATAATAGGGCATTCATCAAGTAACGTTACACTCAATCTCAACGGAGATTGAAGTAGAAAACAGCAAGGTTCTGGAGTTGGCCTTTCTTTCATTTTTAACAACGATGTCATGGATTGCGTCAAGTGCAAACATTTTGCCTGGAGTTTGCCAATGAATAAAAACAATTGAACAGACATCATCACACTCTAAAGGTCACGTAAGAGCAGTCAAGTTGTGGAACTGGTGCAGCCAAACTTCAACAAAACCGACTCAAAATCAAATTAAGTTTGTAAACCTAGAGCGATCATCGCAAGGTTGTTGCAGCTGTAGGAGATTTCAATTACGTTTTAAAATTTGTTCCGTTTACTTCTCCACATGTTACAACCGTAAGCGTATTGCCATGTCCAGACGTTTTCAATAGAGAAGCTTTCATTCACAAATTTTTGAATTGCCAACTTTGTTTTGTTTTAAGGGACCGATTTGTCTATCTCTGTTATGTCTTCTTGTACTTCGATATCTGATATGTCAATAGCTAGGATTTTGAGGTATTCTGCGAAAATGTAGGAGCTGATGAGTTTGAAAACGTCTGGTATATCATTGATGAAGACGAAGAATAGCAGTGGTCAGAGGAAGGATCCTTGTGGTACCACACTAGTTACATCCAGCACATTAGAATCAATACCATCAGATGTCACATAATACATTCTGTCCTTTAGGCAGTCAACAAAGATTCCCAAGAAGCACCCTCTGACTCGAAGAGCAAGGAATTTTTTTTCAAAAGTTAATAATGTGAGAGTTTGTCAAAGGCTTTGCTAAATCTGTGCAGAAGCTAACACTTCATCATTAATTCATATGATTAAGGATGAAAATTTTTTATATTGAGGTCGACAAAGATTGTAAAGGGACAATAAATAACTCAAGTAGTAGCATAAGTTCAATTGAAGGACGGGGGAATGCGGTGATAAAAACAGAGGACTCAAAAGGTTCTGAGTAGAAAATAAGATGCATTAATTGTACCTCATTTTTCTAAAAATTTGATCTCAGTGTACGAAATTAGAGCGGCTGATAATGAGGTTTTTTTTGTAAGGACTTTGAATTAACAACAAGAAACAGAAAAATGTTCCCGTTTGAGGAGCATGGCAGTTTTTTCCTTCGGAAAACATTGATTTCAACACGCTCAAAAATTTGCACTTTAGCTAGTGGAGACCGGCTTAGTTTATGGCACAAATGTCAAGAACATAATAATAATGAAGATTCTTTGAGGTTAAAGTATAAGGCCAGAGGACTTAAAATAAGTGCAGATGAGGTAGAGAACTGTGAAAAATGTCAAATGAATAAATCAAGGAAGCTTCCTTTTCCAAAACTTGCTGGGAAAAGATCAAATTTTATGCAGATATAGGAAAGCCAGGAACGTTGGTGTACGATGGTTTCGGGCGAATTCAATTCAAATGAGATCAAGCAATTATGAATAAAGCAAAGCGTAAGATTTGAACGTAATATGGGAACAATAACACCAAAAGATGCCTAATGAAGCAATCAGGACTTGAAAAGACATACTTGCCTTATGCAATACATTTGTCAAGTGATATTTAAAACTTTTGTTGCCATTCGGGGATCAAAAGAATACCATTAGAAGCAATGTATGGACAAAAACTCAATTTAAAAATTCCTAATAGTTTTTGATTGTTCTGCTTACGTTCATATGGGAAAATCGTTCCTATGAGAAAGTTTAGTCAAAACCTTCAGTTGGGCTCTCAGAATTTAGTTGAAGAACCAAAAGATACGTACGCAGAATACTTTTCATTCTTTCAAACAGCTAGTGAAATATCCAGCTGTGAACTAGTGTTAGACTCGGAGCTATAAGTAATATGATTAAGCATGAAAATTTATTTTTTGAGATTGACAAAAAATGTACAGGGACAATGAATAATGCAAATAGTAGCAAAAGTTCAATTGAAGGACAGGGGACAGTGGAGATAAAAACGGAGGAATCAAAAGGTTGTGAGCAGAAAATAAGATTCACTACTTTTACCTGATATTTCTAAAAATTTGGTCTCAGTGTCCAAAATAAGAGCGGCTGATAATGAGGCTTTTTGGTAAAGACTTTCAATTAAAAACAAGAACCGGAAAAATTTTCCCGTTTGAGGAACATGGCAGTTTTTTCCTTCGGAAAATATTGATTTCAACACAATCAAAAATTTGCACTTTAGCTAGTGGAGACCGGGTAAGGTTATGGCACAAATGTCTAGAACATAATTATATTGAAGATTCTTTGAGGTTAAAGGATAATGACAGAGGACTTAAAATAAGTGAAGATGACGTTAGAGAACTATGAAAATTGTCAAATGAGTAAATCAAGGAAGTTTCCTTTTCCAAAAGATGCTGGTAAAAGAGCCCATTTTATGCAGATATAGGAAAGCCAGGAACGTTGGTGTACGATGGTTTCGTGCGAATTCAATTCAAATGAGATCAAGCAATTATGTATAAATCAAGGCGTAAGACTAGAGCGTTCAACTCCTTATACAGCTGAAAAATATGGTATTGTTGAACGTAATTGGCGAACAGCAACACCAATAGATGTAGATGCCCAATGGAGCAATCAGGACTTGAAAAAATATACTCGCCGTATGCAAAAAACTCTTCAAGTGATATTTAAAACTTTTGTTACCATTCGGGGATCAAAAGTGCACCATTCGAAGCAATGTATGGAAAAAATCAAATTTAGAATGCCTAAAAGTTTTTGGTTGTACTCCTTACGTTCATATTGAGAAATTGTTCCGAGGAGAAAAACAGCGGACTTCACAAAAAATTACATTTCTGGGATCATCAGATAACAGTTAAACATATCTTATAGGAGTAATGGATGAAGGATGAAGATGGCACCTTTAGGGTTAGAAAGTCTAGAAACAACACTTTGAACAGATAGAAAATGTTCAACAATACGTCATTGAGTGTAGGAAAAACGCGTTTAGAAGAGAAAACAGATCTGAATCCAGTAGTTTTCTTAAACGAATTAATAATTTATAATGTGATATATAACTCGTTCGAAGAAGCAATAAAAAACAAAAATAAGTATGAAGCAATGAATACGGAGTATAAATCATTAGTTGAAAACAACTTCTGGCAACTTGTAGATAACCAGGAAAAAAACCTAATGGTAGCCGTTGGCATTTTGCTCGGAAGTTAGGGCCTAGCAGATAAATAGTGAGATATAAAGTAAGGTTGGTAGCTAAAGGTTTTAGCCAAGTTCCAGGCAAGGATTACAACGAGACCTCTTCACCGACAACGCGCCTCTCAACTATCAGGATACTTTAAAACTATGCACTCCGTAACGGTTCTGAGCTCAAACAAAGGAACATTAAAACTGCATATTTAAATGCTGACATTCATTAAGAGATCTTTATGCAGCAACCTGAGGATTTTGAAAAATTCAATGAGCAAATAAATCCTTTCTTCTGTAAGCTTAATAAAAGTTTATATGGATTAAAGCAATCTGGTGGAAATTGGTACTTTACAATAAAGAGTTTTCTAGGGTGTTTTGGGTTTTGTTCCTTCTATTAATGACGAGTGCTTCTTTATAAAAAAAAGGGAGAAGGAGATATAGAGGGAATGACCTGTTTTTGGGTTGATGAAATGGTTATATTAGGAACGCAACAAAAATTTTTTTGAAAACAAAGTTAGTGAGAAGTTTAAAATAAGTAGCTATATTGGCCTTAGTTGGTTCCTAAACATTAAAATATAGGAACCATCTTATTAAAAAATAAAAGAACACAATATAATAATCTAAGTTACAGACTTAATATAAAATTTTTGTTTGAGTTTGCAGGTAAATTCTAGGTACTGTATTCTAGGTAAAATACACGTATCATTTTTGCAGGTAATTTTGCAGGTAATGTTAGCTGCAATTTTGCTTACCTGCAAACGCAGCTAAATTTACCCAGACAATTCTAGAGTGTATATCACCCTTTAATTGCAGCTCTTCATGGCTGATAGTCTGTCCATAATGTTGGTGGCCATTTGATTGGGCGTTCAACTTTGGCGCACCGCAGGCGCCCTTGTATTTTTTTACACGATAAGGTGCCCCAAAATTTGTAACTGGGTTGAAATTTGTAACACAAAAATTGTAACTGGGTCCAAACATAATAGATAATTCCCCGCTCTCTGCACATTGTGCTCCATTTCATCTGCTTTTCTCGACGTTTCAAATTTACACTTTCACCTTGAAATTTTGTTTTGTGATTTTTGATCTTTTCCGTTTGTGCCCCCCAGCTAAGTGGGTGCATATTGTTTGCACCCCCCAAACGCACGTGCCATGTTTTTATATAATGATTTACTACGTAATGGCACGTCATCTGTAATCTGGTGGCGCATAACGTACTGAGGGGGGCACAAACAGAAAAGGGCAGGAGTTCTCGAACTTTTGCTTGTTTCAACTTTATGGGACACGTAATTGATGGAAATATGTGTTCCGTGTTTTAGGCGGCAGTTGCTTTGTTGACCAAACTGAAGGTGCCTTGTTGTTTGTGTCTCTTCGTGATTGAACTCACATTTCTCAGTGGAAGACAGAAAGTGGAATCAAGTTTGCAAAACTCGACATCAAACTCAAACTCAATCCACTCCTTGTGCTCGATATCAGGTGAACAACTCAATCAAATGCCAATCAAACCATCCTAAAGATTCGGTGCTAAACATTTTGGGATTTATCCCCCCTCCCCGCCAAGCTTAGTGGACATACAACTTTTACGCCACCTAGGGCAATACATAGGGGTCTTTCCCATTATAGCCCTCCATAATGGTATAATTACCATATTTGTGGGTATAGGTTATCTGACCACTAAGCTGGGGGTATAATTGGAAGGACCCCCCCCCCCCCCATAAAAAACAACTGAGGAAGTGTTGATCCTAAATTGTGCAGAATCATATTCTGACATTGGTAACAACATCAGTACACCAATGTTTTTGATAAACTCAAACAGTGATTGAACCCTCGTGCGATAAAAATAAAGAATAAGAGTTCAGAATTTTTTTCTCTAGTTGAACTCTGGGTCCCCAGCTTAGCTGACACATGAAGATTGGGATACTTTCCATTTGTGCCCTCCCCCCCCCCCCCCCCCCGCCAGCTTAGTTGGTGCATATTATTTTTACATAATGATTTACTATGTAATGGCACGTGCTCTCTAACTGGGGAGTGCATAACGTACTGAGGGGGGCACAAACGGAACAGATCCGAAAATTGTGCTTTTTAGGTGCACGTTCTTTATACATACCATTGTGCTACATAGCAACACATGTAAAGCGGATAAAAGAATCTGGGTGCGAACAATTTTTGCTATCTCAATAAGTGGAGTTAGATTATCCAGACAATTCCAAGAGAGTAGCAGCTCGGATGCTATATTTTGAATCGTCAGACTGTCGAGCTGATTAAATTAAAGTACTAAGGCGTCAGTTGATCAAAAAAATGTTTTCTATTATAGAAAAAATTTAGTGTTTTGTTGTTGAAAATATCGCTTATAGTTGTTGACGTAAAACTGTTTCAAATATCCGGAAAAAAGCGCTGGTCATTGAGATAGGGCAGCTACAAAAATCCCATTCAGCCTCATATTTTCTGTAATAAAGTATCTTTGATAATGTACTCAATATTTTTCATTGAGTCGATCGATGATAGAGGTTGGGCGTTAGCTGTAGAGCTACTTCTATACTCTTATATCTCTATCTTTTATTCACTTAAGACAATTTGGATCTTTTCTGTTTGCACCCCCAAGCTTAGTAGGTGCATATTTTTGCAACCCCTAGACGCATGTGCTTTTTTTACATTTTAACTTATCATGTAATGACACGTGCTCTGTAATTGGAGGGTGCATAACGTACTGGGGGAGAGGGCACAATCGGAAAAGATATGTAAATTATAAAATGGTCCTGATGTTTCGATGAAACTCAACTGCTTAAACACCTCACTTAATCACTGAAAAAATAATAGTTCTGCTTCGAGAAGCGGTCAGTTTTTCCGAAAAGAAGAATTTTGTTCTTAACTGTGAAATAAGAATGAACAAATATTCCCTCATTGAAAATTGATGTAACTCAAGTCTTCATTTAAATAAAATTCTATAGTTAGCATGTGTTTCAGTGATACTTGAGCGTTATGGTGGTATTATTTTTTTTCTTTATCAGGAAACCATGAAGTGAGATAAAACTGTCTGAGTTAAGTTATTGAACTGTCATTTCACCGTCACATAGGATGGTCTAATGACTATCATTTTCTTTTTTTTAAAAAATTGGCACTGCATTCCGGTTAAATTGAAAAACAAGATTTTGCAATTTTTAATAAATCGGTATCTTAAATGAGCTCTATATGACTGAGAACGAAATTCAACAAAAATTTGACAGCTCATTGTTGGTTCTGGTTGTAATTTTTTTATAATTTGTAGTTATAATTGATAAAGTTCAGCACAACGATTGAACCCTAAATACTTTGACGACCCTAAATACTTTTGCGTTTAATGAAGTTACGTTTTTGATTGAATAACAAATTGACTGGAAACAGACCAAAAAATTAGCACACAACACTTTAGTATTGTCGAGACGGATTGGGTTGCCGAAACTTGGTCGAGACTATTAACCAATTTCCACGAACCAAACCAGTGTGGTCAATACCTGTCATCGCTCTGGGACATCATCTTGAGTTATGAAAGAGCATCTTTCAAAATCAGCCTTGCAGCACAGCCGCGAATTACTGTGACTAATACTGGTTCTCAGCTGAAATATCGATAAGTTCTAAAATCAAAGGTTCACATAATTTTATATCGAAATTGTACTCTTTCCTAAGCCATAAATATCTAAGCAAATTGTTTTATACTTTTTGTAGTTGAAAATGTTTATCCAAGTATGTAATTTTTACATTTTTTGATACACTGCATCGCCAACGAAAAAGTCACGTTCTTCTCTACGAAAAAAAAAACTACTGCAAATCTAGCAGTGCATAAAAAGTCTATAATCATATAATCCTTATAGCTAAGAAAATTCTTCAATTTCATTTCAATTTTCACAGAGAAGCACACTTCAAAAAAGAATCAGAGAAATTCACCTAAATAACAGCTGAATTTGCTTGAGTCCTTCATCTGCGAGACGGAACAGGTAAAAAATACCTGAACTACAATTCAGGAACGTTTCAGGTAGATGTTCTTGTGAAGTCTTCGCACTTGCAAATATCTGAACAGAGCTCATGTAAATTTAGCTCAACTTTTTTAGAGTTTAATTTATATTCTTCAATGCAGGGGGTTTTCTCTAACCTATATCCAATACGCAACAATAACCCTGTTAAAAATATACCCCCTTTAAAACTATTGACCGTTTCTATTATTAATTTGAAGCAGTTGAAAAACAAATAATTTTCCGAAATTTCACACTTATTGTGCATGTTATTGCTACTTAGGCTGTTATTATATCATATCATCAATCTCAAAATTTTCCTCTCGATCTGTAAATTAATAGAAAATTTATCTATTTTTTAAGTAAAATAGATATCTATTATTCATTTAAATGTCCCTAATTTTGTAAGTTGAGTGTGTTGTTGATTCTTATTGAGTTTTCTTGAAGTTAAGAGCACCTTAAATAGCTGACTAATAAATTATTTATTTCCACTTACTATGGTCCAAAAAATAAGCGCGTGTTCTGATTGCTTGTTCATTCGTTTTTTTCTACTTATTTTGCCAGCTTTGCCAAATTTCCACATAATTTGGGGAAAGTGTTGGGAAAAACATTTGGACTTTCAGTTCTATAAATGTAGCCTGCCGTAGTAGTTAATTATTAATACCAGCTTTTTTTGATATATTGCATACATCTGAAATTTCACGCGCTTGTGGTTTTCGCGTTTGCATTTTCTCCAAAAAAAATACGAAATAAAATTATGTAAAATTTTCTATTGACGCCAAGTGTGTTCACGTGAAATCATTTCACTGTTATTTTTGTTTACTTTTTACACCTGAGCAACTAGTCAAATTATGCAAAAATCAACAGTTAAACTCAGCAAAAGTAATTTTGAAGATCTCCGAAATTCACAAAATTACGAAACAGATCAGGAAAGCGAACTAGAAAATGTAGTCGGCATTTCAAAACGGACCAATCAGAATTTCGGTTGGACTGAATGCAAAAACGCAGCTTCAAAACCGAATGCTATTACGTCATTGCCGGCTCCCAAATATGGTAATTCTGTTACGTCACGATCACAACCGAATTCGACAACTTCCTCGCCAAAAGGTGCTAATTCGAAAATTTCATACGTTGAAGCAAAAAGAACAGACCACCAATCACGAAGACATTCGAGCGTTGATACTGATTGGAGTTCGACCAATCAGAATGGAGTAATTATTGATGACTACGATGACAGTTTGACCTCTACAGGGGAATCGATGATACCTTTGACCTCTAATGGCTACAAAGCGAACACACGAGAAGAAAACAAGATTGATAAACAAAATAACCAAAGTGAAAGCGGCGGCTGTTTGATTCAATGAATTAGTTTTACTATATTGCAAAAAATTAGTTTTTTTTAAAGTGTTTTTTCCAATATTTGAGTTAAATTCAAGCAAAAATCTTTTGATGGGTTGAGAAAAGCCGTTGAAGAAGAAATTTGATTCATACAATTGTACTTTTAATATGCTGATTTTTGATCAACGTATTGAGTATTATTGAATCGAAAAGAAATCTTTAGACCAACGGTGTCAAAACGCAGTATTCTAATGTGCGTGATTTTGGCGGAGCCCTAATTGTCTATACCCCAATTTTGCGCTGCTAATAAAAAGCAAATTTTTATCACAAATTTCAATGTTCTATCGAATAGATTCCGTTTTTACCTAATCCCCAACTTAGCAGATGAATATTATTGGCAACCCCCCCCCCCCCCCCCCCGCGAGCGCACGTGAAATAGCCTTAGTTTTGCATAATGGCCGACTATGTTATGACGTGCTCTGTCACGAGGGGTGCATAAAGTACGGGGGGAGGGGGGGCGGCAAACGGAATAGATTCATTTTTATCTCTCAAGAAGTCACGTTCACGTAATGTGCAAATGTTAAAAACTTCTTTTTGCATCTGACAAAAAAATGTCAGTTACCGCATGGTAACAGTTCATCTAAAAACAATGATTGAATTTCCTGAAAAATTGCTTACACGCCAAATGGGTAGTTTCAATCTTTTCCGTTTGTCATTAACCCAGTTTTGTTGATGGATAATACTTGCACCCCCCGCACGCACGTGCAAAATGTTTACCTAGGCATTCATAACGTACTGGGGGGGGGGGGCACAAATGGAACAGATCTGCAAGCTTCTTTTGAAATCTTCTCGAAAACTCAATTCTATTTTCCTTAATTTCTGTTTTGCTCAAATTCTTAACTTCACTGACTAAAACACTTCAACTCTAAATGGCTGGAAGGAACTGATGACTATTTCAAGAATGTTGATACAATTCGCCAAAGCGAAGCAAACTGAAGTAGAGTTTATTAATTTTGTTTTTTTTTCAGTACGGCAGTTTCGTCATTACACGACTAAAACCACATGGTACTGAATATATATACTGAGCATGATCGCTGTTTTCCGCACAAATGTATTAGGATCAGGAAAGTAAGCGAGTGCAAAAAAGTTTATACGCTCAAACTCTGGTATATACATCGGTAGTTTTTCGCACTCTAAGTTTGGGTAAACTGGCGACAAATCTATTGATTCTAATTCTTTGATCTCGTCAATCTTTTTCATACGTTTGATGTCGGCGACTTCCACTCTTTATGAATATATTTTAAACTGAGGGATCTTTATGATATTATTAAGTAGGATTAAATAACAACCGAAAAGTAACAAACTAAATATCGAATAATTCGTATCAAAAACGTAACCACTGAGATGACAAAGGACTGATACAAATTGGTGCGAAAGATGATGAGGCGAAATGGGGATTAGTCGCCGATTTACGCATTGCTATTGTTGTTAAAAGACGTAACGTATTTAGAACCGATTCATTTACATTTTGTCTGCAATGTTCGCTTTGTCACTGATTTCATTAAATGCGGTTATCAAAATGCAATGATCTGCTTTTTCAACTATTCATCTACATGTACCTCAAGAACCATTGGAATAACTTAGATGACGTAGATTAAATCTTAGAATATCGACCTGAGAATTGTTCTGCAAATTGAGCTGCTGATCCTCGGATCTAGCTCTAACCGCATAAGATTTTCAAGACATATTTTGAAACATATTAAAGCCACGTTCATTAAATACAATTTCGCTGTTACTCCTATTACATAGAAGTGACTGCTACCGTATTGTGCCACGGTTCTCAAATTTCTTACCAAGTTGCTATCAGATTCCTGGCGAAGTCAGTGAAAATCTTGTCATCAATTCAGAGTAGAATTGTAGATGGGGTATGATAGATAAATGCTCGCTTCTCCCCCTTGATTAGAAACCAGGAGCAAAAAAAGAACGGTACAAAAATTTTTAAATTTGAACGTTTATAAATTCTTAATTGCACAAAAGTATGGGAAGGCAGGAACGGGTCGTCTGTCCCCCAAGAATCCAAAAAGCAAAAGCAGCAAACTTCACTCAAAGAGAGATACTAAAGAGGATATTCACTCAAAGAGAGAGACTAAAGCCAGACCAACATTATCGTGATTCCTTGTAAGAATAATTTTAATATTTGCAACTGCATAACGCCGCAGAGGTATATTCCAAAATTTAGCCTTGGTAAAATTCTTGGAATCAACATACCTAAAAACTGCAAAATTTGGAGACAACTTAAATGTCCTTTTTTCGCCAAAGTGATTTTGACGTTTTTCCGGAATCAAGTTACTTTCTATTTACAATTTAGGTGTCAATTCCTGCAATGATTTATTGCGCTAGTTACGTTTCTATTTTTTACACTGAAAACCAATTTTTGAATAACCGAAAACCAATCAGCGAAATGACGAAAAAAACTTCACTCATTTTTTAAAAAATAGTCGGTAAAATTACTTTTTCAGATATATAAAAGATGCATCATCAACAAATAACATCACATTATAACTAAAAACTGAATATCTCTCGAAGTTCCTCTTCAAAAATTTTTCTTTTTAATAATACGATTGATTAATGCTACCAAAAACTCGATTGCAATATGTAAATTGACAAGCGTCACAACCATCTCTCAGTAAAATAATTCTGATGATAGTATTAACATTACGCATCAAACGTTCTTGCTGTTTTCGTTGATGTCATTTTCGAACGCAAAATTTTCTTTGTGACTTTGGGCGAAGTAAGGTCGAAACCACAGCTGAAAGTGTAATTGTTTGTTTGCTTTTGAAAAACGATGAAAATAATTTTTTTGGTCCGCTGTTGCTCTAGCTAGAATTAATGATCCTCGCTCAATCTTTGAGACCTGATTTTAGGAGGTGTTTCGAACCTAGTTATGTTCTGAAACCAGCTTTTTGAAATTAATCAAAAATTATAAATGCAAAAGCAGCCAAAAAGAATGATATAAAATTTGGTTTAAAATCTTTTACTCATTTTTTTTTAAAAAAAACACATACAAAAGCAGGGCGTTGATTAAAATTAATTAAAACTTAAACAATGTACAATTATTAAACGCGGGTCGAAGTTTTGGCAAAAAACGATGAAAGAATTGCGGTGAAAGCGGTGACTTTTCTAAGATTTGCAACGAGTTTTTTAAGATTTGCAATTCTTAGCGGTGATTTTTTTCACCAATTTTGTCTGGTAGTTGTTTAATAAAATTCACCACTAAGAACTGCAAATCTTACAGAAAATCCCTCACTCATCGCTAAACGATATTGACGCTTTGGGTTAATTTTTTTTCAACTCTACACACCGCATTTCTTACATTTTTTATGAGTTTTTGCAAATTGTCACTGGTTTCAGCAAATGCGGTTTTTAGAGTGCAATATTCTGTTTTTCAACTATTTTTCTACATGTGCCTCAAGAACCAATGGAATAACTTAGATAACGTAGAATATAACTTGAGAATTAATATATATCAACCTGAGAATTGTTCTGCAAATTGAGCTGCTGATCCTCGGGTCTAGATGTAAATGCATAAGGTTTTCAAGACATATATTGAAACATACTAAAGCCACTTCCATTAAATACAATTTTGCTGTTACTCCTATTACATAGAAGTGACTGCTACTGTATTGTGCTACGGTTCTCAAATTTGTCACCAAGTTCCTATCAGCTTCCTGGCAAATTCAGTGAAAATCTTGTCATCAATTCTGAGTTGAACTGTAGATGGGGGTATGATAGGTAAATGCTCTCTTGTCCCCTAGATTAGAAACCAGGGAGCAAAAAAAGAACGGAACAAAAAAGTGAAATTGCAAATTTATAAATTTTTGATTGCACAAAAGTATAGGAAGGCACAAACGGGTCGTCTGTCCCCAAGAAACCAAAAAACAAAAGCAGCAAACTCTGGAAATTCACTCAAAGAGAGATACAAAAGCCAAACCAATATTACCACGACTCCTTATAAGATTATTATTAATATTTGCACCTGCATAATGTCCCAGAAGTAAATTTCAATAATTCAGCCTCGGAAAAATGCTTGGAAGCAACATACCTAAAAACTGAAAAATTTGGAGACAATTTTGATGATTTTTTTCGCGGAAGTGATTTTGGCGTTTTTGCGGAATCAAATTACTTTCAATTTATAATTTAGTTGTGAATTCCTGCAATGACTTATTGCGCTGCTTACGCTTCTTTTTTTTACACTGAAACCCATTTTTTGAATAACAGGAAAAAAATCAACGAAATGACGAAAACAGCTTCAATCATTTTTTTAAAATAGTTGGTAAAATTATATTTTCAGATATATCAAAGATGCATCATCAATAATTAACATCACGTTGTATCTACCAACTGAATACCTCTTGAGGTTCCTCTTCAAAAACTTTTGTGATAATACGATTGTTTAATGATACCGAAAATTCGATTGCAATATGTATATTGACAAGCGTCACAACCATCTTTCAGTAAATTACTTCTGATGATAGTAATAACATTACGCATCAAACTTTTTTGCTGTTTTCCTTGATGTCTTTCTCGAATGGAAAACTTAATTCCATGTGACTTTAGGCGAAGAAACTTCGAAACCACAGCTGAATATGTAATTGTTTTTATGCTTTTGAAGAAGGATGAAAATGATTTTTTTGTGTAATTTTGCTGTAGACAGAATTAATAATCCTCGCTCAACTTCTGAGGCCTGATTTTATTAGGTGTTTAGAACCTAGTTATCTTCTGAAACCAGGATTTTCATTGTAATCAAAAAATTGTAAAAGCAAAAGCAGCCAAAACGAATTATAAAATATTTGCTTTAAATCATTTTACTCAATTTAAGAAAAAAAAAACAAACAAAAGCAGGGCGTTGATTAAAATTAATTACAACTTTAGTAATGTACAATTTTTAAACGCGGGTCAAAAACTTTTGGACAATTTTTGGCAAAAACTTATGTAAGAATTGCGGTAAAAATCAGAATGCGGTGAAAGCGATGACTTTTCTAAGATTTGCGAAGATTTTTTAAAGATTTGCAATTTTTAGCCATTTTTTTCACCACTTTTGTCTGGAAGTTGTTTGACAAAATTCATCACTAAGAATGACAAATATTACAAAAAGTCCCGCACTCATCGCTAAAAGGTACCGACGTTTTGCGTTGAACTCTTTTTCAACTAAACTCACCGCAATTTCTATATTTTTTGATGAGTGTCTGCCAATTGTCAATGATTTCAGCAAATGCGGTTTTCCAAAAACAATAATCTGTTTTTCAAATGTTTTTCTACATGTGTCTCAAGAACCAATGGAATAATTTAGATAACGTAGAAAATAACTTAGAATATCAACCTGTGAATTGTTCTGCAAATTGTGCTGCTGATCCTCGGGTCTAGATCTAAGCGCATAGGGTTTTCAAGAAATATTTTAAAGCATACTAAAGTCGTTTTCATTAAATACAATCTTGCTGTTACGCCTATTACACAGAAGTGACTGCTACCGTATTGTACTACTGTTCTCAATTTCTTACCAAGTTCCTGTCAGCCTCCTGGCAAGTTCAGTGAAAATATTGTCATCACTTCTGAGTAGAATTGTAGATGGGGGTATAATAGACAAATGCTCGTTTCTCCACCTTGATTAGAAAAGTTTGAAAATTCAAAAATTTTTGGATTTAACAAAAGCATAAGAAAGCAGAAACGGGTCGTGTGTCCCAAGAATCCAAAAAGCATAAACAGCAAACTCTGGAAATTCACTCAAAAAGAGATACTAAAGCCAGACCAAAATTACCACAGTTCCTAGTCAGATTATTATTATTATTTGCATCTGCATACGCCCCAGAGGTATATTTAATAATTTCAGCCTTGGTAAAACGCTTGGAATCAACATACCTAAAAGCTGCAAAACTTGGAGACAATTTTGGTGATTTTCTTTTCGCGGAAGTGATTTTGGCGTTTTTGCGGAATCAAATTACTTTCAATTTATAATTTAGTTGTCAATTCCTGCAATGACTTATTGCGCTGCTTACGCTTCTGTTTTTTTACACTGAAACCCATTTTTTGAATGACAGGAAAAAAATCAACGAAATGACGAAAACAGCTTCAATCATTTTTATAAAATAGTCGGTAAAATATATTTTCAGATATCTAAAAGATGCATCATTAATAACTAACATCACGATACAACTACGAATTGAGTACCTCTTAATTTTCCTCTTCAGAAACTTTTTTGTGATAGTACGGTTGATTAATGTTACCGATAACTCGATTGAAATATGTATATTGACAAGCGTCACAACCATCTCTCAGTGAATTACTTCTGATGATAGGAATAACATTACGCATCAAACGTTTTTGACGTTTTCCTTGATGTCGTTCTTCAACGGAAAATTTGTTTCCAGGTGACTTTGGGCGAAGTAAGGTCGAAAACACAAATGAAAATGTAATTGTTTGTTTGCTTTTGAAAAACGATGAAAACGATTTTTTCGGTGTGATGTTGCTCTAGACAGAATTCATGATCCTCGCTCAACTTTTGGGGCCTGATTTTAGAAGGTGTTTAGAACCTAGTTATGTTCTGAAACCAGCATTTTGAAAATAGTCAAAAAATTTTAAAGGCAAAAGCAGCCAAAATTAATTATAAAATGTTTGGTTTAAATCCTTTTACTCAGTTTTAAAAAAAACAAACAAAAGCAGGGCGTTGATTAAAATTATTTACAACTTTAGTAATGTACCACTTTTAAACGCGGTTTGAAGTTTTGGAAAAGATTGATATAAGAATTGCGGTAAAAATCAGAATGCGGTGAAAGCGGTGACTTTTCTAAGATTTGCAGTGAATTTTTATAGATTTGCGATTCTTGGCGGTGATTTTTTTCACCACTTTTGTTTTGTAGTTGTTTGAAAAAATTCATCAGTAAGAATCACAAATCTAACAGAAAGTCCGGCACTCATCGCTAAAAGGTATCGACGCTTTGCGTTGAATTTTTTTTCAACTCAACTCACCGCAATTCTTATATTTTTTGATTAGTTTCCGCCAATTGTCACTGATTTCAGCAAATGCGGTTTTCAAAACGCAATAATCTGTTTTTCATCTATTTTTCTACATGTGCCTCAAGAACCAATGGAATAACTTAGATAACGTAGAATATAACTTAGAATATCAACTTTAGAATTGTTCTGCAAATTGTGCAGCTGATACTCGGGTCGGGTCCAGCTCTAAATGCATAAGGTTTTCAAGACATATATTAAAACATACTAAAGCCACTTTCATTGATTACATTTTTGCTGTTACTCCTATTACACAGAAGGGACTGCTACCGTATTGTGCTACGGTTCTCAAATTTCTTACAGACTTCCCATCAGCTTCCTGACAAATTCATTGAAAATCTTGTCATCAATTCTGAGTTGAACTGTAGATGGGTGTATGATAAGTAAATGCTCGCTTGTCCCCTAGATTAGAAAACAGGAGCAAAACAAAAATGGGACAAAACTTTCTTAAATTTGACTATTCATAAATGTTTGATTGCAGAAATGTAAAGGAAGGCAGAAACGGGTTGTCTGTCCCCAAGAAGCCAAAAGCAAACTCTGGAATTTCACTCAAAGAGAGATACAAAAGCCAGACAAAATTTATCACGATTCCTTTTAAGATTATTATTGATTTTCGCACCTGCATAGCGCCCCAGAGGTGTATTTCAAAATTTCAGCCTTGGTAAAATGCTTCGAATCTACATGCCTAAAAAGAGAAAAATTTGGAGACAAATTTTGTGTCTTTTTTGCGAAAGTGATTTTGGCGTTTTTGCGGAATCAAGTTACTTTCAATTTCAAATTAGGTTTCAATTCCTGAAATGATTTGTTGCGCTGCTTACTTTTCTTTTTTTTACACTGAAACCCATTTTTTGAATAACAAAAAACCAATCAGCGAAATGACAAAATCAGCTTCAATCATTTTTTATAAAAAAGTAGGTGAAATCATATTTTTAGATATATAAAAGATGCATCATCAATAATTAACATCAGAGGTTCCTCTTTAAAAAATTTTTATTGTGATAATACGATTGATTAATGTTACCAAAAACTGGATTGCAATATGTAAATTGACAAGCGTCCCAACCATCGCTCAGTAAAATAATTCTGATAATAGTAATAACATTACAAATCAAACGGTTCGCTGTTTTCGTTGATGTCTTTCTTGAACGGAACATTTGGTTCTATGTGAATTTGGGCGAAGTAAGGTCGAAAACACAGCTGAAGGTGTAATTTTTTGTTTGCTTTTGAAAAACGATGAAAACAATTTTTCTGGTGTGATGTTGCTCTAGACAGAATTAATAATCCGCGCTCAACTCTTGAGGCCTAATTTTAGGAGGTGTTTAGAACCAAGTTATGTTCTTAAACCAGCATTGTGAATGTTATCAAAAATTGTAAAAGCAAAAGCAGCAAAAATGAATTATAAAATGTTTGGTTTAAATCCTTTTATTCATTTTTTTTAAATAAAACAAACAAAAGCAGGGCGTTGATTAGAATTTAATTACATTTTATTAAGGTACACTTTTTAAACGCGGGTCGAGTTTTTGGCAAAAACTGATGTAAGAATTGCCGTAAAAATCAGAATGCAGTGAAAGCGGTGACTTTTCTAGGATTTACAAGAAGTTTTTAAAGATTTTCAATTCTTAGCGGTGATTTTTTTCACCACTTTTGTCTGGTAATTGTTTGAAAAAATTCACCACTAAGAACCACAAGTCTAACAGAAAGTCCCGCACTCATCGCTAAAAGGTACCTACGCTTTGCGTTGAATTTTTTTCAACTCTACTCAGCGCCATTCTTTTACTTTTTGATGAGTTTCTGCCAATTGTCACTGATTTCAGCAAAAGCGGTGTTCAAGATGCAATAATCGGTTTTTCAGCTACTTATTTACATGTGCCTCAAGAACCAATGGAGTAACTTAGATAACGCAGATTTTAACTTAGAGTTTCGACCTGATAATTGTTCTGCAACTTAAGCTGCTGATCCTCGGGTCTAGCTCTAATCGCATAAACTCTTAAAACATATATTGAAATAACTAAAGCCAAGGTTATTAAATACAATTCTGCTTTTACTCCTATTACACAGAAGTGACTGCTACCGTATTGTGCGATGGTTCTCAAGTTTTTTTTACCAATTTCCTACCAGCTTCCAGGCAAATTCAGTGAAAATCTTGTCATCAATTCTGATTAAAATTATGTATGGGGTCATGATAGATAAATGCTCGTTTCTCCTTCTTGATGAGAAAACCTGAGCAAAAAAGAGAACGCACCAAAAAATTTTTAAATATGTATATGTTTTTGATTGCACAAAATATAGGAAGGCAGAAACGGGTCGTTTGTCCCCAAGAAACGAAAATGCAAAAGCAGCAAACTCTGAAAATTCACTCAAAGAGAGATACTAAAGCCCGGCCAAAATTACAACGATTCCTTGTAAGATTATTATTATTATTTGCCCCTGCAGAACAACCCAGAGGTATATTTCAAAATTTCAGCCTTGTTAAAATGCTTGGAATCAACATACCTAAAAACTGCAAAATTTGGAGACAACTTTAGCGTCTTTTTTTTGCAAAAGTGGTTTTGGCGTTTTAGCGGAATCGAGTAGCTTTCAAATTAGAAATAAGGCGTCAACTCCTGCAATTTTTTATTGTGCAGCTCAGCTTTTTTTATACTGAAACCATTTTATGGGCAACAGAAAATGAATCAACAAAATGACGAAAACAGCTTCAATCATGTTTTAAAATATTTGGTGAACTATTTTTTTCAGATATGTAAACATAACTTGACAGCTACAAACTGGATACCCCTTTAAGTTCCTCCTCAAAAAATTTTGTTTGTAATTTTATTTTTTCCGGAATCAAGTTACTTTCAATTTACAAATTAGGTGTCACTTCCTGCAATGATTTATTGCGCTAGTTACCTTTTCATTTTTTTCGCTGAAAACCAATTTTTGAATAACCGAAAACCAATCAGCGAAATGACGAAAAAAGCTTCACTAATTTTTTTAAAAATAGTCGGTAAAATTCTTTTTTCAGATATATAAAAGATGCATCATCAATAAATAACATCACATTTTAACTAAAAACTGATTATCTCTTGAATTTCCTCTTCAAAAATTTTTCTTTTTAATAATACGATTGATTAATGCTACCAAAAACTCGATTGCAATATGTAAATTGACAAGCGTCACAACCATCTCTCAGTAAAATAATTCTGATGATAGTATTAACATTACGCATCAAACGTTCTTGCTGTTTTCGTTGATGTCATTTTCGAACGCAAAATTTTCTTTGTGACCTTGGGCGAAGTAAGGTCGAAACCACAGTTGAAAGTGTAATTGTTTGTTTGCTTTTGAAAAACGATGAAAACAATTTTTCTGGTGTGATGTTGCTCTAGACAGAATTAATAATCCGCGCTCAACTCTTGAGGCCTAATTTTAGGAGGTGTTTAGAACCAAGTTATGTTCTTAAACCAGCATTGTGAATGTAATCAAAAATTGTAAAAGCAAAAGCAGCAAAAATGAATTATAAAATGTTTGGTTTAAATCCTTTTATTCATTTTTTTTAAATAAAACAAACAAAAGCAGGGCGTTGATTAGAATTTTAAAAATTTTTCTTTGTATACGATTGATTGATGTTACCAAAAACTCAATTGCAGTATGTGAATTGACAAGCGTCACAACTATCTCTCAGTAAAATAATTCTGATGATAGTAAAAATATTACGCATCAAACGTTCTTGCTGTTTTCGTTGATGTCTTTTGTGAACGCAGATTTTTTTTTGACTTCGGGCAAATTAAGTTCGAAACCACAGCTAAGAGTGTAATTGTTTGTTTGCTTTTGCAAAACGATGAAAATGATTTTTTGGTGTGATGTTGCTCTTATCCTCATACTCAATTTCGAATCCTCATGCTCGAATCCTTATACTCAATTTTTTTTAAAAAAAAAACAAACAAACAAAAGTAGGGCCTTCATTAAAATTAATTACAACTTTAGCAATGTACAATTTTTAAACACGGGTCGAAGTTTTGGCAAAAACCGATGAAGGAATTGCGGTGAAAGCGGTGACTTTTCTAAGATCTGCAGTGAATTTTTATAGATTTGCAATTCTTAGCGGTGATTTTTTTCTCCAATTTTGTCTGGTAGTTGTTTATAAAAATTCACCGCTAAGAATTGCAAATCTTACAGAAAGTCCTTCCCTCATCGCTAAACGATATTGACGCTTTGCGTTGAATTTTTTTCGAATCTACTCACTGAAATTCTTACATTTTTTGATGAGTTTTTGCCAATTGTCGCTGATTTCAGCAAATGCGGTTTTCAGAATCCAATAATCTGTTTTTCAACTATTTTTCTACTTGTGCCTCAAGAACCAATGGAATAACTTAGAATATCAGCCTGAGAAATGTTCTGCAAATTGAGCTGCTGATTCTCGGGTCTAGCTCTAAATGCAAAAGGTTTTCAAGGCATATATGGAAACATACTAAAGCCACTTTCATTAAATACATTTTGCTGTCAGTCCTGTTGCACAGAAGTGACTGCTACCGTATTGTGCTACGGTTCTCAAGTTTCTTACCAAGTTTCTATCAGCTTCCTGGCAAATTCAGTGAAAATCTTGTCATCAATTTTGAGTCGAATTGTAGATGGGGGTGTGATAGATAAATGCTCGTTTCCATCACTTGATTAGGAACCAGGAGCAAGAAAAGAACGGAACAAAAAAATTTTTAAATTTGGACATTCATAAATTTTTGATTGTACAAAAATATAGGAAGGCAGAAACAGTTCGTCTGTCCCCAAGAAGCCAAAAAGCAAAAGCAGCAAAGTCTGGAAATTCATTCAAAGAGAGATACCTATGCCAGACCAAAACCATCACAATTTCTTGTAAGATTATTTTTAATGTTTGCACCTGCATAACGCCGCAGAAGTGTACTCAGAAAATTCACCCTTGTTAAAAAAGCTTGGAATTAACATACCTAAATTGTGCAAAATTAGGAGACAACCTTATTGTTCGCGAAAGAGATTTTGGCGTTTTTGCGGAATCAAGTTACTTGCAAATTAGAAATAAGGCGTCAACTCCTGCAATTTTTTATTGTGCAGCCTAGCTTTTTTATACTGAAACCATTTTACGGGCAACAGAAATTCAATCAGCAAAATGATGAAAACAGCTTCAATCGTGTTTTAAAATATTTGGTAAAATTATATTTTCAGATATGTAAACATAACTTGATAGCTACAAACTGAATACCTCTTGAGGTTCCTTTTCAGAAATTTTTGTCTGTGATAAAACGGTTGATTAATGTTGCCGAAAACTCTATTGCAATATGTAACTTGCCAAGCGTTAAAACCTTCTCTCAGTAAAATAATTCGAATGATAGTAATAACATTAAGCATCAAACGGTTCGCTGTTTTTGTTGGTGTCTTTTTTGAACGGAGAATTTTTTTTGACTTCGGGCAAAATACGGTCGAAACCACAGCTAAGAGTGTAATTATTCGTTTGCTTTTGCAAAACGAAGAAAATGATTTTTTAGTGTGATGTTGCTCTAGACAGAATTAATGATCCTCGCTCAACTTTTAGGCCTGATTTTAGGAGGTGTTCAGAACCTAGTTATGTTCTAAAACCAGCATTTTGGAATTAATCAAAAATTGTAAATGCAAAAGCAGCCAAAATGAATGATAAACTGTTTGGTTTAAAATCTTTTACTCATTTTTTTAAAAAAAAACAAACCAAAAGCAAGGCGTTGATTAAAAATTAATTACAGCTTTCTTAAGGAACACTTTTTAAAAGCGGTCAAGGTTTTGGCAAAAAATGATGTAAAAATTGCGGTAAATAGCCGAATGCGGTGAAAGTGGTGACTTTTCTATGATTTGCAGTGAATTTTTATAGATTTGCGATTCTTAGCGGTGATTTTTTGCACCACTTTTGTCTGGTAGTTGTTTGAAAAAATTTACCACTAAGAATCACAAATCTTCCAGAAAGTCCCGCGCTCATCGCTAAAAGGTACCGACGCTTTGCACTGATTTTTTCTCAACTCTGCTCACCGCAATTCTTACATATTTTGATGAGTTTCTGCCAATTGAAGAACAGCTTGATTACATGCAGTTGCAAATTTAGGCAACATTTTTTACCAGAACGATTTTACCCCGTTTCTACATTTATTACCTGAACCGGCACTCAGGTAGGTTTTTGTCAACGTCAATCCAAGCTTAGACATCCTACTTTTCAGAACTGAAAATATTTTACTGGCATACTCTTTTCGAAATATACTCATTTAAAGGCCGACTTTTAGAGGTTTTCCTGTATGGTTTTTTACTTTCCTCATTTTTCATTCCGTTACTTTTATTAGCGTTGTTATTGTTAACATTCAAAAAAACAATAACACAAATTTATCGTTTCTGTTTTGAGAGATTTATAGTTTCTCCTACCGCGTGTTTTATAGTATTATAGCTTCACATTCACTCCAAAAAACGCTTTTTAAACGTGTTTATATATTAAAGCATACAACGCATACTATAATACGTTACAATGTATTATAGTTGGAATTTATTTCCTTTTAGTTCTATTTTTCCTTGCGCTTCTAGATAGCAAAAAATTGAGCTCAGTACCTTTTAAACTGGTCGAAATCATATTTGTCATTTCTGCTCAAACTAATGAAGACAAGATGGTTCAAATTAACTTATAAGAAATTACAAGACTAACTTCTTCTCGATACTTCGTCTTAGATTTTGCAGCCAAATAGTTTCAGGTTCTTATCAGTTTAACATTCAGCTTACAGATTCTTACAATTTAGTCATTCTACTTGCAAGAAAATTACCAGTTGTCCATTAGACTGACAAGGTTCTTACAAGATAACTGTGAGTATACTGCGATTTCTTTTAAAAAATAGAATTCTCCAATATTAAGTATAAAAACATTATTGCTAAAAGTCAAACGAAAGCTTCGAAACCGTGAAGAAAAAATTCCAGCAATCTTCTGAAATATCAGCACCTCATTCTATACTTCCGAGAACATTTTTATTTTATTCCTGTGAAAAAATTCTGTTTGAGAAAAATTGAACCTTAATCAAATGCAAACTTACAAAACAAGAATGTAAAAGGGATGTCAGCCCTGGTGGGAGCTTTTGTTTTCAATTAACATGTTTACCAAATTTTAAAAATCAGTGCGGTGAATGAATAACAAGCCCGGGAAAAAAAATAACGCCGTGAACAAATAATCTCTGAACTATTTATGTAACGGTTGCTCTCCTATCAAAGTCAAGGAAAACTTTACACCGCCCAGTTCGTTTCAGCGGATTCAAATCTGTCCGGATATTGTGTTTTTGCAGTTAACTTTTGTGAACTGTATTATCCGCTATGCTGTAGATTACCGTTGCATTACTTGTTGCTCAATTACCCCTGCTAACTAATCGCTCAGCTTTGCTGAATAACAAACTTGTTTCAAACAATTAAATGTTGTTTGAGTTTTGGTTAATAACTCAAATTATGATTCGAAAATGCAAAACCCCTTATGTGCAGCTCTAGGTAACTGTCCTAGCGACTGTTTAGGGTAAACAATTTCTATCTCGCAATGTTTTAATGTTCTCGGCGACCTTTTCCCGATAATCTAAGTTAACAAATGTAACCAAATTCGCACGTTAATCAAAGTTAACAAATGTAACGAAATTCGCACTTTGTGCTTTTCAGCGCACTCAATTGCTCAATAACGCAATTTGGGAACTATGCTAGGCTTCGTTAAAGCCAGTAAGAGAAACTGACTTTATGCTTTGCACAAAGTTTCTCTTACTTAGGAACTTTGTTCCTCAGAAAGAAAATTTGAGAATATCAAAGTTAATTCTCTTTTCACAAGTCAAAGTAAAGTTAAAACTGTACAATCACTAATATGATCAACAGAAACCAGACACGATAACAAGTAATTTACCGCTCAAGAAAGTGTGCTTCAATACGCACTGTATGTCGGTTTAATAAGACAAAATTAACAAGTTTCAACTGATTGTTGATAGTTTTTCAAGCTCATTTTATGCTGCTAGTCACGTGGATTTACATGTCAAATTCAACTGTTGATTGGTTGTAGATAATAATGTCGACAGAATGTGAACACTTTTCCATAACGTCACTTTTTCAGTGTAAATTTGATGTCATGAGAAATTTGTTAACCATGTAGAAGTTTTGTCGAATATTCTGTGTCAATAACAGGTTGATTCGCAATCCAATCGCAAAGAATCTGATGCAATACTGTTAAGTCGTTGTATTGTTTTGCTGGTGGTTGAGGTAGTTCGAGTTTGAGTTATAGTTTGACTTCATGAATGACGATTGTGTACTAATAATAGTTGCTAAATATAAATGTTGAACAAAGTGAACAAATCAGTTTGGCTTCGATAGAATGTAACATTAAATTTCGCTTGTCACGCTATTCTAGCTTTAAGGCTTGAAATGGCCTTGAAGCGCTATTCAATTTGGTAATTGAGTTAGTAAGCTCAACCGCCACATCGCCGGCCCTGTTTTTCATCGCGAAGACATCTTTTGCAGTTAGTACTGGGGCGAGCTTCACAATTGGTCTCTTGTACACTCCGTCGTTCGTTCGAACTATAGCTGACCGAATCACACCGTCTGACCCATCGATGGTCTCCGCAACTCGACCTAGAGTGTAATATCCACGCTTATCGCTGTCTTCGATCAACCAAACGAGATCGCCTTCTTTAAGGGTTTCATTCGCCGTGGATCGGCATTTTTGCCGATTATTCAGAGTTGGCAGATATTCTTTCCGAAATCTGTCCCATATGAGATTTGAATAGGCTTGAGTTTGTCGAAAGAGCTTTCGATGATCAACAAACTCTTCTGCGCATGGTAGGTAGGGTAAGCAAACGTTCCTGTTGCCAAGCAAGAAGTGATTGTGGGTCAATGCTTCTAACTCATTAGCATCTGAACTGACTAGAGTCAAAGGTCTTGCGTTCAATGTCTGCTCAACAAAACACATCGTCGTTGAAAGAATGTCCTCGGTGACTGATCTGTTCACACCCTCAACACTGCATACATTGCTTTTTCGCAACTTCTCACCAACCATTCCCAAACTCCTCCAAAGTGGGGTGCTGCGGTTGGGTTGAACTTCCATCTGATTCCTCGTTGAATTAGATGTTCTTCGGTCCCTTCTTTGTTCCACGCCGCAACGTACTCTGCAAACTCTCTTTCAGCTCCAACAAAATTTGTCCCATTGTCGCTGATGATCGTATTTGGTTTGCTTCTTCGAGCAATAAATCTCATTATTGCATTGAGACAACTATCAGTGTCCAACTTAGGTACCACTTCTATATGCACCGCTCTCATAGTTAGACAAGTAAAGAGACAACACCATCGCTTTTCATTTCTTCGCCCAATCTTCACAATGAAAGGGCCAAAGTAGTCAACTCCAACGTTTGTAAAGGCTGTTGAAGCATCTAACCGCTCTTCGGGTAGATCTGTCATTACTGGTGCTATCGTTTCCGCTCTGCCCTTTCTGCAGGTAACGCACTTGTTCTTAATTGATCTTAAGGCGTTTCGTATGCCTAGCATCCACATCTTCTGCTGAACAATGTTTCTTACATGCTCAGTGCCCTCGTGTTGATTGTCCTTGTGCTCGTTTCGCAAGAATAATTCAACCGCGTGATGTTTCCAATGTAGCAAAATTGGATGCTTTGCATTGAAGTCCAATTGGCTCTTGCCTTTTCTGCCTTTGGCTCGAATAAGTCCTTCTTCATCTAGGAAGGGTGAGAATTGTAGGATTTTGCTGCCTTTTGGAATTTCCTTTTCAGCTTTGAGAGATTTCATCTCTTCACCAAATTGTTCTTGCTGTAGTAACTTGAAGATTGTTGCTTTTGCTTTTTCTCTTTCTTCAATGTTGACTACAAGTGTTGCAGGTTTGTCTTTGTTCAATGCTCGCCGTACGTATGCCACGGTATTTACTAGTCTGTTGAAGTTACTGAATCGTTCCCACTGGATAACAGCTTTCTTCTCTTCGGTCTGCGTTGCAAAGACCGATGCAGGTATATTCTCTTCATCTGAGGCGAAGACTAGGTTCACTTGCTCTGGCCATTCACTTTCTGGTCGCTTCAACCAGGCCGGCCCAGTGAGCCACTCGTTCTCTTGAGTTCTTCAATGTTGATTGCTCTCGTGCCAATGTCAGCTGGGTTGTTGATACCGCTCACATGTTTCCACTGCGAAACATCGGTTGTATCTAGTATCTCAGCCACTCGATTGGCCACAAACACTTGTTGTTTACGATGGGAACTGTGTATCCACTGCAATACCGTAGTTGAGTCTGACCAAAAACCGCAACTATTTATCTTCATTTCATGTTCCTTGACTATCTGTTCTTTCAACCTCACTGCCATGACTGCCGCTTGCAATTCCAATCGCGGTATTGAAAGATGCCTCATCGGTGCTACTCTGCATTTTCCAATGACAAATGCTAAGTCAGCTGAGTATTCTTTTGGTTGTGAGCGTAGATAAGCCACTGCACACATCGTGTCTTCAGATGCGTCAGCAAACACATGAAGCTCAGTTTTATCCCTCTCTTTGTTGAAATATCTTCTATCGATGCTTGTTTCAGCCACTATTGGAAGTTGTCCTTTCCATCTCAGGAATTCTTCATCTCCACTAGGCACCACTTCGTTGTCCCAATGTTGTCCATTCTTAGTCCAGATGCCTTTCAGAGGTCGTCTCATATGAACACTGAACGGAGCAAACAATCCGATCGGGTCGAATACTGAATATACCAGTGACAGAATCTTCCTCTGGGTTATAGGTACTTCAACTTCCTTGTTTGAACCTCTGCATACTTGAAGACTGTCATCAGTAACGGTTCATTGTAGTCCTAGCACTGAGGATCTCTCCGTATTGGGTTCCACTTCGACTTGCTTTGTGTTGCTGATTGACTTCAAATCTGCTGGGATTGCTTTGTTAACTGCTTCGTTGTTGCTTATCCACTTCTTCAATTCAAATCCATGTTGCGAGAGAAGAGGTCGTAGTTGATTGAAGACTTCAATTGCTTCTTCGAGGGTTTCTACCGATTTGATGAAATCGTCCATGTAGAAGTTGTTTTGTATTGCCTTGGTTGCTATTGGATACTCTTTTTCGTTGTCCAGTCCCACTCGCTTGAGAGCAAAGTTCGCACAAGTTGGAGAACTCTTAGCTCCAAAAACGTGACGCTGATATTCGTATATCTGAACAGGTTCGTTAGTTCTTGGACGCCATAAAAACCTCAAGCAACTTCTATCCTGTTCGGGAACTTGCGCTTGTAGAAACATCGATTCAATGTCGGCTGTTAGGGCTATTGGTCCTTCACGGAATCTGAATATTGTTCCAATCAAGCCGTGTAGTAGATCAGGTCCTGCTAGTAGCTTATCATTTAGGCATACGTCTTTGTACTTTGATGCGGCATTGCAAACACGTCTTACTTTGCCAGGCTTCTTCGGGTTTAGCACTGGATGGTGGGGCAAATACCATTCTTTCCCGAAGGTGCCTTTCATTTCAGACTCGTCCAATATCTTTACGAAAACTTTTTCTACATCTGTATGTATTGACTGTCGATACAAACTCTTCAAGTTTGGGTCCCTTTGGAATCTTCGCTCCAGTGAGTAAAGCTGACCCAGGGCTGAGCTGTAGTTGTTCGGTAGGTTTGGCTCTGGTTCACTCCACAGCATTCCCACTTCGTACCGCTCGGCTGTGAACTTCGTCGTACTCTCTAGCATCTTCTGTGCCTGCAGTTCCTTCTTTGACTGACTGACAACGTTGATTTTGGAAGCATAGGTTTCTATGTCCCACCAGGTTTGGATATTCTCAGCCACTTTCACATCTTCTGTGAAGGCGAAATGACAAACATTTTGTCTTCTTTTGCCCGTCATGGGTCCACTGACTACCCATCCTAGCTCTGTTAGAACGGCGAAAGGTTCACTTCGTGTTCCTATCTTGTAGTCCAATGGTCGTTGTAGCTCATAAGCATCTTGACCAAGGATGATGCCAACTTCCATCAAGTTGAAGCTTTTGTTGGGTAAAACACTCAAGTGGTTGAAGCTTTGCTTCAGCTTGTTGTAGTTGTAGTTTGTGTTTCCCAAGGAGATTGACGGGTGTGCAATCGCTTCGATTGAATGCACCTTTGAATGTACTCCCTTTATTTTTAGAGGAACCTTTTCTGTCTTCAGATCCTTCGTTCCGTGTATGCCAGCTATGTTGAGCGTCTCATCGGTGCCTTGGGCTCGTAACTTCTCTTGCACACTTTGATCGATGAATGAAACCGTTGATCCACTATCGAGGAAAGCATATGTGTTCAGCCTGTTGCCACCGCTCTGTATTGAGACAGGAACTATCTGAAGAAAGCTAGTAACTTCGTTACTCTGGTTTATTGTTGCTGCGCTTACGTTGACTGCGTGATTGCCCTCGTCCATTTGGTTTTCTGAGTGCAGCAATCGGTTGTGCTTCTTGATGCATCCATTGATGCCGCACGCATTGACTTCACAATCTTTGATTGCATGTCCTTTGCCTAGACATCCGTAACAAAAGCGTTGCTTCCTCACTGCTGCGTACCGATCATTCACACTCATGTTTCTGAATAGTGGACAGTTCCATATTTAATGAGTGCCATCAGCTATTGGACAGTGATCACTTTGCGTTTGCTTAGTTTCTTTCACGTTGGAACATGCACTGAAGTTCGACGTTTTCGAGAATCGTTTGTCTCTATTTGTGTTTCTTCGGTCTTCTTCACTTCGCTCTCCCTTGAAAGCTGAAAACCCTTCGTGCACGAAGGCTATCCTAGATAGCCAGTTTTCAAACATAATCAGATCAGGCCAATCTTCATCTTTATCATCAACATAGAACCACCACTTCTCTTTGAGAACTTGGGGTAGTTTATCTACTGCCGTATAGAGTGTCGAGCTTGATTGCAGATCACCAATCTGCTTGTCCTCTTTGAGCACATTCACAAAGTTCAAAAAAATATTTGAGAAACTGATCAGACCTGTTGAGTCGTGAGGTTTCACCTGACTTGCTTTGCAGAGACTCTCCAGTTGTGCATCAATGATCACATGAGGCCTTCCAAATTTCCTCTCCAGAATGCTCCATGCAGCACCATAGAACTGTCCAGAATAGCCCATTCCAGAGATTGCTGACCTTGCCTTGCCTGTCAGTAGAGTCTTCAGATGTCTCATCTTCTCTGAGTCTGGTATTGGTCGTTGATCCACTGTAGCAATGAACATACTAGACCACTCCGGCCATTCGAGAGGGTTCCCGTCGAAGTTGTTCAACTTCAGCTTTGGTAGGCTACTACTACTTGAATAGCCAGTGTTGTATCGTAATAGACCAGCTCTGGGGGAAACGTCTCGGTCTTCAACACTTGAGGATCGGTCTCGTGAACTGCGATATCGTGAGAAATGACTTTGCCACATCGAAGTGAGCTGTTGATCGATCTGGTGTTAGAAGGTTGTCGATTCTGCTGGCCCAGTCAGAGACATCTCTCTTCCTGGGGGTCCAGTTGAAGGGTGATTTGTCTCGAGCACCAGTTGATTGGGAACGAGCATCATCGTTCTCTAATGCTGTTCTCTTCATTTTGCGCTCTAGCTCCCGCTCTTCCTCCAGTAGTTGATGCTTGGTTTCCAGTTCCTTCATTTGCATTTCCAGCTCTAGCCTCCTTCGCTCAAACCGTGCTTATTCCAGTCGCATCTTGGTTTCGAATTCGATATCGAATTTCTTCATCTTTTCCTCTCCCCTTTGCTTTGCTGACGATGTTTCCGAAACATTCTCCGTCTCTTGGCTACTTGCTGTTGCTCCATTTTGCACTGTTTGAGCAACTGCGTTGTCCGTTGGGTAGTTGTTGTTGCTCTCGCTGTCGTTCACTGCTTGGGTTGCGTTGCTTTGCTCTGCATTCATTTCTGGTTGCGTGCCTTTGCTGATATATGCAAGCCAATGATAGTCCAAACTTGCTTTGCACTTCCTTGCTTCTTTCAGATGTTCTTCAACGAAACTTGTTGGGTAGGGTACAAGCTTGTTTCAACGCTGCAGTTGCTTAGGTATTTTTTCTTCTAGTAAGTGAAAAGTCTGTTGGTAGAGGACCTTTAATTTGTTGGGTCGATCTGAATCTTCAATTAATTTGTAGCCAATCCCTGTTTTGTTGTTGACTTCTTCCAATAAATCTTGGAACTTCTTGTCGTACCTGTGAGCTGTTGACTGAAGCTCCTCTCTGCTGATTGTGCTCGGATTGCCTGATTGCATTTTGCTTTGCTTGTTCCGTTTAAACGGGGTTAGTTCTTCAACGTAATTTGTGAAGTGCACTCGTAACTTTCGCTCTGCCTCACTGGCGTTGCGCTGTTGATTTGTTTGATTTTCTTTGGGGGTGCCTTCGGCACTCTCTTCATCAGATTGGACAGCAGTTTGCCTTCCACTGTCCGGGTCGGTGGACCAAATGTAACGGCTGCTCTCCTATCAAAGTCAAGGAAAACTTTACACCGCCCAGTTCGTTTCAGCGGTTTCAAATCTGTCCGGATATTGTGTTTTTGCAGTTAACTTTTGTGAACTGTATTATCCACTATGCTGTAGATTACCGTTGCATTACTTGTTGTTCAGTTACTCCTGCTAACTAATCGCTCAGCTTTGCTGAAAAACAAACTTGTTTCAAACAATTAAATGTTGTTTGAGTTTTGGTTTATAATTCAAATTATGATTCGAAAATGCAAAACCCCTTATGTGCAGCTCTAGGTAACTTTCCTAGCGACTGTTTAGGGTAAACAATTTCTGTCTCGCAATGTTTTAATGTTCTCGGCGACCTTTTCCCGATAATCTAAGTTAACAAATGTAACCAAATTCGCACGTTAATCAAAGTTAACAAATGTAACGAAATTCGCACTTTGTGCTTTTCAGCGCACTCAATTGCTCAATAACGCAATTTGGGAACTATGCTAGGCTTCGTTAAAGCCAGTAAGAGAAACTGACTTTATGCTTTGCACAAAGTTTCTCTTACTTAGGAACTTTGTTCCTCAGAAAGAAAATTTGAGAATATCAAAGTTAATTCTCTTTTCACAAGTCAAAGTAAAGTAAAAACTGTACAATCACTAATATGATCAACAGAAACCAGACACGATAACAAGTAATTTACCGCTCAAGAAAGTGTGCTTCAATACGCACTGTATGTCGGTTTAATAAGACAAAATTAACAAGTTTCAACTGATTGTTGATAGTTTTTCAAGCTCATTTTATGCTGCTAGTCACGTGGATTTACATGTCAAATTCAACTGTTGATTGGTTGTAGATAATAATGTCGACAGAATGTGAACACTTTTCCATAACGTCACTTTTTCAGTGTAAATTTGATGTCATGAGAAATTTGTTAACCATGTAGAAGTTTTGTCGAATATTCTGTGTCAATAACAGGTTGATTCGCAATCCAATCGCAAAGAATCTGATGCAATACTGTTAAGTCGTTGTATTGTTTTGCTGGTGGTTGAGGTAGTTCGAGTTTGAGTTATAGTTTGACTTCATGAATGACGATTGTGTACTAATAATAGTTGCTAAATATAAAGGTTGAACAAAGTGAACAAATCCGTTTGGCTTCGATAGAATGTAACATTAAATTTCGCTTGTCACGCTATTCTAGCTTTAAGGCTTGAAATGGCCTTGAAGCGCTATTCAATTTGGTAATTGAGTTAGTAAGCTCAGCCGCCACAATTTAAATATTCTAAAACTTTTAAATCTTTAAAAAATCTTTAAGTTATCGACATAAAATGTTACACCACCTATATACAGCTATAGATGTATGCACCTATATACACCTATATCATAACTGTAATAAAATTCATAGCTCTAATATTACTCTAACGACTTTGCCGTCCTCTAAGAGGAGTAGTTCTTTGAGTCAAAATTAGTTACTTTAATCTTTTCCGTCTGTGCCTCCTAGCTTAGTTAGCGCAAATTATTTGGACTCCCAGGCGAACGTGCCAGATTACTACATAATAATTGATAATGTGATGATGCTTGATCTTTAATTGTGGAATTCATAACGTACGCAGGAACAAACGGAAAAAATCCCGTAAACGTGACATTTTGTGTAATGATATCGTTAACTTGCGCTGTATAGTTTGGCTTTTCTTGGGGTTTTTTGTCAATACTTCTTCCCTGAAAGTTAATAGAGGATTTGATCTCTAAAAATGAACATTTGCTTAAAATTTGCCAACATAACAGTTTCTATATCGAAGACGATAAAATCCAAATTAAGAAGAAAACAATCAGATTTAAACGTTTTTTTATTCTGATTAGGGCGGCTGAGCTTACTAACTCAATGACCAAATTGAATTTCGCTTCAAGGCCATTTCAAGCCTTAAAGCTAAATAGCGTGACAAGCGAAATTTAATGCTACATTCTACTGAAGCCATACGGATTTGTTCATTTTGTTTAACCTTTATGTTTAGCAACTTTTATTAGTACACAATCGTCATACACGAAGTTTAACTGGAACTCAAACTCGAACTACGCTGTTACTTCCACGTTTTCAAGCGTTCACAATCACACGAATATAGCTCAAATGGAGCAAGAGATACCAAACTGGTAAGCCAGATTCGATGACTTTTTCAATTTTTCTACCAATTCAGAGAGCGCGGGGCACCGTATACGGTATCTCGATCCCCAACCGCAGTGTATTCAGAGAATTTTACGACTTAGTATTCTACTACCAATCAAAGATGCTATTTTGACATGTACGGCAAATAGAGCTTGAAAAACAACCAAAAATCAGTAGAAACTCGTTAATTTTGTCTTATTAAGCTGACATACAGTGCGTATTGAAGCACACTTTCTTGAGCGGTAAATTACTTGTTATCACGTCTTTTTTCTCTATATCATATTAGTGATTGTACAGTTTTAACGTAATTTGACTTGTCAAAAGAGAATTAACTTTGATATTCTCAAAATTTTCTTTCTGAGGAACAAAGTTCTGAAGCAAGAGGAACTTTGTGCAAAGCACATATTCAGTCGCTCTAAAAGGCTTTAACAAAGCCTAGCCTAGTTTTAAATTGGTGTTTTTGAGGCCATTTGAGAAACAGAAATAATGCAACTGTAATCTACAGTATAGCGGATAAAACAGTTCACAAAAGTTAACTGCAAAAACACAATATCCGGACAGATTTGAAACCGCTGAAACTAACTGGGCGGGGTAAAGTTTTCCTTGACTGTGATAGGAGAGCAGCCGTTACACTGATTTTCCAATCCTTTTATTGTGCAAAAAAACTAACTAAGTTTTTTTTGATGTAGTATACTGCTATCTACCCAAAACAAAAAAAACGAATTGCACTGAAGCGGCCTCTAGTATAGAAATTAGTCTAGAACTGATGTTTTATGTAGATTATGTTTGTCATGCTCGCCACCTTTCACATTGTTCTCAAATTAATCACTATTTGATTATTCTCCTTTAATAAAAGTAGAGACATTTCAATGAGCTCTATTATAGTTCTAAATTGAACTTTATTGTTGAACATCTTCTTTTTCAGCTGTAATTCTCAGAAAATACTAAACATGGCTCGTTAAAACTGAATTCTTGACGCTCCTTAGCAGTAGTCCAAAAATTTTTGGCAAATCTTTTGGTTGGTGAGAAGTGTACATTGGATAACTAGAACTAAGATTATGTTAATTTTTTCAAGCAACACGTAAAAAATACGAATAAATTTTCTCACATCCGGAGAAATCATAAGAATTGAGGAAGGGTAAAGTTACCAGACAAAGAAACTCAGTAATTTTTATTCCATGCCTCGGGGCCTCCACGTGATAAACAAAGATCTGGAGTTGATTCTTCAGATTTATGACATCTAATTGAAGTTTGATGATTAATTGTTCCAGTTGATGGAGCGTTGTTGTTAATAAAGATTGTTTTGTTTCAATTGACTGTTACGCATCTGGCTCCGAAATGGCGAAATGGGATTAGCTACAGCGCAAACAGCAATCAAGCAATTCGAGCACAACCAGCAGAGAGGAGCTTCAATCAACAGCTCAAAAGTACGACAAGAAGTTCCAAGATTTAGTGGAAGAAGTTAACACTAAAACAGGAATTGGCTGCAAAATAATTGAAGAATCAGATAGACCCAACAAACTAAAGGTCCTCAACCAACAGACTGTTCATTTTCTAGAGGAAGAAAAACCCAAACAACTGCAGCGTCGAAACAAGCTTGTGCCCTATCATGCTAATTTCGTCGAAGAACATCTGAAAAAAGCAAGGATCATTGGCTTGCATTTATATGCAAAGGCATGCAACCAGCAATGAATGCAGAGCAAAGCAACGCAACTCAAGCAGTGAATGACAGTAAGAGCAATAACAACTACCCAACGGACAATGCGGTTACTCAAACAGTGCAAAAGGGAGCAACAGCAAGCGGCCAAGATCAGGAGAATGTTTCGGAGACATCTTCAGCAAAGCAAAGGCGAGAGGAAAGGATGCAGAAACTCGATATCGAGTTCGACACCAAGATGCGACTGGAACAAGCAGGGTTCGAGCAGAGGAAGCTTGAGCTGGAAATGCAAATGAAGGAACTGGAAACCAAGCATCAACTGATGGAGGAAGAGCGTGAGCAAGAGCTCAAAGTGATTAGAACAGCATTAGAGAACGATGACGATGCTCGTTCCCAATCAACTGATGCTCTAGACAAATCAACCTTCAACTGGACCCCAAAGAAGTGAGATGTCTCACAATGGGCCAGCAGGATCGACAACCGTCTCCGTCTAACACCAGAACGATCAACAGCTTGCTTCCAAGTAACCACTGAAGTGAACAGGACTAATCTCTTCGCAAGATATCGCAGTTCACGAGACTGATCCTTAAGTGTTGAAGACGGGGACGTTTCCCCCAGAGCTGGTCTGCTACGGTACAACAGTGGGTATGCAGGTAGCAGTAGCCTACCAAAGCTGAATTTGAACAACTTCGATGGAAACCCCCTCGAATGGCCGGAGTGGTCTAATATGTTCATTGCTACAGTGGATCAACGACCAATTCCACACTCAGAGAAGATGAGCCATCTGAAGACTCTACTGACAGGCAAGGCAAGGTCAGCAATCTCTGGAATAGGCTATTCTGGACAGTGCTATGGTGCTGCATGGAGCATTCTGGAGAGGAAATTTAGAAGGCCTCATGTGATCATTGATGCACAACTGGAGAGTCTTCGCAAAGCAAGTCAGTTGAAACCTCAAGACTCAACAGGTCTGATCAGTTGTTGTTTCGAACTTTGTGAATGTGCTCAAAGAGTATAAGCAGATTGGTGATCTGCAATCGAGCTCGACACTGTATATGGTAGTAGATAAACTACCCCAGGTTCTCAAAGAGAAGTGGTGGTTCTATGTTGATGATAAAGATGAAGATTGGCCTGATCTGACTATGTTTGAAAATTGGCTATCAAGGATAACACTCGTGCACGAAGGGTTTTCAGCTTTCAAGGGAGAGCAAAGAGAAGAAGACCGAAGAAGCACAAATAGAGAAAAACGGTTCTCGAAAACATCGAACTTCAGTGCAAGTTCGAACGTGAAAGAAACGAAGCAAACGCAAAAGGATCACTGCCCGCTAGCTGATGGCACTCATAAAATATGGAACTGTCCACTATTCAAGAACATGAGTGTGAATGATCGGTACTCAGCAGTGAGGAACCAACGCTTATGTTTCGGATGTCTAGGCAAAAGACATGCAATCAAAGGTTGTAAAGTCAATGCGTGGGGAAACAATGGATGCATCAAGAAGCACAACCAATAGCTACACTCAGAAAACAAATGGATGAGGGCAATGGATCAGCATATGTGTGGCAACAGGCTGAACACATATGCTTTCGTCGACAGTGGATCAACGGTTTCATTCATTGACCAGTGCATGAGAAGTTACGAGCCCAAGGCACCCATGTGACGCTCAACATAGCTGGCATACACGGAACAAAAAATATGAAGACCGAGAAGGTTCCAGTCAAAAGAAACTACATTGAAAGGTGCATTCAAGCGAAGCGTTTGCACACCCGTCAATATCACTGGGAAACACAAACTACAACTACAGCAAGCTGAAGCAAAGCTTCAACCACTTGAGTGTTCTACCCAACAAAAGCTTCAACTTGATTGAATATGGCATCATCCTTGGTCAAGATGCTTATGAGCTACAACGCCCATTGGACTACAAGATAGGAACACGAATTGAACCTTTCGCCGTTTCAACAGAGCTAGGATGGGTAGTCAGTGGACCCATGACGGGCAAAAGAAGACAAAATCTTTGTCATTTCGCCTTCACAGAGTATGTGAAAGTGCGTGAGAATATCCAAACCTGGTGGGACATCGAAACCTATGCTTCCAAAATCAACGTCGTCAGTCAGTCAAAGAAGGAACTGCAGGCACAGAAGATGCTAGAGAGTACAACAAAGTTTACAGGCGAGCGGTACGAAGTGGGGATGCTGTGGAGTGAACCAGAACCAAACCTACCCAACATCTACAGCTCAGCCTTGGGTCAGCTTTAATCACTGGAGCCAAGATTCCAAAGGGACCTAAACCTGAAGAGTTTGTATCAACAGTCAAAAGATACAGATGTAGAAAAGGGATTCTTAAAAATATTGAACGAGTCCGAAGTGAAAGGCACCTTCGGGAAGGAATGGTATTTGCCACATCATCCAGGGCTAAACCCGAACAAGCCTGGCAAAGTAAGACGTGTTTGCAATGCTGCATAAAAGTACAAAGAAGTATGCCTAAATGATAAGCTACTAACAGGACCTAATCTGCTGCATGGGTTTATTGGAACAATATTCAGATTCCGTGAAGGACCAATAGCCCTGACAGCTGACATCGAATCGATGTTTCTACAATTGCAAGTTCCCGAACATGATAGAAGTTGCTTGAGGTTCTTATGGCGCCCAAAAACAAATGAATCTGTTCAGATATACGAATATCAGCGTCATGTGTTTGGAGCTAAAAGCTTTCCAACTTGTGCAAACTATGCTCTCAAGCGAGTGGGACTGGACAACGAAAGAGAGTATCCAATTGCATCAAAGGCAATACAAAACAACTTCTACATGGACGATTTCATCAAATCAGCAGAAACCCCGGAAGAAGCAACTGAAGCCTGCAATCAACTACAACATCTTCTCTCACGACATGGATTTGAACTGAAGAAGTGGATAAGCAACAACGATGCATCTGCCAAAGCAATACCAGAAGAGTGGAACCCAATACGGAGAGATCTTCAGTGCTAGGACTGCAATGGACCGTAACTGATGATAGTCTTCAAGTATGCAGACGTACAAACAAAGAAGTTGAAGCACCTATAACCCAGAGGAAGATTTTGTCCTTGGTATCTTCAGTATTCGACCCAATCGGATTGTTTGCTCCGTACAGTGTTCATATGAGACTTCTGAGAGGCATCTGAACTAAGAATGGGCAACATTGGGATAAAGAAGTGGAGTCTGGTGACGAAGCAGAATTCCTGAAATGGATTGAACAACTTCCAATAGCGGCTGAAACAAGCATCAATAGAAGGTACTTCAAAAGAGAGGGGGATTAAACCGAACTTCTTGTGTTTGCTGACGCATCTGAAGACACGATGTGTGCAGTTGCTTATTTATTTTCACAACCAAAAGAATACTCAGCTGACTTAGCATTTGTCATTGGAAAATGCAGAGTGGCACTGATGAGGCATCTTTCAATACCGCGATTGGAATTGCGAGCGGCAGTAATGACAGTGACGTTGAAAGAACAGATAGTCAAGGATCATGAAATGAAAATATATAGATGCCGTTTTTGGTCAGACTCAACTACTGTACTGCAATGGATACACAGTTTCCATCGTAAACAACAAGTGTTTGTGGCCAATCGAGCGGCTGAGACACTGGATAAAACTGATGTTTCACAGTGGAAACATGTGAGCGGTATCAACAACCCAGCGGACATTGGCACCAGAGTAATCAACATTGAGGAACTCAAGAGAAGTGAGTGGCTCACTGGGCCGGCCTGGCTGAAATGAAAATGAATGGCCAGAGCAAGTGAACCTAATCTTTGCAACAGGTGAAAAGAATATATCTTCATCAGTCGTCATGATACAGGATGAAGAGAAGAAAGCTGTTATTCAGTGGTAACGACTCAGTAACTTTAACAGACTAGTGAACATAGTAGCATACGTACAGCGAGCATTGAAAAAACGCAAACTAGCAACACTCGTAGTCAGCATTGAAAAAAGAAAAAAGCAAAAGCAACCATCTTCAAACTACTACAGCAAGAACAGTTTGGTGAACAGATAAAATCTCTCCAAGCTGAAAAGGAATTTCCAAAAGGCAGCAAAATTCTACGATTCTCCTCCTTCATAGATGAAGAAGGACTAATTCGAGCCAAAGGCAGAATAGGCAAGAACCGATTGGACTTCAATGCAAAGCATCCAATTTTGCTACATTGGAAACATCACGCGGTTGAATTAGTCTTGCGAAATGAGCACAAGGACAATCAACACGAAGGCACTGAGCATGTAAGAACTCTTGTTCAGCAGAAGATGTGGATCCTAGGCATACGGAGCGCCTTATGATCAATCAAGAACAAGTCTGTTACCTGCAGAAAAGGCAGAGCACAAACGATAGCACCAGTAATGGCAGATCTACCCGAAGAGCGCTTAGAAGCTTCAACAGCCTTCACAAATGTGGGAGTTGACTACGTTGGCCCTTTCATCGTGAAGATTGGGCGCAGAAACGAAAAGCGATGGTGTTGTCTCTTTACTTGTCTAACTATGAGAGCGGTGCATATAGAAGTGGTACCCAACTGGGATACAGATAGTTGTCTCAATGCAGTAATGAGATTTATTGCACGAAGAAGCAAACCGAGCACAATTATCAGCGACAACGGGACAAACTCTGTTGGAGCTGAAAGAGAGTTTGCAGAGTACATTGCGGCATCAAACAAAGAAGGGACCGAAGAACATCTAATTCAACGAGGAATCAGATGGAAGTTCAACCCAACCGCAGCACCCCACTTTGGAGGAGTTTGGGAATGGTTGGTGAGAAGTTGCAAAAAAGCAATGTATGCAGTGTCGTGAACAGATCAGTCACCGAGGACGTTCTTTCAACAACGATGTGTATTTTTGAGCAGTCATTGAACGCAAAACCGTTGACCGCAGTCAGTTCAGACGTTAATGACTTAGAAGCATTAACCCCCAATCACTTCCTGCTTGGCAACAGGAACGTTTGGTTACCCTACCTACCATGCGCAGAGGAACTTGTTGACCATCGAAAGCTCTTTCGACAAACTCAAGCATACGCAAATCTCATATGGGACAGATCTCGTAAAGAATATCCGCCAATGCTGAATAATCGGCAAAAATGGCGATCTACGGCGAATGAAACCCTCAAAGAAAGGCGATTTCGTTTGGTTGATCGAAGACAGCGATAAGCGTGGATAATAAAATTTAAGTCGAGTTACGGAGACCATCGATGGGTCCGACGGTGAGAGTCGATCAGCGATAGTTCGAACGAACGACGGAGTGTAAAAGAGACCAGTAGTGAAGCTCGCCCCAGTACTAACTGCAAAAGATGTTTTCGCGATGTAAAACAGGGCCGGCGATGTGGCGGTTGAGCTTACTAACTCAATTACCAAATTGAATAGCGCTTCAAGGCCATTTCAAGCCTTAAAGCTAAATAGCGTGACAAGCGAAATTTATTGTTACATTCTACTGAAGCCATACGGATTTGTTCATTTTGTTCAACATCTATATTTAGCAACTATTATTAGCACACAATCGTCAAACATGAAGTTAAACTGAAACTCAAACTCGAACTACGCTGTTACTGCCACGTATTAAAGCGTTCACAATCAAACAAATATAGCTCAAACGGAGCAAGAGATACCCAACTTGGTAAGCCAGATTTGATGAATTTTGCAATTTTTCTACCAATTCAGAGTGCGGGGGCACCGTATACGGTTTTATGAACCCCAACCGCAGTGTATTTAGAGAATCTTGCAACATAGTTTTCTACAACCAATCAAACATGCGTTTTTGTACGGCAGTATAAATAGAGCTTGAACTAAAAAATCAGTAGAAACTCGTTAATTTTGTCTTAATATACTGACATACAGTGCGTATTGAAGCACACTTTCTTGAGCGGTAAATTACTTGTTAACGTGTCTTGTTTCTGTAGATCTTATTAGTGATTGTACAGTGTAACTTAATTTGACTTGTCGGCTTGGAACAAAGATGGGATCGAAGAACATCTAATTCAACGAGGAGTCAGATGGAAGTTCAACCCACCCCTAGCACACCACTTTGGAGAAGTATGGGAACGGTTGGTGAGAAATTGCAAAAAAGCAATGTATGCAGTGTTGGGGAACAGATCAGTCACCGCGGACGTTTTTTCAACAACGAATTGTATTTTTGAGCAGTCATTGAACGCAAAACCGTTGACTCCAGTGAGTTCGGACGTTAATGACTTAGAAGCATTAACCCCAATCACTTCCTGCTTGGCAACAGGAACGTTTGGTTACCCTACCTACCATGCGCAGAGGAACTTGTTGACCATCGAAAGCTCTTTCGACAAACTCAAGCATACGCAAATCTCATATGGGACAGATCTCGTAAAGAATATCCGCCAATGCTGAATAATCGGCAAAAATGGCGATCTACGGCGAATGAAACCCTTAAAGAAGGCGATTTCGTTTGGTTGATCAAAGAGAGCAATAAGCGTGGATATTAAAATTTAAGTCGAGTTACGGAGACCATCGATGGGTCCGACGGTGAGAGTCGATCAGCGATAGTTCGAACGAACGACGGAGTGTAAAAGAGACCAGTAGTGAAGCTCGCCCCAGTACTACCTGGAAAAGATGTTTTTGCGATGGAAAACAGGGCCGGCGATGTGGCGGCTAAGCTTACTAACTCGATTACCAAATTGGATTGCGCTTCAAGGCCGTTTTAAGCCTTAAAGCTAAATAGCGTGACAAGCGAAATTTATTGCTATATTCTACTGAAGCCATACGGATTTGTTCATTTTGTTCAACATTTATATTTAGCAACTATTACTAGTACACAATCGTCAAACATGAAGTTAAACTGAAACTCAAACTACGCTGTTACTGCCACGTATTCAAGCGTTCACAATCAAACAAATATAGCTCAAACGGAGCAAGAGACACCCGACTTGGTAAGCCAGATTCGATGAATTTTGCAGTTCTTCTACCAATTCAGAGAGCGCGGGACACTGTATACGGTATCCCGAACCCCAACCGCAGTGTATTTAGAGAATCTTACGACATAGTTTTCTACAACCAATCAAACATGCAATTTTGACATGTACGGCAGTATAAATAGAGCTTGAACTAAAAAATCAGTAGAAACTCGTTAATTTTTTCTTAATAAACTGACATACAGTGCGTATTGAAGCACACTTTCTTGAGCGGTAAATTACTTGTTATCGTGTATTGTTTCTGTAGATCTTATTAGTGATTGTACAGTGTAACTTAATTTGACGTGTGAAAAGAGAATTAAGTTTGATATTCTCAAAACTTTTTTTCTGAAGAACAAAGTTCCTAAGTAAGAGAAACTTTGTGCAAAGCACATATTCAGTCGCTCTTACTGGCTTTAACAAAACCTAGCCTAGTTTGAAATTGGTCTGATTGAGGCCAATTGAGAAACAAAAATAATGCAACGGTAATCTACAGTATAGCGGATAATACAGTTCACAAAAGTTAACTGCAAAAACACAATGTCCGGACAGATCTGAAACCGCTGAAACAAACTGGGTGGTGTAAAGTTTTCCTTGACTGTGATAGGACAGCAGCCGTTACACTGATTTTCCAATCCATTTATTGTGCAAAAAAAGCTAACTAAGTTTTTTTTGATGTAGTATACTGCTATCTAACCAAAACAAAAAAAAACGAATTGCACTGAAGCGGCCTCTAGTATAGAAATTATTCTAGAACTGATGTTTTATATAGATTATGTTCGTCATGCTCGCCACCTTTCACATTGTTCTCAAATTAATCACTACTTGATTTTTCTCCTTTAATAAAAGTAGAAACATTGCAATGAGCTCTATTATAGTTCTAAATTGAACTTTATCTTTGAACTTCTTTTTTAGCTGTAATTCTCAAAAAATACCAAATATGGCTCGTTAAAACTGAATTCTTGACGCTCTTTAGCACTTGCCCAAAAATTTTTGGCATATCTATTGGGCGGTGAGAAGTGTACATTGGATAACTAGAACTAAATTTATGTTAAATTTTTCAAGCAACATGTAAAATTAATCAATAAACTTTCTCACCACCGCAGAACGACTAAGAATTGAGGAAGGGTAAAGTTACCAGACAAAGAAACTCGACATTTTTTATTCCATGCATCGGGACCTCAACGTGATGAACAAAGATCTGGAGTTGATTCCTCCGATTTATCACATCTAATTGAAGTTCTTTGATTCATTGTTCCAGTTGATGGGAGCGTTGTTGTTAATAAAGAATGTTTTGTTTCACTTGACTGTTACGTATCTGGCTCAGGAATAAGATTAGCTACAACGCAATCAAAATGGACCTGTATAAATTGTCTTTGCAGTGTATGTTAAGCCAGAAGTAAACAGTGAAATTGAATCGATTATTACAAGGTTTGAAAATATAAATAATGTTGGCGTCTTAATCAAGAAGTCCTAAATATTTTGAGAGGAGATAAATGTTTGCTTTAGAAGACTGCTGCGATTTGTAATGGATTGACGGTCTATGGAGTTTAATGCAACGTTGGACAAGTTCTTTTTTTCTTAGGTATAACTATTTCGAGTGCCTTTGCAAGGCTAAATACTTCTGTAGCAGCATATTTACGCGGTTGTTTTCTAGAAGTTATAGTTTTTTGTGTTGCTCAGAGCTCAACTGATGTGTTTTTTTGTTGCTGAAACCTTTACTGAAAAAAGAAAAGTAGTAGAAGGTGTAATACAATGCGGTGGTTGTACTGAGTGAGATGAAAGTCGGTTGCATTGTTAAATGTTTGGTCGGGGTTAGCGGTTGTTGGGTAGTCTTATCAAGCCAACCACACTTAAAATTTTTTGGTATACGGATACCAGTTCGTTAGGGATTGAAGACAATTCATAAGATAGCATCGTTTTGTGATAATTTTTTGACTCTAAGCTTTTCAACATGAAATCCATTTTCATACCTTTGCCGTGTGCTTTGTTTTTTGTTTGTCTACAATTGGTGTAGTTGTTAAAGTATATGGTGTGAAATGCATTTTCTTTTTTCAGGATCTCTTTAGAAAATGTTTTGTGAGTAGTTTCTTTGTTTTATTTAAACAATTTTCTTCAATATGTGATTGTTTTTGCAAACCAATAGTCTGTTGCGCTTTTTTGATTAATTGTGTGTAGTCCTGGTTTTTTTGATAGCGGTTTTTCTATTTTAAACCTGACCCAAATCCGTCGCATACTTTTGCGTTAGAGTTTCGAGAGTTGACTAAATTGATCCTTGTCCTGCTCCTAAGAGTTGAACGCACCATTTATGTTGCAAAAGAATTGAAACCATGGCTCTTTTCTGTTATTGCCCCCCGGCCTTATATAGCCAATTTGTTTGCACGCCTCAGAAATACAGTTTTTGTTGCTCATCGATGCTTCTCTTGGTAACGGTAATATGTTGTCATCAAGCTAAATTGAAGGGATTTTTGCTTTCGATTACTTACAAAAAAATGATAAAACTCTTCTTGGACAAGTTGAATATCGAATTGATCAAAACACGCACTATGCCTGCCGCTTAAATCATATCCAAATTATAATTTCTTACATAGTCGTTAATTTCAAAATTTCGCTGCATCATTACATTGTAAATGTTTGTGATTAATTGACTATGTGAGTGTATGAAAACCAAAAAACATGCTATTATATGTACAAGTGGGGGTGCAAATGAACGTGGGGGAGCAATAACACAAAAGAGCGAGAGACCCAATGATAATAAAAAGCTGAGTTTACCTTAAAAACATCCTGACTCAATTCAACTAAGGCTAATTTTACCTGAATTTTACCAGAAAAGTTGAGGTCTCACTACCTTAAAGAAAACCTTAATTTTTAATCTTCCTTGCCTTAAAATTACCCTAATTATTTACCTTAAAATTACCTTAAAATTTCCCTTAACTTTGCCTTAACCAAGACAGAAATTTACCGTAAATTAAGGCCAATTTTACGTTAAGTTTAACTCAACAACACTTTACCTTAACTCCGTTAAAGTAAATTTACCTTAACTTTTTTAGTGTGAGAAAAAAAAATCCCATATTGCATCATCGACCCCACCTAGGCCACTTTCAGAGAGAACGCTTACAAGAGAAGTTAATCTATAAATCCGCTTCAAACAGGAGGTTTTCTGAGAAACACTGAAACAAGAGTGTGTAATCTACTATAAAAACAGGTCAACGTTAGAAGGCCAGAAAAGTTAAGAATTGATTGAAATCAACAACAAACGTAAATTAGATTAACAAGACAATTCGAAAATCAGCGAAAAAAAACAATCAATTGAGGACAATAACCGAACTTCCAACCTGTTTAAACGAACGTGTATTTCGGCTATCTGAACCCTCTGCTATCATAATATTATTCACCTCACAATTAATTGTTTGCTGCAATTTAGTTCATTTTTGGCAATCGATACGTTTATAAAACTGAAAATTAATCAGCTCAAAACTGTTAAAATTGGTCCATTTTATAGCTACAATTAGTGGAAAATTATTTTATTAGTCCCTTTTTCGGAAACCTAATTTAATCTTGTTCGTACTCGTTTGGTTGGTTATTACAAAGTGCTTTTGCATTTTGATTGTTTAGAAAAGAACGCTCCCGGACCTAACGCCAAGTTAATTTCAGTACTGGGCAAGTCTAAATCCATGTCTTGTTTCATTACTGATTCAGAACCACGGTGCTTCCTCTTTTAAGGATTCTGCCCCTAGTGATGTTTTTCGACATTTTCCAAATCTGCAAAAATCAAGAAATGTCGATTTTCGGCTCAAATTCGGCTTAAAACGGCTGAAAACGGCCCATAACTACCTTAAATGACCCATTGTGACCTCTCGGGGGTCCTGTAGTAGTGTCTGGTACCATTTCGTACCAGTCTGGTATCGATTTTCAGGATAAAGTGGCTAAACATAAACCTGGAGATCATGGCACATTACAAATTTTTTCGGAATTCAAAATTTTCACTCGAGAAATTTTGAAAAGTTGGTTTTGAATTGGGAATCAACTTCCATGTGTTATCCAAGTCTTGGCTAAGACTTGACGGACTTTTAAAAGACTTGCATTTAGACTTGCCTAGTACTGATATAGACTTGGAGTTCGGTCCGGGCTTGTATATCTGAGAAATGGTGCCGTTACTATTAGCCGAACAGAATTTAACGCAATACAAACTTTACAAAATAAACTTTATAATTGGCTTAACCAAATCAGATTTCAGAACAGAACTCAAGTTATTTCTAGATTAACTTTGTTCGGCCTTAGGGTCTTAATCAATTCTTTCGACTAATTCTTCTAATTTTGACTTTTTCGGCTAATACTCTATTAGGCTTAAATTCCAGACACCCATTTACTTTTAATTGGTTTTAGATCTAGACAATTCAAGCAGATTGAACCTAACAAATTGAATAGAAAAATACAACCAAACAAAAACAACAAACCGGGCTGGTAGTGATGAATTTGCCCCCGCGACCTCTGCTGTTGCTGGTCCCTGTCCAGTTACTGAGTATTATCCTGATATTTGTGTCTCTCCTCTCTCACGCCTGGATCAGTGTGGAACACGAAGACGATTCCCAAACATTCGGCATCTTTTCTTCATGTTATATGGTAACGTTGATTAGCCATTAAGTTCCTCTTTTTTGTTCATTCTTTACTCCCCCCCCCCCCATTCGGTGCCTCCAAAGTTACAAATGACTGACAATATACCCCCCCCCCCCCCCCCCCCCCAACTCCTATAGTTAATGTATAACTTCTACGCCCCAACTTTTTTAATTGTTTTTAAATTTTAAAACAAATTCACAATCACCCCCCCCCCCCCCCACTCTCACATATTTTTGGAGTAAACCCTAAAACCTTCGTACAAGAAAACAATGGGACAGTCGCAATTTTTGTTTGCAGCAAGAGCAGGAGACGACCCTAAATGGGAAAACATTTGAAACCCACTGCTCCCACTGCGCCGGAACCCTTGACTTTGACTTCACCAATGAGGTCAGCTTCGCCCCTCTAAGAGGGGCCAGGGCATTCGCAGTTATGACCATGATCACAGCCATACTTCTCACAGCTGGGGTGTCTTTGTATGTTGTGTTCATAGCTTGTGATGCAAACATGCTGCCGGATAAGACAATTTGGGCGTTAGCAATTACAAGTAAGTCTCATTAACAAAGTTTCATGTAACTGATACCCCCAGCCGGGGGGGGGGGGAGGTGTAGGGGTTGATTTATGTATTCATTAGCATGTGTTAACAAACTAGATGCTTTTTCTGTATTGATAAAAATTTATTGCCTAATAAGGGGTCCCTAGTCATTGACCATTGCAAATCTTATAAGATCTTATAAGATTCTTATCTGGCCTTACAAGTTAATGCATTAATCTTGTAAGATTGTATAAGAGACTTACAAGATTTACTCAGAACTTATAAGATCTTAGTTGTGAAAAATCGTAAGATCTTATAAGATTCTTATAAGATATGTTTTAATCTTATAAGTGTTCCTAACAATAGTAACAACTGGTAAGATCTTATAAGGATCTTATGAGACACACATTATTCTTACAAGATTAAAACATATATTGTAAGTCCTTACAAGAATCTTATAAGACACACATTATTCTGCTAAGATTGAAGCAGATCTTGTATGATCATAATAGAATCCTATAAGGCACAAACTATTCTTAAAAGATTAAACTTATCTTGCAAGATCTTATAAGAATCTTATAAGACACACAAAATTCTTTTAAGATTAAGGCTTTTGGAAGAGCTGATGAATAGAATCTAATACAGAAAAATTTGATCTCGTAAGGTATAACAGATCTTGTAAGCATCTCCAAGTTTTTCTGTACATTGCTAAGAACCTATGAAGATACATGAGTCGCTAAAACGACTGAGAAGATTTTGAAAGGTTGTCTTTGGCAAATATTTTGAAAACCTAATTTGCTCAAGGAACCCGGACGCTGCAAAAACTGAGAACTAAAACTTGAATTATGATTCTGTCACGTTCATTTTGTAACTTAAGGCACAGATACGTTGGTAGCAATCAGTGTAAGAAAGGTTGTAATGTTCAACTTGGAAGGCTACGTTCTCAAATATTAAATCAAAAAACGAAGATTTCGTATTGCTTTAATTTATTTGATATTTCGATCAGCAAAGGTTTGAACAAACAACAAAGTTTACGGGGAGAAAGCAGTGTTCCACCAGAAAAGGCGTCTGTTCTACCAAACGGAAAAGATAGTTTCACGTTGTAAAACATGCTCAAAAATGTTGGGCTCGAGAGTGTTAAATGAAAACTCATTCAAGAGCGAACTAAAGAATAAAATTAAGGTAGCAATACAGGCAAATATTAATGCTACATCCTGCCAAAGCCAAATCAAATTATAAAATTTTCAACATATTTAGATACAAAGTTCATCAGGCAAAACTTTGCCAGACAAAAATTTTGATTTAAAAGAATGAGAGCGTAGCTCTGGTGCTATTAAAGCTATGGTGCTATCCATTACAGTTTAAATCGGAACTTTTCTGCTATCCCCCCCCCACCCCAGTCCTACATGAAAAGATCCCTTACTAGTATAAAGGTACAAGTATATCATCATTTTTAAAAATACAGGGTGATCATCTAAAAGCAGTTCCAATTAGGTTATCATTAATCACATTCAAAGAATCCAAACTATGGTGTGAGAGCCAATTTCGAGAGATAAATAACCTAAATGTGATTAATTAAATAGTTTCTGCAACAAATTTCCGTGAATTTTTTATTATATTTTTTGAACTTTTCTGTCGATGGCCCGGGAATGGTCGCTCAAATTAAAACTGGGACAATTAGCCTGTAAAACGCAATCTATACGGAATAAATTTTCAAGCAATTCATTAAAAAAAAGAAATTGGTTCAACTAGCGTCAAAGCTTAGGCATTTTGATGTACAACGACATTGTTGAAATAATCAAGAGATTAAAATATATCTGGCACACATTACGCCTTTCCTTAGCTACCGAAAAAAATAGTATGTGGACTAAAAAGACCATTTATGGAATGAATCAGTTTGTTGAAGAAGTTGTACAAAAAGTATTCTGAACCATGGCTAAGTTTTCATTTTTGTTTAACATTAAAAACAGAAAATGTGAATAAAATGTCATTTGGTTGCAAGATGCATCAAAATTGGCTCAAAACTTATTTTGCCTCAAAAGTTTCATTTTTACTTATTCAAAAGAGGGGCGCTAAATGAAATTTAAAGTTCAGTATATGTTTAAACTAATTTGTTAGTGGTTTCAAAAAATTGTTAATTAAATTGAAGTCAGTTACTACAAATTTTACATTCGACTAAACTTCTACTTTGCCTTCTAAACAGTTAATTTTTGCTTCAAAATCTTTGTGGTTGCTTAACCATGGTGAAACCGGCACATTGAACAGAAGAGGAAATTGACTCAGATAAGCAATTGTATTCCGTACTATGATCTAAATATATGAGAGTCCGAGCATTTCAAAGCGGATTTAATTTCTCTTTTTATCTTAACATTTCAGCAGTTATCTCCTTCCAATGGAAGTTCTAATATTGTTCGTATGTATGTGAATGGTGTTTAGACCCAACTTATGGGATTTGGATTCCAGCTTCAGATATATATATGTATGTATTTATATATATATATATATATAATATTATATATATATATATATATATATATATATATATATATATATATATAATATATATATATATATATATATATATATAAATAAAAGCTTTGCTAGGTAATGTACCGTTACTGACATAGAAGTTGCGGTACGAATGCTGAGTTGAAATCTATTCTAAGTTTGAGAATGAGAAGCGAGAAATAACATTTCGTGCAGTTGTACACCCAGCTTACGTGTCATAGTGTTTTTCAGCGCTGATCAAAACAACATTAATAATAAGCATCACTGAACCATTATTAAATCAGTTTAAAATCTAAATTCAGACAATCCAGAGCGCGAACAGACTGCCTTGTCTGACCAGTATTTATAGTCGTCAGCCCTCCGACTGCGATATATCTGGCAAGTGATTTCTGCATTGTAACTTTTATCAGAATGTGCATAGTTATTACAGACTCAACAAAATTAAGAATTCTGAAATTTCAAATTGGGTTCCCCCTCATAACAATGTAACCATTTCAAACAACCATAAAGTAATTTTTATGTTCGCATTTGTAATTGCTACTACTACCAATACTACTACTATTAACAGACGTGGTGGAGGTGGAAGTAGAGGTCGGGGGAGGGGTAGTGGAGGAGGCGGAGTTCGAATTTGGAGCCGGATTGGAGTTGGATGTAGGTGTTAATTAGTTGTGGTGTCTGAATAGTACGCTCAATGATCTTCATAAGTTATTATTTCAGAATTTGATTGAAAGTTATTTTTTGAAAGTTGTTTCCAATTTGTGTTCGATCGAGTTATATTGTGTTTTGATTGTGACAATAACATCTGAAATCAACGTTAAATTTTCTGTGGAGGAATCTCTCATCAAGTTTAATCAGCCCAACATACTAGCCCTCTTGTACATTGAAACTTGTTTAGTACAAGAAGCTGTTCTATGTTACTTCACATGTTGCCCTGGATTTGGAAAGGGGTGTTCAACAGCGTGATGCCATGAAAAAGAGGGCTTAATCAGGTTGATCATGGTGTTCATGCAGGTGGTAAACGAAAACAAAAAATGATCCAATATGCCTATTGAGATCAAGCGTCCAGAAAAATTCACATAATAGCGTGTCACACTGCAAGGATTCACACAAAATCAATCAAATTGGAGCGTTGCGAGCTGTGCCAGTTTTGAAGGATCACCCTTCTAACTTGAAACGGCCTTATTACCGCGGTCACAATAAAAACCCTGAAGGTTGAGGTGGTGTTGGTTGGGTTTGATTTTGATTCGTGATATCTTAGGTACATGCAGTCAAGTCAGTCTTAATTAATTTAGTATGATTGTTAATATGTTGTAGTTTTTGTTTATTGCTGCGTCACACTATCTTTTGATTCCTTTCACTACAACGAGACCCTTGGTCTGTAATCCTGATATGATGTGTTCAATCAACTGTATGTGTTTATGTAATTTACGCGATATATTTCCTCTCCAAAGAAGACGAGTTTATTAGTGCCAGTTTATCTCTAAAAGTTTTAAAAATATCGACAGTAAATTTCTCATAACCAAGAAAATCCATTTAAGTTTTGATAGTTTCATTAGACCATTCTGCTGTTGTCCTTATACTTTTTTTCATAAAAACTCAAAAAGCCGTACATCCTACACAGAACAAGAGCCGTTTATAAGGTATGATGTACAACGCAGGAGCCGTGTTTAAAGCATGATGTTCAAAATAAGAGCCGTGTATAAGAAGTTATGCTCAGAAAAAGACTAGCTTTAATTAATTGATGAAAAAATTAAAAGCATAGTTGTGGGGAAAACATTTTAAACTGGCTTTATGCCATGAAAGGAATACTTGACAGAGAAAAAGTCATGATAAGAAGCTATGGTTCAGTACTGATTTTGGATGCGAGATAGATCCGGGTACGAAGCGTAGAAGTAAGCGAAAAAACTGATTTGTAACATCAAATTGAAATAATATGTAATTCACGCGGCGGGAAACACGACGTGAAACTAGTGTCAACTAGTGTGAATTGAAAATCAAATCACGAACTAAATTTAGAGGTTAAATACTAAAATTTATTTAATATTCTCAATATATGACTTTTCAATTATGACTTCTGATGATTAAGAATTTTAAAATGTTTTACTGCCTTTAATTTAATGTATAACACGTCTCAAAATATGCGGTTAACTTTTGACAAAACAAAAATAATGGTGTTGATGGTGTCCGTGGTCTTGGAGAGACTTAAATTCCTGGTTTTTCTGTACTGTGTCGGACTTTGAAAATGTAAAGTGCGTTTTTCAAGCAAAGTTACGTGATTTTGCAATACATGATGATTTATGTTTTCACGTTTGTTCAACCATGGCTAAGTTTGCATTTTTAACATTAAAAAGAAAAATTGTGAAAAAAATGTGATTTGGTTGCAAGGTGCACCAATTTTGCCTCAAAAACTGAATTTCTATTTACTCAAACAAGAGGGCGCTAACTTACTTTTCGACCTCAATTTGGCTGTTACAGAAAAGCAACAATAAAGTTAGGCTCGATCACTAATTTTGAAAGTTGATCAAGCAAGAAGTCATTATTTCATACTTTTTCAAGCGTCCCACTTTTTTTCAAGATTTCACGTTTCATATCAAACTAGACTTTCAACTTAATCAGTTTTTCGCTCGCTTTTCACACTTGTCTGGAAGATTTCAACCTTACAAAATGGTATAAAATGAGCAATCAACTGAGCAAACTTCTTGGAAAAAAATTCTTGGAAGCCTTAAGGCATGTTTCATGGAAAATTTTATTGGAAGCCCAATTTTTTCTCATGAGACAAAGCATATACTTATCGAAGATAATTGAAGGGGATAATTGAAAACGGGAAACAGTCACAAAATATAACAAGTTCGGCAAAGAGGATTGTTTTAAAGTCTATAAATGAGTCAATACAAAGAAATATTTATTGCTCATTTTTCTAAAAACCAAAAAGAGTGACAATGAGAGTGACACAACAGAGCTGACTGACGACCTCTGCAATTCATTCACTGCTTCAATAATATCAAGCAATTCAGAAAAAAATATTATTTGGGTTGAACAATTATTCGATTGTTGGATTGATTCGCTGTACGAGAATGGCCATGGTACTATAAATTTTAATTGAACTCTCTCGGAGTTTTGAACAGCGAAATTGAAGTCTGAATAAGTTAGAGTATAGTTCTGGGAAGCCTTCGGCAATTCGAGCTCAGCCTCGGGCGCAAGCGTCCTCGGCTTTGAGCTCTAATTGCCTTAGGCTTCCAAGAACTATACTCTAACATATACTTAACGTTCAGTATGTGTGTGAACTAAGGTCTTACTGGTTCAAAAAAAAATTCTTTACTAAATTGAAGTCGGTTGCTACAAATTTTACATTCGACAAAAATTCTACTTCGACTTGAAAAAAGTTATTTTTGCTTCAATGTCTTTGTGGTTGCGTAACCCTAAAGTCAAACTGGCACATTGAATAGAAGAGGAAATTGACTCGGATTAGCAATTGTATTCCGTACTATGATATACATAATGAGAGTCCGAGCATTTCAAATCGGATTGCCTTTCTCTTTTTTATCTTAACCCTTCAGTAGCGGATGGAAAAGACCGTGCTCGACCAGTGTCGTGCAACAATCAAGTCAGAAGTGAAACTTGAAAAAACATTGACTTTTGTGGCAACCAAAACGAGTTGGTTGTTCCCGCAACTTAAAACTGATATAAAAAACTTAACAAACTGTCTAGAACAATTTAATTGAATCCTTATCTACATTCTCTTACATTTTATGGTTTACCCCTCGTTCAAAGAACAAAACCTTCTTTCCCCAAAACAATTTTGAGGACAAAAGTCTCCCCTGTTACCGGCAAATAGTTTCTTTGTTCCACAACTTGTGCGACGCACAGAAGAGAGCATCAGCGGTCAGTGCAACCATCAAGTGCTGAGCACAGTAAACGGAACCCAAATGCTGGCAGCCGGTCAAGACACATAAAAGACACAAAAAAAAGACAAGCAATTTTTCAGCGACGAAGCCAAGTTTGGGTTACAAACGTCACCCGACGAGAGGATCTAGTTTTTTAACTGGTTTCAGACCTCACCAGCAGAAGTCCGCCCGAGGTCTCAGACGTTACCTCTGATGTCCTGTTCCCCGGTTAGAGCCATCCAAAATCTCTACTTTTTTTTCGACAAAGAGCCTCCAAAAAATTGTTATTTGTCCCCCAAAAAACCTTATTTGTTACTATAACACCTCGATTCATAAAACTTGACTATTTTCATTATTTTCAAAGCGAGTTAAGGCAATTTTCTCATTTTTAAAGAAAAATCTGCGAAAAAAAACACAAAAACCAGAGAAATGTTCCTTAAATCAGAAAATTCAAAAAACACAATTTAGTTTTCTGACTACAAATCCGTTTGAGTTGCGGAAAAAACTATTAAACCCCTCTTTTGAATTAGTTTGTAATCGAACAGAAAGCTATTTGCATCGATATATCCAATCAGTATCATATAAATAAGAAATGTCGGAAAAAAATTTTTGAATTCAGAAAATTCAAAAAACACAATTTAGATTTCTGACTACATATCCGTTTGAATTGCGGAAAAAACTATTAAACCACTCTTCTGAATTGGTTTTTGATCAAACGAAAAGCCACTTTGATCGATATATCACATCAGCATCATATCAATAAAAAATGTCAGAAAAAATTTTTTGAATTCAGAAAATTCAAAAAACACAATTTAGTTTTCTCAATCCATATCCGTTTCAATTGCGGAATAAACCAATAAAACACTCTCTTGAAATAAATTGCAGTCAAACAGAAAGCCATTTCTATAGATTTATCCAATCAGTATCATATAAATGAGAAATATCAGAAAAAATTTTTTGAATCCAGAAAATTCAAAAACACAAGTTAGTTTTCTGACGACATATTCATTTGAATTCCCAAATAAACCACTAAACAACCCCCTAAAACAAGTCATTGTCAGTCAGTTTGATAGTTTCAACTGTATAGGGAAGTAAATAGAAAGTCCTTAGGCGCCACACCAAATATCAAAACTTTCATTTGACGATAATAAATACCATTTTAATTTTTTTTTGGAAAAAACGTCCAAACTTGATTTTTTTGCAGAAGTCCTCGGTCTCAGACGTTGCCGACGGTTAAGTCCCTTTATCCCTATTGGTTTCAGGCGTTACCATTAGCAGAAGGGTAGTTTTCGAAGAAAATTGGTTCCAGTAGTCACCAGAAAATTTATTATTTTTTTCCTACTCTCAGTTATTTTGAAAGGCAGATCTCAGACGATATCTGTCGGAGAGAGCTTTGAAAGTTTATTAGAGTCAATGCATATTAAAGATAACGAAGAAAGAATGAAAAACAACAGATAAAGTCACACAGTTTTAAAGAAAACGAAAAAATTTTTGCAAAACCCGAAAAAAGTCAATACACCAAAGAGTTCCAAAGATCTCCACAATATGACTCGTCTCTGCAATTTTCTAGCATTGCTCTAGCCCCTCTGTAACTCTTGTTGCCTGAACGTATCGTATTTTTACAAATTTCTTATCTTTAGCCGTCACAACAACAATAAACTCCTAGAAAAAGAAAAGGTTTCAAAGTTATAAATTCGCAAAAAACTGTGAGAGGTATTTATTAATCATAGTGCTGGGTTAGGGTAAGGGAGCTAAGGAAAGTTTCTTGGGTAGCTTTATAAGCTAGGTAATTTATTCGTATTTGAGAGAAACAGACGAGTTTATTGAAGTTTTCAAGAAAAAGGAGTTTAATGTAACAATTATTTGAATTCTGGTCTAATATTGGTTCAACTGCATAACTGTAGCAAAGCACAGTTTTCCTGTAAACCACAGTAGCCACACACACTAGTTCAAACAGTTAACGCCAGCTATTTAAGCGAAACTTGTGTTAATTCAACGAAAAACAAGCAATTATTTAGTTCTGTTGAACGAAAAACGGTGAAAACGCGCGAACGTTCGGAAAAGCCTTTAGGTTTTTTTTAGTGCAAAAAGCTAGATTTAGCACAGAAAACACATTGCAGGACATCACTTTTGAGAAAAGTTAGGTCGCTGGTCTTTTGAACAAGAAAACACTAGGATCATTAGCGTTCAAACCTTAGACAACCTTTTTAAAATCAAACACTTGCGTCGCTCCGGTTCTCAAAGCCGTTCTTCACCTTCAGTAACGAACTGCTTCACCAACAGCATCAACAGTCAGCTTCAACAAGGCAACAGCCACCAAGATGTCGAAGCCGAACAGCGCTGAATGTCAGTTTGCCATCAATATGTTCAAAGCGACAGAAATGTCAATGAAGAAACTGCTCGATCTCCTTGAGAAAACTGTGGAGCAGAAAAATAGTTTCCGATCATTGCCTTTGATGATCAACAAGATCAAAGGCCTGGAAGCGGAACTCAAGAAACTCTCAGAGGAAGTGATGAGACAGCAGCCACATCAAAACAATGCATCATCAAAACTGAATAGGCAAACGACATTAATAACTCGACTCAATGAATTGGAACTGCAAGTTGATCTGTTGGACGATGATGGCCAGCTCAGTCAGTCTTCCAGCCACATTAGAGATGATGTCAGCATGATCTCCAGCAGAAGAAACTTGTCTCAGCAATCAACACCTGCGCCCAGTGACGACAAGGAACGAATCCAGCATCAGCGCGATATAGAAGAAAAGCAGACCAGCAGTAACTTCATCAATCAGCCACCCCCAATACCACCACGGCCAAGACAACCATCATTGTTTCTACAAACATCTAACGAACCAGGACTTCAAATTCAACATGTGCTTGAAGCCCACCAAAGAAATCCTAAAAGGGAAGTTCATGAAAGTCTTCTAAAATCGAAAAATAACTTTGAAAACCAAATAAATGCTCCCAATCCTTTTCCCTACTTTGACAAAGATACCAGCCAGGAATTCACATCTCAAACAAAGTTAGGGAAACTCGAAATTGCCTCCACTCTGCTAAATAGACAGGTCAACGAAATTGAAACAGCTCAAATCAACTTGAGTGACAACTTTAACACGTCGCAGAACCTTTTGCCTCCAATCCAAAATTTGAACCTTTCAAGCAATCACTCACTTTCAAACCCCTTCATTTTGACTGATCCAACTATCCAATTACATGCAGATGGTCTATTTGCCCAAAACTCGGCATTGGAGGAGACCTTTAATTTAAACTTGCCAAAGCAAAGAAACAATCAGGATTCATTTGCCAACAGAAATCCTCAATATCATAATTTTCCCAATCTGCAACAGAATTTTGGACCTTCTCAAGTTCACATAGGAACAAATGGATACCCCGATAGTCAACTTTTGAACTGTGATCGGCAAAAACTCTCCTGCTTACCCACAGTGGCAAACAGAACCTCACATCTTCCAAGTAAAACTGATAAAATAGTGTTAGAAAACGATTGCCTACAATCCAATCAATGTATTAATCCTGTAACTAGGGTACACTCCACAAGTGTCCCACCAATTACCATGCAACTCATGGAACAACGGCATCAAAATACGGTCTTAAATTCTGCAGCTCCTAATTTTCAGCCAAACCAGGTAGCTTCAGAATCAAACGTAATTGCAGCTCCTCTGCAATTTCCACAACCTGTGAACAGTCAACACGGCCTCGTCAGCACAGGCTTCTCAATTAATCAAAATATGGCACAGCCCAGTCAGTTGTGTAACAACCAGTTTATTCCTGGCTCTCAACTTCAATGGAACCTTCAAGTCCCAGTAACTACCACGATCCATGGCCCAATGTGAATTAATCAACAGCCAAATCCTGTTGGACAAAATCAGTTCAGCCAGCCTCTAATCGACCAGAGTTTACTACCCACTGTCAATCAACATATTAGCTCAGTACACTCGAACACTAATGTAACACAGGAAAGAGGAAATAATGATTTCAAACATTCAATCAAATTGCCACCTCTGAAACTTCAGAATTTCAATGGTAACCCTTTTCACTGTCACGAGTGGATCAATAACTTCAACACAATGATTCACAACAACACTTCCATTACAGACACGCATCGTATAACCTACTTGCAGAATTCTGTAAGTGGGAAAGCAAAGGACTTGATTCATGCTTACTCCTGCGATCCATCTTATTATCAGACAGCACTGAATGAACTAATCCGACTTTTCGGTGATCGTACTATAGTTGTTAACGCGTTCATTAACTTGCTCGAAATTTGGCAAATGAACTTCCAAAAAAAGCAAAGCTTCATAGTCTTTTCCTCATTTTTGAAAAGACTTGTGCAAGCCTTCCAATACCTTGGCTTTACAGCAGACTTCCAGTCTACAACACTCATTAAGAAGGCCAAAGAGAAAACACCACATCATTTGTTTCTGAAATGGACTGAACATTGTCTTACCGAGCTCAACTCAGACCCGACCCTCGTCGATTTTCAACAATGGTTAGAGCTCCAAGCTCAAATCTACGACAAAGTGAGTCGAGAAAGCAATCAAAGAACCATCAGTTCTCAAGCCTCAAAGTTTGTCAACTCGAACAACCTACAAACCAAGCCATACAAAAGCAACCTCGCATTGTCAGTCAACAACGCATCAGCGGAAAACAGTAAAAAACATTGGAACTTTGCGCCTCAGCAAAAACAACCGTCAACTTCACAAAACGTTTCGAATAAAACTTTTAACACAAAACGATCTTGTGAGAAGTGCAAACAAGAACACAGCATTTCCACTTGCCCTGAGTATCAGTTGTGCTCACATGGTGATCGATACAACCTTGTCAGCCAAAGCAATTTGTGTACAAACTGCTTGATCAACAAACACCACAAACAATCGTGCCCATCGCAAAAACGATGTCAGGTTTGCAGTGGATTCCACCACACAACTCTTCATGATCCTGCCAAGCAAATCCAACGCCCTACAGCAACCTTTTCTACTGAAGTTGTTTCTGGTAGCAATCCAACAGCTTCTTCTAGTAGTAACGATTCAAGTCAAAATCCAAATACATTTTCTCAACAGAAAAGTCAAACAAACAAAGCCCCCAACAGCCGTTATGCCCAAACTTTCAATAACCAAAGCCATCAAAACGTGCAACGACGTAATTTAAACGGCAATGCAACTAACCAATCGTTCAGCATTAACCAGTGTTCAGAAACACCGAAAAATTGGTATGAGCAATTGCAGCTTATTCCGGTTTCATTCCTCAAGGGGGATAAAGCATTCAATACCTACGCCCTCATAGATCCCGGTAGCCAATTCAGCTTTGTATTGGACGCCATAGCTGAATTTCTTGAGCTTCCCCGTGAAACTCAACAGTCAGTACCACTACAATTTCTCAATACAGAGAACAGCATGTCCCTCTCAAAAATTGTTGAGCCAGTCACAATAACTCCATATAAGTCAATTGAAACATCGTTTGAACTCTCTCGAACGTTGAGCATCCCGTCCCTGAACGTCGCAGCTGCAAAAATTTTTGAACTTAGTCAAATTTGTGATGCCTTCAACAGTTTGTGCCACATACATTTCCCAAATATTGCCGATGGCAAAATCGGCGCCCTCCTCGGTGTTAATGCATTCGCATTCACCTACCCTACACATGTTATACCTGGCAATCAAAATCAACCGTTTGGTGTGAAACCTAAACTTGGTTGGACCCTGGCAGGTGAATATGAGAACCGTATCTCAGCAACCACTCAGCAGCCCGCAAGTCAGCAGAAGAAGAAATTTATTTTCCATGTTTCAAGAAACAGAACAGATGAACCCGGACTTGACGAACTTGTTCAACAGTTCTGGAATATTGAAGCAGATGGCATTCAGAAGCACCGTGAACAAGTTTATACAAAACAAAAAGAACAGTTTCTTGATATTTTGAAGAACTCTATCAATCACAACGGTGAGAGATATGAAATCACACTGCCCTGGAAATCAGAAATAAAGTTGGAAAACAACTTCTATTCTGCACTGAACCAAGTCAAAAGCCTCAACACACGCCTTCATCGTAAACCTTTGTTGAAAGAAAAATACAATTAGACTCCCTTGACAGACCTTGAGAAAAACTATGTCAAACCGGTGGAAATGCAAGATCCTCAACCAGACAGAGTTTGGTACCTGACACACCATCCTGTAGAAAATATCAACAAGCCAGGTTAAGTCCGCCGAGTTGCAAATGCCGCTTCAAAAATCCGCAGCCAATCGCTTAATTCTCACAGGACCCGATGTCCTTAATAACCTTTAAGTGTCCTGATGAGATTTCGAGAACATCCCGTTGCAGTCCTTGCGGACATCGAAGGCATGTTTATGCAAATGGCCATCCATCAGATTGATAAATCTGCTCTTCGGTTTCTCAGGTTAGCAGACAATCCGATACAACAATACCAATTTACCAGACTCATCTTTGGAGCAAATTGCTCGCCTTCGTGCGCAATATACGTTCTTAACCATTGTGCCAAAGAGAACATTCAACATTTCCCAGAGGCCCTCAAAGCAGTCAGAAAGCACTTTTACATGGATGACTACATCCAATCACATGCAACAGAAAAAGACGCTTGTAAGGCAGTTCTTGAAACAAAACATTGTCTAAAAACAGGTGGGTTTCGACTCACAAAATTTGTTTCAAACAGCTCTATAGTCCTAAACCAAATCCCTCCACAAGACAAAGACAACCAGACAGATATTGTTCGAGTTCTTGGTGTTAAATTGAATCTTGAGAAGGACTGTTTTCCTATGAAACCTCTCGCTGATTTCCCAAAAGATGCCTTAGCGTACACTCAACGTAAGATCTTTAGTCTTGTCTCCTCGATCTTCGACCCAATTGGGATAATGTCGCCATCAACGATCCGTTTCAAAATAGTTCTTCAAGAACTGTGAAAACTTGGGAAAAAATGGGTTGAACAAATTGCCCCTCAAGTAGTTAAACCACTTCAAAAGAATTTGGACTTATACTTTTCTTCACCAGAAGTGACATTGAACAGAACTCTCAAAAAGAGTTGCCATTCACCAGAAAGTGAAAATGAAATCCATGTATTTGTCGACGCCTCATCTGTAGCAGTTGCAGCCGTTGCATACTTGAAAACAGTTCCTAACTTAGCCACTGATGTTGATACTTGTTACTTAATAGGCAAATGCAAAGTTGCTTCAATTAAACAAATCAGCATACCCAAATTAGAGTTGGAAGCCGCAGTCATCGGAGTGCGCATCCTTTCAACCATCATGAAAGAGTCATCGTTTCACATTACTCGTTCTACACTCTTGACAGATAGTCAAGTAGTACTTGACTGGTTATCCACAACCAAGAAACAACCTGTTTTTGTTGCGAATCGCCTCAAAGAAATCCTTGCATCAACTGATGCTTACCAATGAAAACACGTTACCACCAAAGAAAATCCAGCTGACCACGGGACCCGTGGTCTCAATCCAGACGAAATACCAGCCAAGTGGCTAAAAGCGCCAGCATTTCTTTCCACAAGACAGCTCAGTGCTCCTGAAAACTCTCCAAAGCATGTGTTAGCAACGCATGAAATTTCACGCAATTTGTCGGAGCAAATAATTGACCCGACACGGTTCTCAACTTGGAACAAGTTGCTCCTGACTTTAGCAACAGTCTTCAATTTGGTCTTTCGGATTAGAAAACAAGATCAACAGTATATAACAGAAGACGTCATTCTTGCAAGAAATCGGCTGATCAAAATGTCGCAGCAAAATTTCTTCTTCTCAACAATCCAAGCCCTGAAAAGTGGTTCCAGGATAGATTCAAAGAGCAAAATCCGTTCGCTCAACCCAATGTTGGACAACAATAAAATGTGTTGGTCATGCGGAAGATTGCAATTTGCGCCAGATAACCTCAAAGTCGGGAAATTTCCGATTCTACTGCACGCAAAAGACAAGATAGCGAGACTCTATATAGAGCATGCACACAACATTTGCGTTCACCAAGGAACAGAGCCAGTGAAAGCTTTTGTGCAGCAAAGATACCACATCACTGGCCTCAGGAAAACACTTTTGATTATAAAGTACCGATGTTTCCTCTGCAGACGATTTGCCGCTCAAAACATTCAACCTGTCATGGCTTCCCTTCCTGCCTGCCGTTTTCCGAAAGACTCTACTCAGTATCCTTTCGCGAACAGCGGAGTCGACTTTTTTTATATAGAAGATGCCAAAGGACAGATTGAAAAGCACTACGGCCTCATCTTCACTTGCCTGGTTACTAGGTGTGTCCATCTAGAAGCTTGTCCCGATCTCAACACTGACACTTTTTCAAACGCTTATCGACGTTTTGTAAGCCGCAGATGTCAGCCAACAACAATGCTCAGTGACAATGGCAAGACATTTATTGTTGCATCTGAGGAACTAAAAAGATCTGTGTACAAAGCAATGGCAGCAACGAACACAACCTGGAAGTTCAATCCTCCCTATGGACCTCATTTTGGCGGTATTTGGGAGCGCTTGATCCAGACCGCGAAACGCACTCTATTGATCATTCTAGGCTCCAGAAGATTGTCGCTTGATGTGTTCAGGACAATTTTGGTCGAGACCGAAGCTATATTGAACTCCAGACCACTAACGATTGTCGCTGACCTTCCGGAAAATGAAATTCCTCTCACGCCAAACCATTTTCTGATCAACAGACCGTTCAATTCTCTCCCACCAGGAAAGTTCGACAGCCAAAAACCCGCCAGTTTCAAGTCTTGGAAGAATGTGCAGCAAATGGTCAACCATTTCTGGAAACGACTCGTCAAGGAGTATCTTCCGACACTGTTAAGGAGGTCTAAATGGAGCGATAGTGGCCAAACACCACTGAGAGTCAACGACATTGTTTGGATTCTGAAAGATATGACTCCACGTGGAATTTGGCCCCTTGGACGTGTTCTCGAAGTCTACCCTGGACGAGATGGACAGCACCGTGTGGTGAAGGTGAAAACGGCTTACGGCACGTACGTTTGCTCGGTCTCCGCGCTCGCACGCGTTTTGGCTGATTAGCTCATTTTTTCCTGACCTTTTTTCCGAAACGGTTCTCTAGGCAACTGGAGTTACACCCTCTTTGACGATCTGGTCAACCGTCTGTGATGAGTTAGTTGGCCTCCTCTTTCCCCTGGAGCATGTCGTGCAAAAATCAAGTCAGAAGTGAAACTTGAAATAACATTGACTTTTGTCCTTATCGCAACCGAAACGAGTTGGTTGTTTCCGCAACTTAAAACTGATATAAAAAACTTAACAAACTGTCTAGAACAATGTAATTGAATCCTTATCTACATTCTCTTACAACCAGCTCGACACAAATTATTATGATCGACCTCTGCTGGACTAAAATAAGCCACGCTAGACTTTGGTATTTTCAATTGTGCCAATTCGACCCTGGTAACCAAAATTATTAAAAATTGATGGCGATTTAGTTCATTAATACATGCTCACATAGTTTTGATCTAATGACGAGAAATCAAGCGAATAAGTCGTTTTCTCGTAATTTTCTTGCACCGACTAAACCGACGAATTTCCAACCTATGAAAACAGACAATTTCTGGACTAGGGTTACGTTATGTTTTTAGGCTTCGTTCAGTGGGCTTTATTCCTCGTCACTCTAATCTGCGCATCCAAATTCATGAACCAACTGGACTTTGCCCGCTTCACAGATGGAGAGAGGGTTGAAATTGACGGCATGGATTTTGGATATGGAAAAGTCCTCTCCTGGATCACATGGATTATCCTCTTCGTTCCTGCTGGGCTCAGCGGGTTTTTGATCTACCAGGTCGTCACTGGAAAAAGTCCGGCTGCCATTTAAGTTCGATTGATTGAACCGTTTTATTGAACACAATAGATTGAACCGCTTTAATCTTAAAAATTTACAATGTACTAAAACTGTACTAACTTTTGAGTTCCTTAAATTTGAACAATACTTCATTCTCCATTTCTTATTCCGCTATAATACACTTGTTTTGTTTTTAAATTAGACAGTTCGTCCCTTGATTGTAATTGTAGTATGCTGAAGTAAACAAAATGAGTGCAATTTTTCCCTCTTGTTTGTTTATTTTTGAATTCATACATTCGTGAGGAAATGATTGGCCGGTGATTCGAAGAACTGACTGAATTTAAATTCTCATTCCCTTATTTTTCCAGAAGCGTCGGATTAAATAAATGCCTACTTTGCAAATTTCCCCAATTTGGGGGCAGTTTGAAATTTAGCAGGAAATATCGGCGAAGTCGATGTACAAAGGATCTTATCGTTTCTCATTTGACAGCTTCGTTATGCGTTTTATGCGAGCTCAAAGTTGCAATTTTTTATCTTGTTGTAAAGCTCATGGTCAAAAATACTATCGCCTTTCAGAATCAGTCATCACCAGAAGCATCGTGACAAAATTCAATCGTGAACACAAACATCCAGACGATAATCAGCATGATCAGATTGGGTATTTCTGGCAAGAATTGGCTATTTCTGGGCTTGGATTGGGTTTTTTTGAGATTCATCGTGTATTTTTAGCATTAATTGAGTTCTTCTGCAACAATTGGTTACTTTTTTGTTAGATTTATGTATTTTCTGGTAAGAGTTGGGTAAACTGGGAGTAAAATTTTTTGAAAAACTGAAACAAACAATTACTTGGTAATCTTTATCAATTATAATTTTGCCATCTTTGTATTTTAAGTTAAAAAAAACCATATAAAGATGTTTTAGATCATATAGCTTCAAACATTTTTTTGGCCTCAGGTTTCAGAATCTAAAACTTCGAAAAAAGAGAAACTTCTTTTTACAATGTTTAAATTATGCTCATTGGGTTGTGCGATAAAAATTACCCTATGAAGATGCACTGTAACACACCATTCCAAAAAAGCAGATTGAGGTTTCAGAATCTGAAACTTCGCAACACCCAAAAATTTTAATTTCTTAGGGTTAAAAAAACGACCACCAAATGCTTTGTATATAAACAACTTATATACAGTTAATTTAGCATACAATCCTCGAAGAATTTATTTTGTAGTTTGAGTTTTGAGAAACTAACACTACAAAAAACCCGAACCTATACTCTGTCATTGACCGTGAAATTACCGCCATTGAATTCTACTTCGAAAAAGACTTAATAAAATTGTACTGCATCGTACATGTTCAAGCCCAAAATTTTTAGTTGGAGGTTTAAGCGTCAGAAACTACGAAAATTTTTTTTCAGTGACTTTTCTGTGCTTCAGTTTTTTTCATTGAAGTCAGCGTTAATAAAACCTTTACTGATTATTAGAACAACGTTATCTGAAAAACTTGTCTACTGTTTTGGGTTTTTAAAACTGAAACCACCCAGAAACGAACTAAAAACTACCAAAATAATTGCCAAAAAAACGGTCTCTTGTATACTTTCACAAAAATTTCCTATAATTTGAAATTTGAAAACTTCAATTATAATCGGAAACAAATAAATTTAAAAATTTGTGCTGAAGTGAAATATTTGAAAGTAAAAGTTCCGCAGATGAATTTTATTAAGTAGTTAAGATTATCTGAAATGCATTAGAGCGGAAAATCAATTATCCCACTTGGAAGCATTACCGTCTGGAGGTAATTATAAAAAGATGACAGCCATATTGTTCTCACTTGCATTTTCAGTACATTCTTGTAAAAGGAGTGAAAATCGAATAATCAAAAGTGTACGTAATGATAAAACACAGGTACATACTTTTACAACCCCCACCCTTGCTCACTATACACTACTCTGGCACACGCTACATCATTCCTTAGCTACCGAAAATGAAAAAAATAGTACTTCAACTAAAAAAGACTTTTTATGGAAAGAAACAGGTTGGTGAAGAACTTGTGCAAAAAATATTCTCTTCAGAAAATAATTTATTCAAAGTTATTTTTCACATAATGGTTCGGTTTTCATGTTAAAAAGGTATTATTCGCTAACGAAGTTTGTGTCAATTATATTACTCTTGTGAGTGTCTTTGTGACCCAAGTTTTCCTTTTTTTCGCTCCGTGCGCAAAATTGGATAAACAGGTGAAGTCTGGAAGTAATAACGCGCCGAGCAGTCCTCTTAGCGCCTTACTAATCTTGCCATACACTGCTTGTTCAGTCTAACATTTTTACGTGCTGTACGCTTTTCTGACATGGAAGTTGCGCTATGAATGCCGGGTTGAAATGTTCTCTGAGATTGCGAATGAGAAGTGAGAACTAAGATTTGGTGCAGCTCTACACGAAGCGCAGGAGTAAGAGAAAGAAAAGGGTTTGGAACAGCAAATTGAAATAATATTTGTACTATACGAGGGGGGAACCACAACGTGAAACTAGTGTGAACTGCTAAGCAAGTTATGAATTATAGCTGTGACGGGTGTTCGTGATTTTAGAGAGTTCTAGAGTCCAGTTTTTTCTGTACTGTATCAGGCTTTAAACTTGAGAAGTGCGCGTTTCAAGGAAAGTTAATTGACTCTGCAAAAAACACATCAAAAATCTGAATTACTTATCAAAAAATGCAACGAGTTTTTCTACAAATGTTAGTGACTTCATCAAGGTCACGTTTCTTATAGTTGAAACACAAAACAGGAACTGCATTTCGATAGTTGAAACTGACAAAAATAGCATATTAATCTGAATGAAAAACAATGAAGTCTTCATAAATTTTACGAATAAACATAAAAACAGCAAAACATTCTAAAAGACAACGGCTTCAAACGTAGATATTGGCGCGAAAAGACACCAAAAATTGATAATGTGAAAAAAGTCGATAGATTCAAAGTGTTTACAAATCGAACCATGATTAAAATAAAATAAATCAAATTGAGAAGAAATTAACTTAAGCATAATTTTTGAATTGGTTGTGTTTTTTGCCAAACTTCTAGTAATGTTCCTGTGACATTAAAGCGTTGAAAACACAGTTCAAATATTCAAATCCTTTAAATCTTTGCAACAAAACAAACAATTTTCGAAATCAATTTCAGAGCAATTTTTCATTGACTGGCAAGCTCGTTAAGTGAACAAGTATTTATTAACAACACATAATTTATTTTCTTGAAACTTATTGAAAAAAATTCTCTTAAACGAACAAAATCGAAAGAAAAAATTAAAAATAAAACAGTCAGAATCAGATTACTATTTAAACACTTTTAAAAAATTACCCCATGTGTCAAAAATTGTGAAATACAATGACGTAAATGAACGTAATAATTTCAGTGATCAGTAAAAGTTCACGCGAGAATCTCAAATTACAGAAATTTCGAAAGCAAGAAAATTTTTTAAAAAGCACCAAATTTCGCTCTTGAAAAACTTCATTGAAATCTAGAGTAATACAAACCGTGGGTTACCAAATGACTACTCTTTCAGGCAAAACGTTTTTTTTTCAATTTTTTTCAACTACAATCAAATTTAATCAACCAAATATACAAAACAACTGATGCAGTTGTCTATATGCACTATTCCCGCAAGAAAGAAAGTCCAATGGTCATTCAATATTGCGCATTAAAGCTCGCAAACACAATTATCTTTTGCTTAAAAATAGAAATTCGCAACCGCCATTTTACTCTGCCTTGCTTTTTTGTAAAATTTCTGCCATTGTACATTTTGTATAAGAAAACTGTAGTAACAAAAATTGCTTTCACGTACGGTAGTAAAAATTAAAAATAAAGGAAGGCTGAATGTCGGCTCCTTTTAGCTATCCCAATTGCAGTTATTAATAGAATTATCTCAATAAAAAATTTAGCAAGATCACCTAAGTTATGCAGCGGATAGATTGAATTGCGTTTGTGTATCGTGGAAAAACTAAAACATATTTGTTTTTCAGTTCTTACAAAAAATACCAAAACCTTTTATGCTGGACCGGAAATCTTCCTTTTGATTTTTTTGAAGTTATTGCCTGTTTGTATATCAAATGTTTCTATTGATTCTTAAAGTGGTTGCAACAGAGAGAAAACTTTAGCACTCAGTTTGCTACAAAGTTCATCTGAGTTTTTCATCATGTTCCGCCAACTCTATAACTACAGTTTTTTTCTAGCGGTTCTAGATGTATTCGCAGTGTTTGATATTAAGTTAAAAAATTTTGTTGTCTTTGGTTCCTTTTTTGGTAGGTCTAGATTGTCTTTTTATCGAAGATTTTACAATTGGCTTCAATTGCACGTCATATAAATTACTACAGGGAGCTTAGTGAATCAAAAATTAAAACTGAAAATTTTCCAAAAACTTAAAAAAAACGACCGAATTTTAAATAATTCTTCTTTGAACACCGTTATCTTTGTAATAATTATCAAATACAAGAAAAAAAAATGCACTGAGTAAAGATGCTTTGAAAAAATTAATACTCCGAAAACTCACGCCAATTATTGAAATCTATAGTAGAAATTACATACTGACTATATTCAATTGACTATATTAAACTGACTATAGGCATATATGTGCAATTCAAAGCAGTCATATTTTATTATCAACTGAAAATAGTCTGCTAATTTAAACTAATCATCCAGCTGAGCAATCTAGTAGCATTTTGAGAGTAATTATTTTTTGTTACAAAAAAATTGTGGGATTCAAAAACATTCTTCAAATATTATTTTGCCAAACAATTTAGTATTTTGGCAAACGCAAGAACAAGGAAAAGCCTCTTACTTAGTTCGGTTACTTGAAAACTTCAGAGCTTAAATTATGTCACTCTTCTTGAACATTACATAACAAATGAGAACATTGCTTCTTGTTGTAATAGTTATTTCAAGAAAAAACAATTGACAAATTCTGCAATTGAAAACAAATTCAGTAGAATTACTTAAAATTTCAAATCAGCTGAAAAAAGCGTTTTTCTTTTTTATTTATTTTCTTTAAAATTGATCGATATTTTATGCGCGCTGCTTTTATTGCAAATTCTTAAAGCAAACTTTCTAACACTCTGCTAGTGATTTGTTATTTTTCGTAAATTTTGCCAGTGACCGCGAGGACCTTAGACTTAAATTTAGCAGTAACTTTTAGTTTTTCAGATGACGCACTCACGACGTCATTTTTTCGTTTTTTGGAAACAATGTGAAGTTTGAAAATTCTTTAGCTAAGGTAAAAGAGTGGCTGCATAAATGATGGAAATCTAGCATTATTATACAATACAACCGCAGCGAAAGTAAGAAAATAAACAATTGAGGCCTCATTTTTTTAATCGAGTGCAATCCAGTTTCAGAAAACTTTACGAAGATTGATTCAGTATCTTAAGCTCTCTACATTGGTGTCGTTTTCCTCTTTCATCTCTCTGGATATATCGTTCGGTGAAAATTGAATTATAAAATAACCGGTCTAGCTTTGAACAAATTTGGAGGTTTGGGCCAATCATTGTATTTGCTAGTTGTATTTTAAAAAAGGTTGTCAAAAATATTATAATCTATCAATTATTAGTAATATAAGAGCATGAACCGCAAAAGAGACACGTGCTAAGAGACAGGTTAAGCCACAATATTTGATCGGGCAGCCGAAAACTGAAAACAACTCTAACAAGTGATTCAGTTTTTCGAAATCTTTTTAGTGGTACTTTGCTATCGCTGAGCAAGAGATATCGGTTAGACAAAATTGGCTTACCAAAAGGAATTAGGGCTGTTATAAAGCTCCTAACCCCCGTTGAGAGAGTTTAGGAACAAACAATGGTAGGAAAAAGTAAATACTGATTGAAATTTTGGAAAATAACTAATTTTGCGCTATTCTTTGCTTCAATGCACTTAACTTAAAAAAAACTGTTCGTACAACAAGGGGTTATAAATTAAACCGCAAAAAATTGTGTGCCCGTGGAATCTTGGAAACTCCTGTAATCAGTATTCCTAACACTTATTCCATTTACAGTAACTCTGTGTACGATACATTTTGTTTCGAAGTTGTACAATGTTCGCGATGACAATAATGGATCCTATATGCACGGAAAAGAATTTTCCTGTTTATTGTTCTTTACACCATCTCAATCAAACTGCAAATCTAAGAAAATCATCGTTTAGTCAAACACTCTACAAAATCCTTCCGTTTCTCCTTGAAATAACTCAGCTTTGCTAACATTCTTCATCCGTTTCCTTTGAAAACAAGTTTTAAAAAATTGTTCTTTACATAGTTACAATGTACAATACATTAGGTACTATATAGAAGACAGTTTTCGTGATATACAGACTGATCATTGAAAGCTTGCTCCAGCACCGTTTTTCCAATTTCCTCCCGCCAAAATTCTTGAAAAATTAAATAAACTTCAGTTTTAAACCGAGATCAGACCTATCCCTCCGGCTTCTGCGCAGATATTTTCTGCTCTCCCTAAGTAACGCGATCATTAAAATAGTAATAACGTGCTACACAGCAGAACTTTATACCTAGGGTTAGTGAGGTGGGGAGGGGTACAAAAAATATTTGCATTTTAGAAAAGGAAACTAGAACTTGATGCAAAACACTTTCGATATTTCTCAGTCTCAAAATAAAAGTCAATAAAACTTGACAGCAGCTTTCTTTGTGTTTGTTAATAGTTGGGCTTTTAGACTAATTTCGGGCTACCGTCCCTTTCCCATGACGAAATCAGTGAAGGCGAGTGAGTCGGCATAGGGTCCAGTGGGTCGTTTCCTCTCCAGAAATAGTCCCATCTGGTCTCTCGGGGGATCAGCTATGCTTCTGTCCCACGGAATCAACTCCACCCCAAGAAGTTCTCGTACTTCTGCTGCTATGGTCTGAAGGAGATGACAATCAGAAAAAGATCATCAAGGAATTCTTGAGAAATTTTTAAACATTACAGCCTTCAAGTTGAACTAGAAACAAATATTTTGATAACTACCAAAATATCTCTGATATCCGCTAGAGGCAATGTTCACATTTCGCCAAATTGAAAAACTATCTAAATCCTTTTTCGCATTTTTTACCTCCTTACCTCAGCAAAGGCGACCAGCAATTTTTAAACAGGGAGCAAATCAGATCACAGTTCAGAACACAACCGGAAAACTAATTATTTTCATTTATCTGATACACTTGCTTTTTTATAAAGTAAACTAAACTTATGGAAAAATTGATGAATCAGAATTTTTCAAAAATTGACAAAAGCCAGGAATTGCCAAAAGTGACATCAGAATTTTACAAAAGATCATGGCACAAATCAAAAAAGTTTAGGATTTCACTGCTAAATTTCTTTGCCAAGTTGTCAAAGCCTTGAGCAGTGATTTGGTATACTATAAGGTATCAAGCAGATTTCCGAAAATTAGCCGCGAAACAGACTGTAGAGGCTCTTCAAAAAAATGAGTACTGGACTGGCAGACCAAAATGTGCCATAAAATTTAATCGAAATCATGATATGGAACTCTATCCCTCATTTCAAGCACGTCTTTCAATCAATATAGCCTACCAATTATTTAGTTTGCATGACCTCTCTTGCATCAATTTCATTTTGCATTCTCAATTTAGTCTTAATGAGAGTACAGAGCTCATTTTATTGAGCGATGTAGTTTATATATAAAACCAAAAAAAAACGACTGATGTCACAAATGTATCACACAAATGACACCACGCATACAAATTCAGCTGCTGAATGGTAGACGTAAGTGGAAAGTCAACCTTTGACTTTTTAGCGAAATTGATAACAAATACAAAAAGGATGAGACCAAAAATAGCGCCGAGCTGTCACCTCGCGGCTATTAATAAGGAAAAGATTCCTGGGAAAAATATTTTCTTTTCGCCTAACTCCTCTAGCAATTAGGATCCCCATTTTTTGATCTAGGTAAGTACTTGTGGAATACCTTTTTATCGAAAAATTGGTCCCCAACCTAACTCATCTTTGGGGACTGACCTTGGTCTTCTGTTTTGCCAGACGGATACGGTGAGTAACTTCCCTTTTGGAAAAAAACAATCCTCCGACCCTTGGGTTTTGAGAAAAAAATCTCAAACTTGTAAACGATTCATCGGGACCATTCACGATTTTGAGATAGTTCACGGCAATGGACCGATAAACGCTTTGACGGGAAATTGCAAAAATGCGGGAGAAGTGCTGAATTTAGACCCATTTTGTTTTAATTCCACTAGTCAGTAGCTCGAACACGAAATTTTTTCCAACGTTAGGACTGTTCTTTTTGCAAATGAAAAAAAAATTGGATCCTTAATAAACTGAAAAAATTGGAAATTCACCGTTTTGAAGGCACTGATTTTTGTCGAATAAGTTGCCTCTGTCATCAGCTGGCTCCCCCTTACCAAAAATGATCTAGCTAACCTTTGGGGACTGAACTTGCATCAAAAGTTAGCATTTTTCCTTGCTTTTCTAGAAGAATACGGCGACTAACTTCCCTTTTCGAAAATAATCCTCGGACAGTAATGTATCTTGTACTTGCATCGGTAGATCAGAGAAATGAAAAACATCGGGCGAATTGCTCTCAAACGACTGGCGAGCGGTTGGCTTCGTCAGTAGCTAGCCACGGTTTAGTGAGGCTGGCTTTAGTTTAATGCCCGCTGTGCGCTACCTGTTTATCCCGTTTTTTTAAGGACGAATAGTCAAATGGGTCAGACAAAAAATCGGTCAAAATCGCATAAAAAAATGACCAACAGGACTAATATAATTGCCACAAACTTCGTTTGAACCGCCACAACGCTATTTTAATTATTGTCCACTGCCCTATGCAATGGCTACAAAAATGTTCAGGAATTGCAAGCTTCGAAAATGATCACAATCGGAAAAAATCCTGATGACAAAAAAACTTAGTATCGGCAATAAAGGCCTCACTCCAATCCGTTTTTTTTGGCTCTTTAAAATATAACAGCAGGTCTTTGTAAAGATAAGCACGATTCTCTTTTAGAAAACGCAACCAAGATGTGAATTAAATCAATTTACTTTAGTTAATGACAAAAATGAATATTAGTTGTATTTGAAATTTAAAAAGCACACTGCCCCCCCCCCAAGAAATCAATTCAATTGAATATGATACCTTCATGTGTTGGAAGTCGGTGATTCCGATTCGAGGCAGGTGTGAACAGTCCATGAGAATGAGTTTCCTCCCATCAATGAAATTGTCAGAAAAACAATCCTGCAACACACCAACTGACCCCAATTATGCTTGCACCAAACATAGTCGCAAATATATTCTACTGTCTCTCCCCCCCCCCCCTCAGTTTTTTATGACCCGAGAGATACCAATTATACGTTGTTATATATAGAACGTTACTATTTAAAAAGATATCACGTGCAGCTGGGGACTTAAAAGTAATATGTGCACTGAGCGGGGAGAGGGGGTGGGAAATATTCTTAGTTGATGTAGCTTATAGCAAGCTTTTTCGCCTTAAACAATTCAAATTCTCTTGGCAATCGTAACTAATCTGCACAGAACGATATTTCCTTTATACTAAAGGGTTTCAGAACAAAGGAAAAATTTAAAATTCGACATTCAAATCTATTTAAGTCCGCCGGATAAAGGTCAAGCCAACTAAATTCAAAGGCCACTTGTCAATTAAATTGCTCAGCCAGAAATGTTCTATAAGCCAAAAAAAGTCAAAACAAAATTTTGCATAAAAACCAAAAAAAACATGTTTACAATTATTGCTTAAAACTTCATTCGAGAGCAACTAAAAACTCAAATGCTGTACCACGCAATAAATTATCTCGAAATACCAAAAACGTATACAAGTTTAAATAAGACAGCTTTGGTCAGAGAGAGCGTGTGACGTTACAGAAATTCAATCTGAACGAAGAATGATGTCATTTCTTTCCAAACGGTCTGTCGCTTGGTCGATTTAGCGCATCGATTTTAGACTAAAACTTGTCAGGCATAGCTATATTGCTCAAATTTTTCTAATAACTAAGATAGAATTTCTCAAGCGCATGAATTTCAAGCTATTTATTGTACTCATGTACAAAGTAGAAAGCATTGAGCACATGAAAATGAAAACGAGCGAACATTTAAAGGTTATTTAAAACAGTTTAAGCGACAGGAGATTAAATTTCAGAGATTATTTGCATATTTCTGAAGCCCCTTTAAGGCTCAGGTGACAGCAAGTCAAAACAAACAACTCTCCCTTTCAGGTCAAGAGCGACAACAACCTGCGAACAGTAAATACTTCATTGATAACTACTTTCTGAGCTACGCTATTTTTACGCTATTGATAACTGCTTTCAAAGTTGTTAAGAAACGACAGGAAATATCAAAACAAAGAAATTTATCTTAATAACACTACAAAATGAAATAAACGAATCAAGTACAAATTGAAATTGTTTGCTCACTTGATTAGCAGCTCGGTATCTAGTCATGCAATTGAATAAATTTGAAATTACTTCACCCGAATTTTCACTAGCATTTCAAAATTAATTTAATAATTTCAAAAACTTGCAAATAAATTAGAAATTGAAATGTCAGGTAATGGTACTGACATCGAAAGCGTTTTAAAAGCCTTTCGCCAATGATTTACATCTCCGACAAATCTTCTTCAAGATTTGGGATCTTTCCCATTGGTGCCCCCCCCCCCCCCCCCCAATTTAGTGGGAGCATATTATTTGCACCTCCCAGTCGCATGAGCCATATTCCTAAATAATGATTTACTATGTAATGGCACGTGCTGTGTAACTTGGGGCGGGGGGTAAACTTTCTGGAGGGTAGCGACGCAAACGGAATTGATAGGGACCCAAACGGTGGGTGGGGACGCAAAGTTCCAATATTTGTCAAATTAAAACTATATTTTTGCTACACTTATATGATATACATTTTGTTGCTAGCAATATCGACCGATAGGGATTTCACTGCCAGCCAAAAATGATAAACAAAGTCGACAGCTTAATTCTGATCGGTCGACAAATCTGACTTGTTGAAATTTCATTAGTTGGTCCAAACATTACACTTGGTGTGCAGTCGGGCTGACAAATTAAATTCCTTTTTTTCGTTGTCGTATAAATTTCCTGTCGGTCCATTCGGTTATTGCCATACATTATACCGGGTAGCAACACAATAACATTCTAGGGTCCGTAATCAGTACCAACCCGCATTTGTTCACACAAACTCAAGAAGAAAAAACCATAAGCCAACTAACATCGGGTGAATTGCTCTCGAACGACAGGCAGGGGTAATCTAATTTAGAGGCGGTGTAGCGTTAGGAACGTTTTATAGGTGCAAAAAAACCGAACCACAGGGGTTCGAACCCCAGACCTCCCAGATCTCAGATTTCACTCTGATATCTTAATCCCTAAGCTACAATGGCTTTAATTCTCTTATAATTGCTTTTATATTAGCAACTATTTTTAATTCAAAAAGAGCGCAACTTAGAGTACTCAAAACGTAGAAGTCAGGCGTGAAACAGTCACACACGAAGTCAAAAAATGTTCTAGAACAAAAGTGCTAAAACCGTCCCGCCAAAATTTTGCCCAAGACACACGGGTACAATAATTGCCTCAAACTTTGCTCGAGAAGAAAATAAAAATTGTTCACGGGGACCTACTGCTAAACAACCGTATTATAGCAAGTGGCTGCCGAGATAACACATTGTCCTTCACTAACATAGGCCATAGTTAATCCATGGTCATAGCTCGTTGAGATTTGAAAAAAAATAGAAATGTGTTAATCTACTTATATACACTTAGTCAGTGTGACATGTTCATGTGCCTTTCCAATCTACGGATAAGATCTACACAATCGGGTTTATCACTGTTTAATCCAAATTAATAGTTAAATATAGTAAAAAATAGTTTAGATGGTGTCAGGGCAATTTACCCAATTCCATTTTACCCAATGCCATTTTACCCACCCTGCCATTTTACCCAATGCCAACTTACCCAATTTATTATATTGTTAACATTAACAGAACGACTATTTAGCCGACTATATAATTAAATGGATCGTGGGACTCGATATTAAACTATCACAACCGGACATGGGAATAGCCGACTATATAAATAAATGCCCATGGGACTTGATATTTAACTATTGCAACCCAACATGGGAATATATTGTCCACAAACATTTGAAAACATCCTTGCAATAGCGCCTGCTAAAATGTAATCGATAATTGAACGAAAAGACCAAAGAGCATTGCGTAAGTTGGTATTGGGTAAAATAGCAGGTTGGGTATAATGGCACTGGGTAAAATGTAATTGGGTAAATTGTCAAGCAACCAGTTTAGATTGATATGAGAATTACAAATGCTTCAATTTTAAGTTCTCAGCAGTTATATGATGATGCATAGTTGGTGATGTTGGTAGAATCAATGAAATAAATTGGTTGAATGGACAATAGAACAACGTAAACAAAAAAACTCACAATTTTTTAGAAAGCTTTGCACTTAGTGTCGTCGAAACAATTAAGAAGTTGTCTTAATTAAAAAAGAATTTAACAATTGGAAACTGGAGATGAAAATCACTTTTAAGCTATATAAAATTGTTAACAATAACCAAAAAACAACTGAAAAAATATCATAAAGAATTTATCCAGAAAAGACACCAAAATGTTAACTTTAAGGGCGACAAAACGAAACTGCGAAACTCTCAAATTTCCGAATATCTGTTAGCAACATCCTTTTAGAGATTGTTTTATTTCGAAAACTGCAGTGTGAACTCCCCTCGAAAATAGAACACGTACATCTAGTAGTTAGATCGGAAGCGAACCAATGCGTCACATTTTTGCAAAAGAAAACTAATGGGACGATTATCCCAAAAATATTACGTTTTTGAAAGCAAAAAATGGATCTTTCCCATTATAGCCCCTCCATGAAAATATAGCCTCCACTATTATCATATAAATACCATGTCTGGAGGTTCTATACGTCATAGGATCAATAAGCTGGGGAGCTATAATGGGAAAGATCCGAAAATTTTGTGTTTAGAAAACACAATAATTTTACATAACCAAATAATGTCAACGAACTGCTCTCCAACGACTGACGAAGCGCCGATTTAAATAAAGCATGCTTCCGCCATGTGGGGTAGTATCAAGGCAACATATTTAGCACGGGCTTTAATTGGTGTTAATAGCTTATAGACCAGTATTAAGTTTTAAAAAAGGATTCAATTTCAAGCGCTTTTCATTTGACTTTAGTAAACTGACGTTATTTGAGTTCATCTGCTTAGAAGTATGAGAGAGCAACTTAATTCATCTAAAAATCAAGACGTCAAAAGTCATTCGATAAGTCTAAACGTTCAAGCGAATTTTTTGAAAGATAAACATAACTACAACAAACGCTTTAAATTTTGTTCGAGAGCAATTTAAGTGAAATTTATGCTCATATCTGAGCCAAGTTTCTAAAAATTTATTTTTTAACCTTTAAAAATAGTTTCCGCTCCGACTAATTAGACATGTAATCATTCTTTTACCGCAATGTACATAAAATCTGCCATAAAAAGGACACAATGATGGTAAAACGAAAAGAGCATGCTTGGAATTGTTGATGTGTCAATGAGCAGTAGCTGCTTCAAGTGAACAAGAATTTGAGATAATTCTTTTGTTTTACTTCGACATATAATTGTTGCTCCAAAACAAAAAAGCGCAACAATGACGAAAAAATTGGAGACAGAAAAGGCCCAAGCTAAAATCAATGCGACAAAACAGTCCCAAATTGCAAAATCTTTCCAGACAAAAAAAGTCCAATAAGAGCAGACAAAATAGTCCCAGACAAAATAATCCCGAATAAAAAACGAAACGATTGTAAATATAATCAACAAACAAATAAACAATCTATGAGTTAAGTTGCTGAATGCATTGTTTTTATTTGATACGAATTAAGATTAACCCAAAGACTTGCTTTATAATACATAATTTGGTAAACACTATGGTGTAATCAGCTTAATATTTTTACAATGATATACAATTATGAATAATCTAAGTAGTTTCTTTGTTAATTGGAGTGCTTATGTTTAACTCTATATTTAGTTCGGACTATTTTCACTGGGAATGTTTTGTCTGCTTTCTTGGGACTATTTTCTCTGGGAATATTTTGCTATTCGGGGCTGTTTTTATCTGGGACTGTTTTGTCTGTTCACCATAATTTTCAATAATTTTTTCAAAGCCCGTCCACAATTTACTACCAGATGCAGACTTTAATTTGATAAAACTAATAATTATGCAAAGTAATCACGAATCCTTTGAAGCTAATACAATATGGACTATTAACAGAGAACTAAAAACCAAAGGTCAAATAAATGACCATGAAAGAAACTTAATCTGTTTCAGAAACTTGAAGTGACTAAGCTCGAAGTTAAATATTCCAAGATTTCAGAACAAAAAAATTAAAGAATATTTTTCTTGAAAATTTACAGTGGTAATAATATGCTCAGCAATTCTTACTGTAGTTTACAAACGGCGTATTTGAGGAAATTACCAAACATAGATTTTTTCCTGGTCTATCAAAATGAATTTGCATACAAATGTATTGAGGCTATGAATATGGTTCAGTAGGGGTTTAAATGATGACAAAACGATGAGAAATATAGCCATAGCTTACAAGTACTCCTTTCCAAAAATTTTTCCAAAGGCTGGTATTTCCCATTATAGCCCTCGACGAAATTGTGAAAACTAGCAAGAAAAACACAGGTCCAACTGGCATAGCTGCGTTCGGGGTATAGCCCCTTATTGAACAATTACATGTCTAGAATAAATCATGAATGTCAAAACATGTGCCAAAACTGTCAGACAGCCAATCATGCCATTCAGCACTTATTTAATTGTTCAGCTCAACCAACTCAGCTGACAGTAGAAGATTTATGGAGAAAGCCACTGGATTGTGCCAAGTTTCAAAATCTGGACACGTCTACAGGGAGGATTTGAGCTATCACAACAACGAAATTGTGAAATTATAGCGCCCTATTTTGGCATGTTTACCATAATGCGGTGCTACTAAGGGAAGACCCGTCAAATCTGAGAAAAAAGTAGATCCGAAATACTGAAACTTTCAAAAACGTTTTAAAATGTCCGTTTTCCTATAAAATTTTTTACCAATAAACCTAAAATTACCAGATTTGAAAGAAACATATATAATGCCCACTGATTTAATGCCCATTGATTTATATATAATGCCCAAAATTTGTCACTGCGGGGTTTCCTGCCGTGGGATCTGAAAAAAAAATCATTTTTTATACTCCAATAATGGGGTTTGACAATGGGATTTCAAACCTTATACTGAGGATACCCTATTTGGGCAACCCACTCTTGCACTTCTTCTATGGACCAGTTTAGGGCAATTGGCTCTCCCGGTCTAGAGGAAACTGGTCTGGAGGAGGAAGCACCACTTTTCCGGCTCTGTCTGGACACGGATCCTCCTTTCTCGGACATCCCAGTTCAAGTGGGGGGTTTACTCAATTCAGATAGATCTGAAGATGAATAAATAAAATGAAATCTGCGGAGAACTGTATCATGATAACGAAGATTGTTTGGTGTCAATTTCCCGTTGCTAGCCTCACAAGTTCACTTAGCAAGGCAGAAATTGCGCCTATCTTGCGGGGTCCAACTTTAAGAGCCCCCCCCCCCCCCCCCCCCCTACACACCAGCATACTTAGAGAATAGTAGGGCACAAAGCTCCAAGAGAACTGCTCACCTACTTAATGGTCTTTACCTGTTTATTCCGTTTTTTATTTTTAAGGACGCAAAAATTGGTAGTACGAAAAATCGCATTAAAAATATCAGCAGAACTAATAACATAACCGACTAACAACGGGTGAATTGCTCTCAGACGACTGGCTTCGTCAGTAGTTCAGTTTAGGGAGGCATAGCTTTAGCTTGCTTAAAGGAGGCGTGGGATGAGCCATGTCGGGGTGGGGGGGGGGGGGGGGGGGGTGCGGAGACGAGCGTGCTGTGCTACGGGTAGAATGAGTTGGTGGTGGGGGGGGGGGGTGACGACGAGTGGGAGGGGAGTGAAGTGGGTGGGTGGGGTGTGTGTGTGGGGTGGGGGGTGAAGTCATTTCTTCAAACTTTTAAGAAATAACTTTCACACGATAAATTATGTCTCCTAAACAGGTTCGGTGAATCGCATACCGAGACTAAGGCGCTAAGAGAGCTCTGCCCAGAAGCATAATTCTCTCGGGACTGTATCAGCTCGGGCAAGAGGGAGGGGTCAAATTCTAAGAACAGCCCTTCAAACCATGAATTTGTCTCTTCAACAGTTTCAGTGAATCGCATACTTAGAGACTAGTGAGCCAAAGGCTCCAACAGAACTTAATGACCTCTGGGCGCTACCTGTTTATCCGATTTTTGAGGAAGAAAATTTAAAAGTTAAATTAAAAAATTATAAATTTAAAAGTGTCAGACAAAAAATCGTTCAAGTAAAAAAATCGCATAAAAAAGACCACGGGACTAATATAACTGCTACAAATTTTGTTTGAGAGCAATTAATTATTATTTATAATGGTGAAAAAAATGCTAATTCAAAAAAATGAATTCAGGGAAATTGAAAAAATAGCACCTATTATAATACAAGAAATCATTTTCACCACAACTAAAGCATGCTATTGCGAAAACCATTCATAAATCATAACTCGATCATTCATAAGCAGGTCAAATAAATTCTGTTAGGAGGTTGCAAGGTCGGTATAAATTATAACAATTTCGAAAATAGAACTCTGATTAACATCTGTGGAGCGGGTTGCTTTTTAGTAAATTATTTATTTCATCTTCTGCTATTATTGTACAAAACACGTACAATCTGTGACACGTATTGAGTTATATTTATTAATTAACGTTCACAAAATTTAATTTAAAAGTTTTAGGTACAAAAATGAACGGTGATAGTGGATAACTTCATTTGCTAATAACTTGGGTTTATTTGGTACAAATGATTATTAATACATGGATAGAGAGAGAGAGAGAGAGAGAGCTATGAAACATGTTAAATAGAAACAAATTGATTTTGAGAGATAAATTCGCGAAGTTTCGAATTGAGTTCATTTGGAAATAGAGACAGATAGATAAAGAGAATGTCTGGCGATTAAGGAAAGACCAAAGAAATAGAACAGACAACCTTACACAAAGACAGCATTGCAGCGAACGACATAAGGCAGTAGATATAGTCACTGGTTCCTCAATTTCATTTCACGCACATCAACAATTAGGTCACATGACCAGAATATATATCACTGGTTTGAGAGGCAACTGTATTCAATTATCAACAATCAAAATGGACCCTTAAATCCGATACAAATTAGAACTGGTTTCATTTTAATGTGTAGTATGATTAATCCAGATGGCCGAGAAATTTGTCGAGGATATACGCCTTTTTATACCAGAAAACAGTCCTGTTTAGTGCAAAATGAATATGATTAAATTCTTTAACGCTAGCAATTAGCTGGCTCTATCAAAACATATTCAAGCCGCCTGTCAAGAATACTGGTCACTGAAATGGCGCGGCGGCAAATTTGACTTGACATTGTGATGTCTAGGAACATTTAACATCTGGATGAGACCAGGAGGTCTGGGAATATTGCAGGGAAATGGAGCTCTGGGCACTTCTGAGGAGTACTGGTAACTGACAGGTTGACAACTGGACTTCCTGGTTGGGGGCTCCGGAGGTCTTTCTTCTTCGTACGCTGGGGTTATGTCATAAAAATTTTCCAAAGGTTGGGGGGAACTGTCGCTTTCCGTGGACTGTGTTGATGTCGGACGATTGTCGGTAGGTTTTGTTCGGATTATGGTTCCCGAATCGTGGTCGGCTGAAATATCGATGTTCGAATACAGACCTCCCGCAGCTACTTCGTCCTCGCTTGATGAATTGGGCGTGGATCCAACGCTTCCGTTCGTAGAAGGAGATTCCCTCAAGGTATTCGGGGTTCCAGACGTCGCATTGTGCAGCTCCTCGTAGTAATCTTCACCCGAGGTGTTGACCTTCAAGAAATTCTGACCTGCCGTTGAGGTCAACTGCTGATGTAGAACTCGACTTTCAACCTGACCCGAAGGAGTGGCCGGATCCGAGTCGGATCTTACTGAGTATTCATCCTCGGAAAGGACGCCTGGTTCTTGATACAGCTCCTCTTGTCCGGTTTTACTAGGCAACTTCGGAACCCGAACTGTTTGATTCGACTTTTCTAGTGATTGCAATGACGTCGGTCGGTTGTTTATTGCTGAAGCTTCTCCGTTCTGCTTTTTCAAGTCGTCAACTTGGGAGTAAACGTTGTCGTCGACCGAATTCCCAGAATTGTTTGTTCCATTTTCAGGACTTTGCTTCTCAGTCTGTAATGGCGGTGAATTTATTGATTGCTGGCTACTTTTTTGAGGTCCGGTAGTCGCAAATTTATGTCTATTTACACACTCTCTGATCACTTTTGGTATGTTTGTGTACTGGTCAGAATAAAACTCAAAGAGCCCCGCATAACCAACACACCTCCTACCAGCCTCGAATCGAAACACCTTCTGTTTGTTGATTGCTCCGAAGCGTCTGATAAACTCCAACTTCCATTCGAAAATTGCGGATCGCGTTTCGTAATTCCTCAACGTCAGCCCGTCGTGTTTCACTTCCAACGCATAAGTTCCCTGTAAATTGCAAGCTCTCGCAGATTCTGTGTCTTTGATGGTCACTTTGAAGATACATCCTATGGTGTGATCAATCTCACTGGATGGCGTGTAGATTTCGTTTTCTTGACTGTCATCTACGCTCTGATATAGATCAATGCTTCCGGCTTTGGAGAGGCTGGAGGAATTTCCACTTCCTCCGCTGCAGTATTCCACCTGAAACCACACACAACTTTTGTCTTAAATTGAGAATTGAAAACTAAGAATCCGAAATGATCAGTAAACGCTATTTATTGATATTGTCACGTTATATATTGAACATTCTGCTAATACTTAGGCAGAAATAAAGTTGTTCAATATGCAGATGATACTTTATACTGTATCTTGAGCTGAAAAACCTCGAATTTATTCAAAAATTTTAGCTCTTAAAGCTCAAGAAAACCGAAAATTCCTTCATACGGACATTGAAACAGATTCAAAGTTACGGAAGGGAGGAGGGCAAAATATAGACTGTTTCAGGAGTTCTTACAGCTTCAGGCTGTTCGTAGACATTCTCGGAGGTAGCAACTGACAAAGGCTGTGAGAGGATCTCCCTATCATTGCCCCAGCAGGTAGTTTTAATACATTGCAGCCACTCATCTAGTTCTGAGTCTAGATCTGACGAGTCCTTGATGGCCAGTTGTAACGTTCGCTGAAACAATACAAATTTAAACAAACGCAACGGTTTTAACCAGGGTCGATAATTTTCCATGATTATATATGGTACGCATGATAACGCATTCTGATCTTCTCCGTTTCTGCCCCCACCCCCAGCTTAGTGCGCGCATATTATTTGCAACCACCAGACGCACGTGCCGTATTACACAATGGTTTACTATGTAATGACACGTGCTCTGCAACTGGGGGATGCATAACGTACTGGGGGGGGGGGGTGTACAAACGGATGATCCCAATTTCTTTTTAAAACAAAAGCAACCTGGCCGATCGACAGCCACAGTGTTTGCGAGGAAATTCGGGACTCATATAAACACAGAACAACCAAAAATTTATATCAGGAATTTATTTTTTGTTGAATAGATATGCAACGACTAGAGCGGTTGCTTTGAGATCTTGCGTTTATAAGCAAATTATCATTAACTGAGGAAGTATTTTTTGCTAATATTTACCGTGGTCCATAACTTTAAAATCTGAGAACTTGTTTCTGGAATAAAATTGCACTAAAAAAGTTGGTCCCGTAAAGCGTCCCGCAAACAAGATTAATGAAAAGGGGAGAAAGTTGAAAAAAAGAACATACCCGGCAGATTGCCGGAAAATAGCCGCCGTTGATTCCAATAAGCATGATTCGGATTGACAGAATAGAAGATTTTGAAAAAAAAAAGATTTTTGTACAAAACATTTTTTAAGTCCGATTTAATTTGATGGCATTTCGTAGTTGAACATAACGTACTTCTGTTTCTTAGAGAGGCTACAGGGGCTACTATCAATACCAATAAGCATTAGAGATTGTAACTAAGACTTATAGGAACGATGTTCAAATAGCGGGCATCTAAAATTGGGCTTTATGGGTTTATCCCGTTTCTATTTCTGACTTCAATTTTTTATACTGACTTTGTTCATTTTGAACTGCTTTGCTGAGCAACTGATGCTCAAAATCACTTTTAGCAGAATGAGAGAAGAGAGAAACTAGCCTAGAGAAGTCAAAAAGATTTCACGCAAAATGTTGAAAAAGCGGCAAAATGAGGTAAAGCGAAACATTTTTTTATTCGAGGAAGTAAAAAAAAAAATAGGAGCGCTATAATAGCCGGCTGAGAAGATGAGGCGGCTATTAAACATATCAGTGAAAAATAGGGATTAAAAAAACCTGTTCGAGCAAGCTCAATTATGCCATGTCACTTGATCGAATTGTGATAGCTTGGATTTCAAAAAGCAAAACGTTGAGATATTACCAAAGACCTAAATGTTCTGAAAAATTAGTCTAAACAATGTTTCGGGAACTTCCCGATTCAGATATTTGCTAATACAGTAAGTTATTTTTTGCTCCAAAAATAGACATAGATAATTATTGGGGGCTTAATTCTTTGAATTGATTTTTGTCCAACCCTTACTTTTTTCAAAAAGGAGCATACTTTTTTCAAATATCGTCTCCGTTTCATCCATTCGGTTTGTGCCCCCAGTGGTTCCCTATGTAGCAGTAATTTAGGCTCCATGCCATTTTTAACATAGGGTTTTCAACCTTTGTTTACAGCTGACCGGATATTTTGATTCACGTTGCAGCTTCCACAGTTGCACTGAAGGGTCTAAGAGAACAAGTATTTTTCGTATAGGAATTCCAGTAAATTTTGATGAGAATATTTTTATTTAATTTGATTGGCGGCTTATTTAATTTTTTCAAGATAATTTTAAGATAATTCAACAGCTTTTTCGTTCGATTCCAGAAATTTTTCTGCTTTCTTGGTATAAAACTCAGTTTCCCATATGTCTGATTTTTGTTGCCTTTGTTTTACATTTGCTGATATATGAAGTTCAGATTCGTTGATGTGAAAATTGATGTCATGTTTCCCGTGCAGGAAACTAAGCATGATTAAAATATCTTGCTCGAGGTATGATGAGAGATTCAGTAATTTTAATGTTCTTAGTTTATCTTTCGAATTCTCATGAGTTCATAAGTCAAACAGTCGTCCGTTTTTGTATTTGCTCAATCTCCTTTAGTTCAATTTCGTTCGGTTTCCAGACTTGAGATTCATAAACAACTACTGGGACAAGGCAGCCTGTGTACGAGTTCATTTTCAATTTTCTATTTGCTGCCTCTTCTATTTGCTGCCTAGTAGAAAAAGTTTCAAACTTTACTGCATCGCCTGTCTCCGTTTGGTTTCCAGCACAATTTGTTGGCCATTATTACACCAAGCTCTTATTTCCAGATTTTTCTTTTCTTTACTATTTTTTTTATTAAACGGCGTTGTGATCCACCCAATGGACGGAACAGTGCGCCCCCACTATGAAACATTACAGGATCGTATGTAAATTTACCGCAAAAATACACTTCAAACAGAAACATGGCACTATAGCTCTTTTAGAGCTGCGTCATATAAGTTAATTTATGAATCTAGTCTGCCCTCCCGCACTATGGCACTACAAGAACTGTCAATGTCAGTCGCCTGTTTGGATCCACGGCACCCTCTGAGGCAAATGATAGCGCTGCGCAGAGCAAAACTTATTCTCGTGCGTATGTACGATTTTTCTAAATTTTGCCAATTTAATGTGACCTCTATCTGTTCTAATGATTCTTTAATTTGCGGTAAGTAACGTTTACTTTCGATCATATTCATTTTGTTTTTTAGGCACCATTTCAGTAATTTTGATTTCATGGTTCAAATAATTTTGGTCACTAGTCACTAGCCTAAAATCGTCTGCATAGCCAGATACTTTACATTTGAAGGATGGATCACCGCTTCTTGCAGATTCGTTGATGTGAAAATTGTTCGTTGATGTGAAAATTCGCTGTTATATTTTACTCGTGTTTTGTTTCCGTGTTACGCCCCTTGTTACATTTAGTTTCGGACTTCACTTCATCTAATTTGATGTACCGCTCTATGGTTGTTAAATAACTAGATATGATTTTCAGGAAGTTTCTTCCTACATCTGGATTTTTGACCTCTCAGTAACAGGAGCACTGTCAAATGTTTTCCTGAAATTATTCGCATCCCCCAAACATGTCATTTTTTTAAACAATGAGTTAAAATGTAATGGCACGTGGTCTGCAACCTAGGGTGCATAACGTATTGTCGGGGGCGCACACCAACCGAGAACATCCTAGAACAAATTCTTTTGAATCGACCGTTGGATTTTGAAATAATTTTAAAATACGAAAACCGTTTTTGGTGTGAAATTGCAAATCGAACGGAGCTTTAGAATTTGACTGGTCATTTCCCAACAGAGAATTTGGCCTTCCTAACTTTTAAAACCAGCAGAATCGAAAAAGCCCTTGGATTGAAACATGAGATTTCAGGGCAATCAAAACTAACTCACAAAAAGTCCACCCCTAAATATCGAAAACCAAAACATTAATACAGTGTTGGAGAATGAACAGATCCCAAAAAGTTTTTGGTTCCCCAATCGAGTTTATTTTAGTGTAATAGTTACCTCATCTGACAATGTGAGCAAAATAACTGTTCTGTAGATTTTGTCCGGCACCAAACGAGCACTAATGAGTCCATGTAGCGATAAACTTTTATAAACATCGTTTTTCTTCAAGCATCTATAATCCAGTCTTTCAAAACCGTCGTCCGATCTTTTGAAGATTTTTACACTTTTCTTGCGCCAGGCCTGAAAAGCAGAAAGATTATTGCAAAAACTTTACTTTGCTCTAGTTTTTGTCGTTTTTGATGCGAAATTTGAGAACAATTAGTCTTTAATTTAACGGGTCTGCTCATAGCCCCCTCCCGGTTTGTGGTTATATAAACTGTAGCCCCAATAATGGGGGGCTATAATTTTGTAGGGCTATAGAGGGAAACACCCAATCTAACCCCTGATGAACAAACTCACCTTTTTATGTTGCATCCATAACATTAAGACTCCAGTTTTCACACAGTTAGGTTCAAACTGCACACTCTCGAGGTTATTCAGCATGATTTCTTAGAAACAACAAACTGAACATATCTGAAATTAACCCAAAACATGAAGTTCCTGCCCTGGTACCTACCTACTTGAGGGGTTAATGTTGTTTAGGGCGGGTTGTTTTTAATTTACAGTGTTCCATTCGTCAACGATCTTTTGTTGATATTGAAGAAATTATATTTATTCCGGTGATACACATTACCTTGTGCACTCTAAAAAGAAATACCAAAGCACCAGAAAGGGACCTCCTTTGGGCAACAGTCCCACAAAAACCCCAAATAGTTAGATAAGACTAGTAAAAAAGAAAGAAAGAAATCTGAACTCATACTAGAACAAGGTATCAAATAAATTCCCTTTTATAAACAAAACCTTGAGTTGATCTATCGAACGTTTTAATGATGTTTCGTATGGATCAGCAATAAAGCCATTACTGTAATTGTGAGGTTTATTACAGGATGCTACAGGAGGTAACTATTATAGGATGCGTCCAACAGAACGCATCCTCTCCAGGCCAATTTATTCCTATCTGTGGCTTTATTCAGGCGTGGTTTCTTGAGGAGGCCAGATGAGACGCTCCTCGTAGTAAGGCAATCTTTCACGTCACTCTGATAAACGCTGTTCAGATACCGACTAGGCAATTTAGCGAAAACAGATTTCAAAACAAATTTCCATAATTTCAGAATGTATAAATCGTATACACTTAGGATAGTAGATGCAGAGAAGTAATTGTCAATTAAAACTTAAATTGATTAACTAAAACGAACGTTTTCGAATATTGCGTTCATCGTCAGGTTTAAAAATTAAATGAAATCATTTACAAAGTATATAAAGTTGTCTTTGACTATAATTCTAAGAAATGAGTTAAAATGACATCGAATTTTTGAAATTAATTACAGTTAAAATCATATTTACAACCTTTTATTTACGCTTATTACAGTAAAATCAATTCATTTTATATTCCGGATTTTATGAAAATTCCGGGTATAATGCTTTCTATTCCTGAAAAGGGATTTCTACTTTCCTTCATATTTGTTATTTTTTTTTGGGGCTCACAAAATTTCGAATTGACTTGTACTAGAATGTTTTTTGAATGTCAAAAGTCAAATTTTTGTATTTGAACTAGTACTTCAATGTCAATTCCCTCCCCCGATATTCATCGCGCGTATTTAATTGCGGTTTCAGCTTTTTGATGTAGATGGCTTCTATCGTCATTAGTTTTTCAACCCTGCGACATGCATCAAGAATCTCCCATTTTAAGTTATGCGTTGTACCACAACATTCAACAAAGTGTTGTCCAACAGGGGAATCCCTCTATTGATGCTCTGAAATTATAGTGGTAACATGTCGGCTGTTTTGGCCAATATAGATGGAACTGCATCCTTTACATGTAACTTTATATACCACATGGGATTTCAGATTCTTATCAAAAGGTGATTTTAGGGTGGGCAAGCAAGTTCTTAGCTTTCTTGTTGTGAAAATGATTTGAATATCACACAATTTTTTCAGTCTACTTGCAAAATTTTGCGTGATGTTTCCTCTCTATTGGGCAAAAAACCTAGGTTTAGGCTCCCTATTGTTAAGACTTTCATTTTTTTTACGATGGTGTTCATTTTGGGGTGGTTTTGCTGTGACCTTTTCCTTCGTGACTATTTTATCCAACGTCTCATTAACAATACTGGAGGACCACTCCGTTGGGTATTGATTTTCAGTCCAGATCTCTTGATTTTTCTCAAGAGCTACATCAAAGGATTGACAGTCACTGGTCGCATTGAAAATCCTATGCACAGTCCCTTGAATCACATTTCTCTTATGTTGTAGCGGTGCACAGCTACGGAAATTTAGGATTATGCCGGTGTCAGCTGAATTTTGATACCAATGACAGCTGATTTTTCTATCTTCGTTTAGGTTTATGTTTAGATCTAGGAATGCCAGGTCTCCACTTCCGCTTGGTGTCTCAAGAGTGAATTGTAAGTTATTGTGAAGAGAATTTCCATACTCAAGGTAATCTAGAGGGTTCCACACTATGTCATCCACATACCTCTTGAATATTTTCAACTCTAGTTTGTCCTCTTTTCTACCTTTTTCTGCACAATAGGAACAGGTCCAAACAAATTCCTGCATAGTCTGATATTCTGTGTCAGTGATACCTTGGCATTTTGCATGAAACCAGTTTTTGCATGATTATCACTTGACTCCTTTCATTCGGAAAGTAACGCGCCGGCTACATTCAATGCATATGACCTTTGTGTCAGGTGTTTTGATCTCCCTTCCCTTTTTCGGTTTCTGCAAAAATTTTTCGAAGGATTTCACCCACAAATTTGCCAACTTTACCGCCAGCGAAGCACCCACTGCTAAACCGTCCCATTGAGTGTACCACGTTTTATTACACTTAAAGTGAAAATTCGTTACGAGTAGTCTCGAAAGGCTCTTCATAGCTGACCTCGGAATCTCAGGTACCTCGTCACTGGAGTACAGTTCCTTAAGCGCAATTTCAATTGCCTCCTCAACCGGTACATTGGTATATAAGTTTTTTACATCGAGAGATACCACTAGCTCATCTTCATCCAATTTGGTAGCCTCTAGAGCTGCTCTGGCACCTTTCGAGTTAGTCTCAAAATTTGCACATGGTAACTTCCCGAAAAAGGGAGACACAAATTTATTGAGGTTCGCGTAACTGCTACCGGGTATTGACAGAACAGGCCAAAGCGGCGTCCCAATTTTATGTACCTTAGCAAGTCTATAAAGCCTGGCAGGTTGCGATCCAGTTGTCCTGAGCCTGTGATAAATCTTTTCACTTATCTTTCCCGGTTTCATTAATTGATGCAAACTGTTGTTTATCAGTTTTTCCGTTCTTATTGTTAGATCATCACTTTCTCCATTATGAGGCTCACACTGACTGGAGCTCAGGATTTTATTTAGCTTATCCGAGTATGTTGTCTGTTTCATAACACAAAAACCGCAACCTTTATCAAAAGATACAGCTATTAGTTTTTGATCTTTCAAAAAATCATTAGCTTTTTTAACCCCTCTATCCATTGGTGTCTCACGTACATTCTTGGCGTACCATTTGGCAGACGGTTCTATTTCACATAACTCTTCACCATCAGTGTTGTTCTCCCTTAACTCACGAACTAATCTGTCTACATCCGCAAGGAAGTGCACTTCATTAAATTTGTCCCTGACTGGATGCTTTGGACCTAACGAAAAAACGTCCAGGACAAATTTCGGCAGTTCAACACCGTCCAGTGTAACAACATTATAATACGATCCATTCCGCAAAGGCCTGTCTTGTCTCTCAGAGAGCTTCGCTAACTTGTCATTAAATCTTTTACTAATCAAATCGGAACGATATCTCATTTCCTTTCTAATGCTGTACACAATTGAAGGTATTAGTTCTTTTTTTTACCTCTTTCTTGAGAATGCCTCTATCTTCTCAAAGGTTTTCATCGAAGAATCTACTGCCTTGTTCCGCACAACTTATTTATTTCCTTAAGAGCTTAAGCTGAAAGCTGTGCACCGCTTGGTCTGAAAAAACTTCGTTTTTGGGAATTCGGAACCTCAAAAAATTCAGAATGATATCATTGTTATTTTGAGAGTCGATAGTATATTCTGAGCGAAGGATACACTTTCTCTGTTTCTTGAAAAATATTAACTTAAGTAGTTTTCTCTGCGCCATATAGATACGACGTAACTTAGAAGATGTTGTACATCCATAAATTGAAAAACCATATTGAATGGTCGGTTAGATAAAGGAAAGTTAATAAAGAACGAGAACGTTTCTACTCACGGACTTCCTGATTCTTGCGACAACAAACACAAGCTTTAAGAAGAAGAAGAAGAAGAAGAAGAAGAAGAAGAAGAAGAAGAAGAAGAAGAAGATTGAATTAAACATCAGATCACACTGACAAATTGTCCAAATTATTTACAGATTCGGAAATGAGCATTAAATTTAACTGTCTAAGAGTTTATAGAACCTCTGTAAAGGTGTCAAATTTAAAAAGTGACTACAATAAAGAATATGGTCTGTTAATAAAATAGTTCTTTCGCAAAATCTGCACACACATAAGTTTTGCTCCCATTGATAACAACCTTCCATACAACAAAAATTATTGTGCAGTCCATTGGCATAGAACTTTGCAATTATTCTCCTGTGTTTTGGCGGGCAGTCCTTCAGTCCGTGTATATCATGAAACATCAATTTGTTTAAAAGCGTTGTGGTTGAGGTGTACTTGCTTACTCCGCACCAACTTTTCCAAAAAACGGCTTCTGATTTTCGGTAATGTTGTTTTATATCTATTTCAAAAAGTTCATCGGTGTACGTCTCTAATCCGTAAGTTGAGGCTGGAAAAACAATTGAATTAAAGAGATGTTGTGCTGAGTTGAAGTTGACTTTCTGCAGATTTAGTTTCTGGTTTATTGAAGCTACTGATTGATAGGCTTTGTTCATTAGATGTCTTAGATGGTGACTGGGAGATAACGTGCTCGAAAAAATTACACCTAGATAACAGAAGGTGTTAGCAAATTCAACTTCTTTTTTCGATATATAGAATTTGTCATCGACAGCTAAGCGGCCACCTCTTCTAAATTTCATGCATTTTGTCTTGTTCACATTAATTTTCAAATAATTGACTTTCTGCAGATTTAGTTTCTGGTTTATTGAAGCTACTGATTGATAGGCTTTGTTCATTAGATGTCTTAGATGGTGACTGGGAGATAACGTGCTCGAAAAAATTACACCTAGATAACAGAAGGTGTTAGCAAATTCAACTTCTTTTTTCGATATATAGAATTTGTCATCGACAGCTAAGCGGCCACCTCTTCTAAATTTCATGCATTTTGTCTTGTTCACATTAATTTTCAAATAATTCCTGCTACAATACGTGTTCAGATTATTCAAACTTTTTTGTAGTTGGCCTTGGCTATGGCGCCCAAGTACTAAGTCATCATTGTAAAATATAACATCTAGACCCTTGCATTTAAATATAAATCAGCTATGAATAAACTAAACAAGAGTGGTGAGAGTTTGTCTCCTTGTGCTACTCCTGTTTTCTGTTCAATCTCGTTTGACAGGAATTCTCCATCAAGGATCTGCTGAAAGTTGCATTTTAGCACTGATTGTATTGTGTGTAGAATGTTCCCATGGAGCCCCATTTTGATCAGTTTTGTAAGCAGCAGGTTTCTATTCACGAAGTCGAAAGCTTTTTCGTAGTCAATGAAGCAGGCATAGTATTTGCCACTGCAGCTGATGTTATGCTTGATTGCTCTTTTTAAGTGCGAAACTGCGTCGATTGTTGACAGTTTGCGTCTAAAACCATATTGGCTTGGTGGTAAAATTTGATTTTTCTCGACCCATGATCGCAAACGCTGGTAAATGATACACGTGAACAACTTGTACACGCAACATAATAGGCTAATGCCTCTGTAGGAACTTGGTTCTGCTTTGCTCCTTTTGCCTTTGTACAGTGGTTTAATATATGATAACTTCCAAATTCGGGGTACATTATGCTCCGCAAAGCAGAGGTTAAATAAATGGAATACGTATCTTTGCATTGGATGAAAACCTAATTTAATAGTAGTGTTGGTTATTCCATCTGGTCCCGCTGCTTTACCAGCTTTTAACTTTGAAGCTTCATCGGTAATTTCTTCCAGTGTTATTGGATCATTCAAATACCCGGTATATTTCCAGTTTGGAAAACAATAATCGTGGTTTCCTAAGGTTTGCTCGTCTAGAAGTTTATCCGATATTTCGCCCTCAGCTTTAAATAGACCTTCGAAATATGATTCCCAAACTGGAATTGTAATTCCAGATACTGTTGTTAAAACTTGCTTTGATTTCAGAATTTTCCAAAATTCTCGCCTTTCCGATTCCGCTTTTCTGATTATGAAACTTTCGCGATCTATTTCATGCATCATTTTGTGTTTTCTGCAAAGTTTCTTAAAGGCTCTTTTCATTTTAAAGTAATCAGAATCTGCTTTATGTCACTGTCTGTATCCAGCTTTCAGCTGCTTATGCAATATTTACAGTTCTCTTTTGAACCATTTCGGTGATTTTCTTTCATGCATAACGGTTGCCAATTCTTGAATAGCTTTGGCGAATTCGTCATACGATGTGTCCAATGCGTTGCTATCGTGTGGATTTTGAACGCTTTTCATTCGTTCATTCAATTGTTCAATATCAAATTTACGCATTTGCTTCTTTCTGCTTTCAGCTATATCTTGTCTGTGTTTTAGATCAAAGCAGCAAGAAACTGGCTTGTGCTTTGTTAACAATGAATTGTTGATCTTTATCTCGTTAAAATGTTCTAGGAGTTCCTTGCTTACGAAAAACAAATCGATAACGCTTTTACCGTACTGAAACTCGTACGTTACCTCTTTAATATCGTTAACACAATGAAGATTCCAATTAATTAAAAATTCGCAAATTGAGTTGCCTCTTTCGGATGAGTCAAGTCTGCAATTGAAGTCGCCGCCCCAGGACCATACGTGCTTTGCCTTGACAGCATTGAAAAGCTTCGGTAAGTGCTTGATATATTGTCTCTAGATCTGTTTTTGGCGGAAAATATGCTACAATTATAATTAGGCTGAATTCTTTGATCTGCAATGCTAATAATTTATTGTTCTGATGGAGAACATTGCATGTAATTCTTAATTGTTTACTCAGTGCAATTGCTAAGCCGCTTTGCGGCCGCCCCTTCCCGCTTTTTATTGCCTTTGTGCAGAAGCATGTAAAACCAGGTATTTCGACTGAATTTATACTGAGAGTTTCTGTTAATAGCAAGATATCGTATGCGATTGCTTCACTTGTACACGTTGATAGTGTTCCTTTAGCACTTTCCACGTTCCATAAAAAAATTGTTAGTCACGATCCTCTGTTTTCAACGATTTGATTGCCTTTAATTTTGTACTTGGTGGAAGGATTCAGCAGTCTTTTCTCTTTTAATTCTGCCACCATTTTCTTTCTATTTTCTTGTTCGGTTTTTGTTAGATCGGGTTGTATAAATACGTAATTGAATCGTTCATTTTCTTTTAAGCATTTCGCTTTCTTTAGCAGGTCCCATTTCATTTTTTCTGTCTCGCACTTTATTCGAAGCAGCTGTTTGCCTTCTGTATTTTGTTTGCCAATTCTTTGACATTCAAATTTCACGTTTACTTTCAGGGACTCGGCAATTTCAGAAACAAGACGAATGTCAGATGCTTCAGTGTTCTCGCTGTCTGGCTTAGTCCCGAGGAGAAGCAGGTTCTTTGAGCGCTTCTTCTGTTCAAACTGTTCTTGGTTTACGCCGCTGACAACTTGGATGAAGCTCAGCTTCGATGGGACTGCATTAGAGCTGGACTGGTTTGTTTCTTTTATCTTATCTAATGACTGGGTTACTTCTTCTAGTTTTTCCGAGGCCTTCTCGTAGCTTTCTATTTGCTTCTTCAGCTTCTTTATTTCTTTGGCTGCACAGAAACCGCAAGTGAAATCTAGCAATTCCGTTTGTGCTTTCATTTCAAGAGTGTACACGCGAACATCAGTCCACATTCAGCAGTCATTTTGACATTCTACCGTTACTTGATAGCCTTTATTCGCCGGCATTTGCGCCTTGAGGACTGATAATTTCGAATAATTTATGACGTTACTGTACCCGAGTTCAATTTCGGCCAATAAGATTGAACAATGTTTCGGATTAAGTGATCTGTTTTCAAATTATTAGCATGTCACATGACAGATAATAAAGCTTGAGTTGAGGTAATAAAGCACAAATTTTAACGAAATGGTAATAACAAATTTTCGAATGCACTGCTTTTCTCAAATAATGGAAAAACAGTGTTATTTACAGTGCATTGACGCCGTGTGTTACGTTTGAAATTAACACAATTGCTGAGACAAAGTATTAATCAGTTTAATCTATTTAAAGATTCTAAACGTTTTTTTTATGATCAGAGAACCGACTGTTCTGTACGACTGATCTACTTTTGCAGGCAAACAATGTCAGAACCAATGCATCTGGCATGCAGAGTTTCTGCAGAGTACATAAGGGTTGTATCATCCGAAAACGTATACATTTCGAATTATTTGCAACTAGGAAAAAAATCGTTCTCATATATAATGAAAAGAAGAGGGCAGAGTATGAACCTTCGTGGCACACCGCTACTGATTACTTTGAACTATGAGAACGCTCCATCGATAAACGCACTCTGACGGTACAGGAAATAACTGCAAAACCAACTCAAAATGACTCCTGTCACGCCATTTTTTCCAGTTTCTCCATCATCGAATCGTGATTAACGGTATCGAATGCTTTTATTAAATCAATGAAAATACAAAACTATTTGGTTGACATGTTGAATTGTAGTTTCTCAAATATCTATGCGATTGCCAATTCCTCAATACATCAAGTTCGAAAGCCGAAATGTTTTTCATCGGTTTGCTTGCTCATAAAACTATATTATCTGGTATTCATAGCTCGCTCGAAGAATTTGCTAACTTCAGGCAAGATTGATACTGGTTGTTAATTGCTAACCTAAAACCTTGAGCATTTTTTAAAAAGCAATGTTACGCGTGCCTTTTTGACACCATCTGGAAAACTCCCTCGGGAAACTAAGAAAGCAATAAAGTCTGGAAAAACCACCGGAAGCAAAAACTTCGTTTCAGTTGACTTATTAGAAATAACTGAAATCACTTTTATCTCTACCTCTTCATCACCCACTGGAAAATGAAATATTGACGTTTCGGGTGGTGAAAACTGAATTTCCTCCATATCTGATCAAGTTTTTCCAGTTTGATGCCAGCAATTGTCGTGAAACACTTAGTGAACAAATCTGCTCGGTCTCACGATCATCAACAGTAGCGTCATTTTCGACTCGGAGTCAGATTTTTTTGTTCTCCCCCCGGTTTCTATATAATTCTTCAATGTCTCAGAAGACATTGCATATTTTCAATATTTTAGTACCTTATTGTTAAAATACCGACATTTTTTATTGGCGTCTAACCTGTTGACCACTTTCTTGGCCAATTTGAATTCCAAAATAATTTTGTTCAATTTTGTGAATTTAATATGTCTTCTATCTATTGTTTTCTGAACTTCCTTATCAAACCGTGGTACTATTTTCGAGAAAAAATTGGGTTTGTTGTTGTATAACTCTGGGTGAAACACATAAGAAAAAATTAGGAAGATTTCATGTCACCATTCGGCACATCACAATATTCTATACTAGAAAACTGTCATTCGAGAACAAGCAACACTTTGCTATGATCAGCTTCATTGAGGAAAACGCTAAAACTTAAGGATAGGTTGTAGTAATCGGACTAACTTCAATACTGAGAAAAAGATTTCTGTTACATTTTATATGATCAATCTTAGTAGACATTTTTTCACCGATCCGGATTGCTTCAGCAATGGTTTGTTCTACCACACCGTGATTTATCAGAACATTTGTGGACATTTTAGGTAGGCTGCCTTGCTTTAGTAGGTCGATATTCATATCAACATCTAAATGCCGGCAATCAATTTTTTCAGAGACTTTATTCTAGAAATATACCAAGGTCCACAACAAACTTCGCCCTAGAGTTAGATAGCTGTTTATTAACACAGCCCACAAAAACGCAAAGTCGATTGCTTCAAAAGGGTCGTTCTTTTCAGCAGGGAAAGGTTTCAGAATTCTGAGTCAATTACTTCCGCTTTAATAGAATCACACACTTATATAACAGTGCTCTGATGTTTGCTAATGTGACACTGGTTGAGAAATATGTAATTATCAATTTTGAAATAAGTTGCGTTCAAGTTTTCCAGCAACCAGGTCTTTGTGAGACAAATGGAGGTATATTTGAGGTTTTTGGTGATAAGATTTTGAATAAAACAAATTTTTTATTTAAAAACCGATTGTTATGGTTGTTATTGTTATTGTAAAAACCGATGGAAATTAGCATGGTTTTTTAAAGCGCTTTCGAAAATATAGGGATCATTGTTTGAATCATTCGCATCATATACAATACTCTTTCCATTCGCCAATTGGGCGGATTTGGTGGCAGGATCTCTCCTCAAAGAAAACAGTATTCTCATACGCAATGGTATGATATCATCATTGAAATAATTTTTGCTGATTGAGATTTCAGGATTTTCTTTATTCGCATCAATTCTGTTTTCTTCTCTCTTCGAGCAAAACAAGCAATCAAAAGTCGTTTACTGCCATTTCTGTAGGGGAGCAGATGACATACATTGATTTCGCTTCTTTTGATTTTTAGCCCACAGTAACCACCTTGATCACTTCTTCGTATGGATCCTCGATGCTAGCTCCATCATCGCACCCAACAATCCTCACATTGTGTTGCCTCCCGTTTTGCTATATTTCATCTGCCTTGAAACTTGCTTGTCCATCTAGCACCGAGGCGCCGCCTGATTGCTCCTCTCTGAGATCTTGCTGTGAGCACAGAACCCAAAAGGAATGGCGGTGCCAGAAAGTTTCTGGGGATTCGTTCTGGGAGCCAGATCCTCGACCAGATAAGGCACGCATTCCCGTCACCGCCATCACCAGTGCAATCCAACATATGGTAGCCTCCATTTTCTTCCACAGCTTGTTTGATTTCTTTGAATCGCGAATCATCGTTCAAGATTTTTCTCAACCTATTTAAAAACGGAGATATACTCCCATATTTACAACACTGAAACGTAACAACAAGGCCATTAAATTAAAAAAAGAATGGCTCATCCCGACACTGAGTGAAAATTGACTGGTCACAGGCTCTCCCAGCACTGCGACATCGTAAACCATTTCGTATTATCAACAAAATGAAAATATTACACTTAAACATCAGCTGAAAATTGTAAACAGAATATAGAAAAAACTGGAAAACAAACAACTAATGGCAAAAACTAGAGCCTGAAACTCAAAGGATGAAGCTCCTTAGAAGAAACCCGCCTTTAATCAAGATGACATGAATATCTTTTCGTTGCCGATGATGTAGGGCGTCCCGAACAACCTTAAACCCGAACACTGTTTAAGAGAATGCGAACTTTCAACTCACTTATCCCATTCTCTGTCAGAAACCAAACTAAAAAAAAACAAAATTCGGATCTTTTCCGTATGTGCCCCCCGTACGTTATGCAGCCCAGCAACAGATCACATAACATTACATCGTAGTTCATTATTTAAAAATTTGGAATGTGCGTCTGGGTGGCTCCCATCATTTGTGCTCTCCTAAAGAGTTCCATTCTCTGCATTACAGACTCAAGGACTTTTAGGCTGTTGATGCATCAATGGGAGCTATTGTTGACAAAGCTGGGCAGTTATTTTGGCCTATCTGCTTTCGCTATTATTTGTTTGTGTCTTAGTACTAACTGTCTTTTGTTTTACATTTTTCTCAGCTCATTTTTTGTTTCATTTTTTAATAGATTTGAACAGAACAAAACACGTAGTGACGGGAAGGAACCAGACCAACCAATACTCACCCAGTGTTGAATGAGGCATTTCTTAGTTTAAGTCTGCTTGTAGGCCTCGCTTTCGCTTTTTGAGCAACAGTTTTCCAGCGTTTTTAAACTTGGACGTCACAATAATTTTTGTTGGACCTTTACTTGCAATGTTTTTTAGCTTTAACTTCCATCATCTTCAGTTGTTGTTGAGTTAAGCGCAAATGCTGATCATGCAGATATCATTTAACAGATGTGCACAGATGTCGAGAATTTTAAAGTGTCTTTCGTGGGGGTATCTTCCTCTGGGACAACGGAATTTAGGTGCCCACTGAAATTTTTTTAACATGAACATAATGACGTCATCATTACTGGGTCCCAACAACAGCTCCGAAGGCAGTGGCATCACAAATCATGCTTTTACTTAGACTGAATGATTTCTTTTTAATAACAAAGCGTCCAACCATCTTGATGATCCACTTTTTCTTATTAGGTCAAGTGAACAAATCAGTTTCTCCTTCAAATCGTTTTTATATGTCGTGGTTTTCGATTTCATATAGATCTCGTTTTTGTATTTTCATTTAATATAAGGTATTTTGTTGATTTAGTTTGGCTCCGGGCAGGAAACAATTTGAAGGAAGTGAAAACTGCTCTTATCGATTGTATTGATTAAAACGGACTTCAACTTTAAGAATGTTTAGGCCACCCTTCCTTATTGGCAACCAAAAGATATTCCGGTATTTTGGATTGTAGTTGAGGTTCTCTACTGGAAATGGTAGCAGCTCATTGTTGACTGGTTTCTCATTTTTTTTTAAAAAAAGTCTTCTGCATTAGGTATCATGAGAGATAATATTGTCAATGCACTCAGAAACGACAGGGTGACGGTAAAATATTAAGTTGAGGTGAAAAATAGTTTCAATTTAAAGTGTGTTAAAACACAAGATATTGTGAGCAGCCGTAGTAGTCCCTTGCTATGGTCGTTACTGTTAGAGCAAGCTCACTGTCAAGAGCCCTAAACAACCAGAAACCCAATTTGGATGAGCTGGCGGTGGAATAGTCAGAACATGTCTGCAGCGACGGAAGAATCTGCATCTATCCCGAAGCTAAGAACCCCGAAAACGCCTGAAATTGACAGTCCAAAATTTTTACTACAACGAAAAGTTTATAGTGTGGTACGACAAGATTAACAACACGATCACTCAATGCCCGAAAAAACCAACCCCCGATCAACTGCAGTGCTTCTTAACGAAGTACAGCCCCAAGGCATCGTTTAGTGCGACGGAGCTGACAGCATTCCTACTGATCTGAAAACGCCTCAAATCCCAGTTGTTCACGTGCAGTGTTGAAGATCTCATCTCAAATCTGAAGAGAAAAGACCTTAATACTTGGCCATTTGTCAAGAAATCCACCAGAACCAGGACATTGAATTGAATTCTCTTGAAATTGTTGTCAACAACGGTTCCAGCCTCCGACATCTTTTGCAGAGAAACTGAAATGCAAACAAGAAGCAACGGAAAGCAAAGAGCAAGATAATAGACGATGAAAACGATGAAAACCGGATTCTGAATAAAAAGAGATTTTCTTTGTTGCCTGGAAGTAACCTCAAGAGACCGGATTTTGTTGTCTAGACTCTTGTTCAAAGTTTCATAATATTAATTCTGAGTTATTTAATACAAAAAGAGACTGCATTTTTTGTCTATCCGCTGATCATAGAGGTTACCCTTTCAACTGACTTCTATCTTCACATTTTTTCCCCATTGAACCCAAGTCACTGAAAATTGTGACCAAAAATTTTGCCGCTTGCAAAAAAGTGATTATCGCAAGTGCAATGAAATACACCTGCTTGTGATTCAAGGTTCAGATGGATCTAGAGCCAAGCTGTACAGGGCCATCACAAGCTGCCGTCAACGGCATCAAAGAGATGGGACAGCTTGCAATGCTTCTCTGCAACAATTGTGTGAGCGACAACGAAAGTAATTCCTTCATACGATGCCGGATCATTGAGAAGATGAACAGAAAGCAGAATTTGTAGCAGAAAAACAGAATTTAACTGGATGCTTGAAAACAATGGAATACCGTCTGACGAACTGTGTGGACACAAAAGTAGATTGTGCCGTCAAAGAAACGTGCGAAAAAGTAGAAAAAAGCTACGCGGAGATAACAGACGTTCATCCGACGCAAAGATCAACCCTTCGGGCGTGATTGACAGAACTGGATCACAACAACCGGAAAAGCATGCGCATACAAGGGGTCGAAGAGGACCTCGAGACAATGAGAACCGAAGATTTTGTCCCACTTCGGAAGCGGTGAACGAAATATTATAACGCGTTTGTGTCCCATCCCAGGTAACATAATCGAGAAAACTTTGCAAGATAAACAAAACGAGAGGCAAACCCAGAACACTGATGCCAAATCTGTCGATTGAACATGAGGCGAGACTGGTCTTAGCTGATGCAGCTGAAAAAACTCCTTACTGAACGGCAAATGCGCGTTTGTCCTGCCTGCTTTATCAAAAGATGACGCTCAGAAAGCAGACATCTGTCTCAAAAAAGAAGAGAGCTACTGGTACTCGTTTTACCACTTGAAAAGCTGCAGATTTGCAACTTGTAGCTATTTAACAATGATGTGAAGTTTAAAAAACAGGAAGCGGTCAACCAAAACTGATTAGGTTTCCAAGACGTTCTTCACTTAAATGCCCGAAGATTGGTCAGGCTCGAACGCAAAATGAAGTTCACAAAGGCTATTAATTTAACTGATTACAACATAATTAGCTTAATAGTTAACTGGCGGAACAAAAATACCATAGCATCTGAATAGCTGCTGGACAACTATCTATTCTACTGCGCTGACCGGACAAAAGAGGGCGATAAATACTCCCATGGTAATTCTAACGGCTTTTCAAAACACCATCAACTCTGATCTAAAGAAAACCAATCAAACTGATTGCTCGGTGACATGTAAAGATGAAATCAACCAACAAGCGATAATCTTTTTTGCATTTTACAACTCCCGAAAGGAAGACTTCGGGAAACCGTTAGCGGCATTGCCGAAGAAAAAGACAATTCTCAGTTTTGGCGACATAAATTTTCCAGAAACTAATTCGAATGGCTTTACCAGTAAAGAGGACGACGAACAGACTGTCCTTTAGTTGTTTGACAAGGCTATAGGTCAACAAGCTGTAGACTTCTCTACTCGCGCGGGCAGCATCTTGGATGTAGATGTCTTTAAAAACTGTATCTGTTTTACCAGCCCTGAAAAGGCGGATATTAATGGCGTAATTGGTGAAAAAATGCTCAAATCTGATAGTGCGAGGACAGGGATCCGTTCCAAGACGTTCAGACCATTGATTGCGGCCCGCTTCTAATATTAAAGATCTGAGAAATTTGATGAGCAACAAACAAAGCTGAACAGGGCAACTAAACAACCGTCTCAAAAAGACAAATAAAGTCCTGCATAGCATCAGCCCAAATGTGGCGCACAAAGTAAAGACCTTTGTAAAGATGGGACTATACAAATTTCTCGTACTACCGGTGCTACTATAGGGATTGAATGCTCAGAGTCCCACAAAATTAGACCTGACGAATCTGGAGAAACTCAAGTGGAAGACTGTCAAGTGGTTCTGAGGACCGCAGGACAGATATAAAAGTTAAATCAAATTTGTGAATTTCCTCATACCATTTCCTCATGTATCGTTTTTACTAGCCCTGAAGAGGACATTAAAAAATACTACAGCTGCTCAGTCCACATAAACATCAAGCTCCTACGAGAATGTCCGAACCTCGAAGAAAAGCCACTAGTAGAAAACTTCAGAAACTTTCACACAGCTGATAATGCACAATTGGATGATCTCCATGAATGGATTGAACTCAAACCCAATTGCCACACAAACATCAACAGAATGTTCGAAGAGCTATACGACTTCTTTGACTCCCTGATCAACCCAAACGTTTACAGTGTCATTACAGGCCAGTGTCATTACAGGCCAGTGGAAAATTACAGCCCAGTGTTATTACCAAACATCGAAAGCAAATAATTTGAGAAGTGTGTATACAAATTAGTTCCTCTACTCAGATTTCTCAAAAACTTTGGTCCGCTTCTCTTCTTCTGCATCTTCATCAGTGATATGCCAGAAGTAATCCAATTTAGTGGGTCTTTTTGTCACAAAAAAATTCATGATACCGGCAAGAACAGAGTCGAGGTCCAAGAGGATATCGAATTGATTGACGGTTGGGCCAATTTAAACATAGCGTAATTGGCGAAAGAAAAGTGCTCAAATCTCATAGTGCGAGGACAAGGATCCGTTCCAAGACGTTCAGACCATTAATTGCGGCCCGCTTCTAATATTAAAGATCTGAGAAATATGATGAGCAACAAGCAAAGCTGAACAGGGCAACTAAACAACCGTCTCAAAAAGACAAATAAAGTCCTGCATAGCATCAGCCCCAATGTGGCGCACAAAGTAAAGACCTTTGTAAAGATGGGACTATACAAATTTCTCGTACTACCGGTGCTACTATAGGGATTGAATTCTCCGAGTCCCACAAAATTAGACCTGACGAATCTGGAGAAACTCAAGTGGAAGGCTGTCAAGTGGTTCTGAGGACCGCAGGACAGATATAAAAGTTAAATCAAATTTGTGAATTTCCTCATACCATTTCCTCATGTATCGTATTTACTAGCCCTGAAGAGGACATTAAAAAATACTACAGCTGCTCAGTCCACATAAACATCAAGCTCCTACGAGAATGTCCGAACCTCGAAGAAAAGCCACTGCTAGAAAACTTCAGAAACTTTCACACAGCTGATCATGCACAATTGGATGATCTCCATGAATGGATTGAACTCAAACCCAATTGCCACACAAACATCAACAGAATGTTCGAAGAGCTACACGACTTCTTTGACTCCCTGATCAACCCAAACGTTTACAGTGTCATTACAGGCCAGTGTCATTACAGGCCAGTGGAAAATTACAGCCCAGTGTTATTACCAAACATCGAAAGCAAATAATTTGAGAAGTGTGTATACAAAGTAGTTCCTCTACTCAGATTTCTCAAAAACTTTGGTCCGCTTCTCTTCTTCTGCATCTTCATCAGTGATATGCCAGAAGTAATCCAATTTAGTGGGTCTTTTTGTCACAAAAAAATTTATGATACCGGCAAGAACAGAGTCGAGGTCCAAGAGGATATCGAATTGATTGACGGTTGGGCCAATTTAAACATAGCGTAATTGGCGAAAGAAAAGTGCTCAAATCTCATAGTGCGAGGACAAGGATCCGTTCCAAGACGTTCAGACCATTAATTGCGGCCCGCTTCTAATATTAAAGATCTGAGAAATATGATGAGCAACAAACAAAGCTGAACAGGGCACATAAACAACCGTCTCAAAAAGACAAATAAAGTCCTGCATTGCATCAGCCCAAATGTGCCGCACAAAGTAAAGACCTTTGTAAAGATGGGACTATACAAATTTCTCGTACTACCGGTGCTACTATAGGGATTGAATTTTCCGAGTCCCACAAAATTAGACCTGACGAACCTGGAGAAACTCAAGTGGAAGGCTGTCAAGTGGTTCTGAGGACCGCAGGACAGATATAAAAGTTAAATCAAATTTGTGAATTTCCTCAAACCATTACCTCATGTATCGTTTTTACTAGCCCTGAAGAGGACATTAAAAAATACTACAGCTGCTCAGTCCACTTAGTCATCAAGCTCCTATTAGAATGTCCGAACCTCGAAGAAAAGCCACTGCTAGAAAACTTCAGAAACTTTCACACAGCTGATCATGCACAATTGGATGATCTCCATGAACGGATTGAACTCAACCCCAATTGCCACACAAACATCAACAGAATGTTCAAAGAGCTATACGACTTCTTTGACTACCTGATCGACTCAAACGTTTACAGTGTCATTACAGGCCAGTGTCATTACAGGTCAGTGGAAAATTACAGCCCAGTGTTATTACCAAACATCGAAAGCAAAGAATTTGAGAAGTGTGTATACAAAGTAGTTCCTCTACTCGGATTTCTCAAAAACTTTGGTCCGCTTCTCTTCTTCTGCATCTTCATCAGTGATATGCCAGAAGTAATCCAATTTAGTGGGTCTTTTTGTCGCAGACAAATTATAATACCGGCGAGACCAGAGTCGAGGCCCATGAGGATATAAAATTGATTGAAGGTTGGCCTATTTTAACATGGCGTAATTGGCGAAAAGCAAAAGCTCAAATCTGATAGTGCGAGGACAAGGATCCGTTCTAAAACGTTCAGACCATTAATTGCGGCCCGCTTCTAAACTTAAAGATCTGAGAAATATGATGAGCAACAAACGAAGCTGAACAGGGTACATAAACAACCGTCTCAAAAAGACAAATAAAGTCCTGCATAGCATCAGCCCAAATGTGGCGCACAAAGTAAAGACCTTTGTAAAAAAGGGACTATACATATTTCTCGTACTACCGGTGCTACTATAGGGATTGAATTCTCCGAGTCCCACAAAATTAGACCTGACGAACCTGGAGGAACTCAAGTGGAAGGCTGTCAAGTGGTTCTGAGGACCGCAGGACAGATATAAAAGTCAAATCAAACTTGTGAATTTCCTCATACCAATTCCTCATGTATCGTTTTTACTAGCCCTGAAGAGGACATTAAAAAAGTCTACAGCTGCTCAGTCCACATAGTCATCAAGCTCCTACGAGAATGTCCGAACCTCGAAGAAAAGCCACTGCTAGAAAACATCAGAAACTTTCACAGAGCTGATCATGCACAATTGGATGATCTCCATGAACGGATTGAACTCAACCCCAATTGCCACACAAACATCAACAGAATGTTCAAAGAGCTAGACGACTTCTTTGACTACCTGATCGACTCAAACGTTTACAGTGTCATTACAGGCCAGTGTCATTACAGTTCAGTGGAAAATTACAGCCCAGTGTTATTACCAAACATCGAAAGCAAAGAATTTGAGAAGTGTGTATACAAAGTAGTTCCTCTACTCGGATTTCTCAAAAACTTTGGTCCGCTTCTCTTCTTCTGCATCTTCATCAGTGATATGCCAGAAGTAATCCAATTTAGTGGGTCTTTTTGTCGCAGACAAATTATAATACCGGCGAGACCAGAGTCGAGGCCCATGAGGATATAAAATTGATTGAAGGTTGGCCTATTTTAACATGGCGTAATTGGCGAAAAGCAAAAGCTCAAATCTGATAGTGCGAGGACAAGGATCCGTTCTAAAACGTTCAGACCATTAATTGCGGCCCGCTTCTAAACTTAAAGATCTGAGAAATATGATGAGCAACAAACGAAGCTGAACAGGGTACATAAACAACCGTCTCAAAAAGACAAATAAAGTCCTGCATAGCATCAGCCCAAATGTGGCGCACAAAGTAAAGACCTTTGTAAAAAAGGGACTATACAAATTTCTCGTACTACCGGTGCTACTATAGGGATTGAATTCTCCGAGTCCCACAAAATTAGACCTGACGAACCTGGAGGAACTCAAGTGGAAGGCTGTCAAGTGGTTCTGAGGACCGCAGGACAGATATAAAAGTCAAATCAAACTTGTGAATTTCCTCATACCAATTCCTCATGTATCGTTTTTACTAGCCCTGAAGAGGACATTAAAAAAGTCTACAGCTGCTCAGTCCACATAGTCATCAAGCTCCTACGAGAATGTCCGAACCTCGAAGAAAAGCCACTGCTAGAAAACATCAGAAACTTTCACAGAGCTGATCATGCACAATTGGATGATCTCCATGAACGGATTGAACTCAACCCCAATTGCCACACAAACATCAACAGAATGTTCAAAGAGCTAGACGACTTCTTTGACTACCTGATCGACTCAAACGTTTACAGTGTCATTACAGGCCAGTGTCATTACAGTTCAGTGGAAAATTACAGCCCAGTGTTATTACCAAACATCGAAAGCAAAGAATTTGAGAAGTGTGTATACAAAGTAGTTCCTCTACTCAGATTTCTCAAAAACTTTGGTCCGCTTCTCTTCTTCTGCATCTTCATCAGTGATATGCCAGAAGTAATCCAATTTAGTGGGTCTTTTTGTCGCAGAAAAACTTATGATACCGGCAAGAACAGAGTAGAGGTCCAAGAGGATATCGAAATGATTGACGGTTGGGCCAATTTAAACATAGCGTAATTGGCGAAAGAAAAGTGCTCAAATCTGATAGTGCGAGGACAAGGATCCGTTCTAAAACGTTCAGACCATTAATTGCAGCCCGCTTCTAAACTTAAAGATCTGAGAAATATGATGAGCAACAAACAAAGCTGAACAGGGCACATAAACAACCGTCTCAAAAAGACAAATAAAGTCCTGCATAGCATCAGCCCCAATGTGGCGCACAAAGTAAAGACCTTTGTAAAGATGGGACTATACAAATTTCTCGTACTACCGGTGCTACTATAGGGATTGAATTGTCCGAGTCCCACAAAATTAGACCTGACGAACCTGGAGAAACTCAAGTGGAAGGCTGTCAAGTGGTTCTGAGGACCGCAGGACAGATATAAAAGTCAACTCAAATTTGTGAATTTCCTCATACCACTTCTTCATGTATCGTTTTTACTAGCCCTGAAGAGGACAATAAAAAAGGCTACAGCTGCTCAGTCCACATAGTCATCAAGCTCCTACGAGAATGTCCGAACCTCGATGAAAAGCCACTGCTAGAAAACGTCAGAAACTTTCACACAGCTGATCATGCACAATTGGATGATCTCCATGATTGGACTGAACTCAACCCCAATGGCCACACAAACATCAACAGAATGTTCGAAGAGCTATGCGACTTCTTCGACTCCCTGATTGACCCAAACATCCCCCAACGGTCCAGACATCAACAACCACTACCACCGTGCATTACTCCCAATAAAAAATTGCTTCTTCAGGTGAAACGCAGACGCTACCGAAAGACTAAAGAACATCGTAAGGATTTCTGCTGAGCTCGAAAATACACACAATCAGGACAAAGTGATGTCCACATGAGAGATTAATAAACAATTGAAAAGTCTAAACAAATCGCCCAGCCTCTCCAATTTCCTAACCAATAACGAACAATCAGCATCAACCACAGTGGCAAGATTCAACATTGTAAACGAGGTTTTCCAGACTGTGTACTCAACCAAAAAACTGTAAATTAGACTAGACAGAGCCGAAGAGCCAAACTTTGACGAACTTTAATGACTCAAGGAAAAACACCTACCACATCTTCGGAGAACTTGACATCACAAAGTCACGAGGCCCTAATGGCTACCCTCCCATCCTCTTTTAGGAGACCTTTCAGGAGAACGCCAACAGAATGAGCCTAACTCTGCACAAAATCACGAGAAAAATCAAATGTCTCAAAACATTCGGCAATCACACCCATATTCAAAAATTTCAAAAAAAGCTGGTAGAAAATTACAGTCCAGTGTCATTACCAAACATCGAAAGCAAATACTTTAAGCAGTGTGTATACAAAGTACTTCCTCTACTCAGATTTCTCAAAAACTTTGGTCTGCCTCTTTTTTTCTGCATCTTCATCAATGATATTCCAGAAATAATCCAATTTAGTAGATCTTTTTTTTCGCAGACAAATTATAATACCGGCGAGACCAGAGTCGAGGTCCATGAGGATATAAAATTGATTGAAGGTTGGCCTATTTTAACATGGCGTAATTGGCGAAAAGCAAAAGCTCAAATCTGATAGTGCGAGGACAAGGATCCGTTCTAAAACGTTCAGACCATTAATTGCGGCCCGCTTCTAAACTTAAAGATCTGAGAAATATGATGAGCAACAAACAAAGCTGAACAGAGCACATAAACAACCGTCTCAAAAAGACAAATAAAGTCCTGAATGGCATCAGCCCCAATGTGGCGCACAAAGTAAAGACCTTTGTAAAGATGGGACTATACAATATTCTCGTACTACCGGTGCTACTATAGGGATGGAATTGTCCGAGTCCCACAAAATTAGACCTGACGAACCTGGAGAAACTCAAATGGAAGGCTGTCAAGTGGTTCTGAGGACCGCAGGACAGATATAAATGTCAACTCAAATTTGTGAATTTCCTCATACCATTTCCTCATGTATCGTTTTTACTAGCCCTGAAGAGGACATTAAAAAAGTCTACAGCTGCTCAGTCCACATAGTCATCAAGCTCCTACGAGAATGTCCGAATCTCGAAGAAAAGCCACCACTAGAAAACTTCAGAAACTTTCACACAGCTGATCATGCACAATTGGATGATCTCCATGAATGGATTGAACTCAAACCCAATTGCCACACAAACATCAACAGAATGTTCGAAGAGCTATACGACTTCTTTGACTCCCTGATCGACCCAAACGTTTACAGTGTCATTATAGGCCAGTGTCGTTACAGGACAGTGAAAAATTACAGCCCAGTGTTATTACCAAACATCGAAAGCAATTAATTTGAGAAGTGTGTATACAAAGTAGTTCCTCTACTCAGATTTCTCAAAAACTTTGGTCCGCTTCTCTTCTTCTGCATCTTCATCAGTGATATGCCAGAAGTAATCCAATTTAGTGGGTCTTTTTGTCGCAGAAAAACTTATGATACCGGCAAGAACAAATTCGAGGTCCAAGAGGATATCGAATTGATTGACGGTTGGGCCAATTTAAACATAGCGTAATTGGCGAAAGAAAAGTGCTCAAATCTGATAGTGCGAGGACAAGGATCAGTTCTAAAACGTTCAGACCATGAATTGCAGCCCGTTTCTAAACTTAAAGATCTGAAAAATATGATGAGCAACAAACAAAGCTGAACAGGGCACATAAACAACCGTCTCAAAAAGACAAATAAAATCCTGCATAGCATCAGCCCAAATGTGGCGCACAAAGTAAAGACCTTTGTAAAGATGGGACTATACAAATTTCTCGTCTTACCGGTGCTACTATAGGGATTGAATTCTCCGAGTCCCACAAAATTAGACCTGACGAACCTGGAGAAACTCAAGTGGAAGGCTGTCAAGTGGTTCTGAGGACCGCAGGACAGATATAAAAGTCAACTCAAATTTGTGAATTTCCTCATACCATTTCGTCATGTATCGTTTTTACTAGCCCTGAAGAGGACATTAAAAAAGTCTACAGCTGCTCAGTCCACATAGTCATCAAGCTCCTACGAGAATGTCCGAACCTCGGAGAAAAGCCACTGCTAGAAAACTTCAGAAACTTTCACACAGCTGATCATGCACAATTGGATGATCTCCATGAACGGATTGAACTCAACCCCAATTGCCACACAAACATCAACAGAATGTTCGAAGAGCTAGACGACTTCTTTGACTACCTGATCGACTCAAACGTTTACAGTGTCATTACAGGCCAGTGTCATTACAGTTCAGTGGAAAATTACAGCCCAGTGTTATTACCAAACATCGAAAGCCAATAATTTGAGAAGTGTGTATACAAAGTAGTTCCTCTACTCAGATTTCTCAAAAACTTTGGTCCGCTTCTCTTCTTCTGCATCTTCATCAGTGATATGCCAGAAGTAATCCAATTTAGTGGGTCTTTTTGTCGCAGAAAAACTTATGATACCGGCAAGAACAAATTCGAGGTCCAAGAGGATATCGAATTGATTGACGGTTGGGCCAATTTAAACATAGCGTAATTGGCGAAAGAAAAGTGCTCAAATCTGATGGTGCGAGGACAAGGATCAGTTCTAAAACGTTCAGACCATTAATTGCAGCCCGTTTCTAAACTTAAAGATCTGAAAAATATGATGAGCAACAAACAAAGCTGAACAGGGCACATAAACAACCGTCTCAAAAAGACAAATAAAATCCTGCATAGCATCAGCCCAAATGTGGCGCACAAAGTAAAGACCTTTGTAAAGATGGGACTATACAAATTTCTCGTCTTACCGGTGCTACTATAGGGATTGAATTCTCCGAGTCCCACAAAATTAGACCTGACGAACCTGGAGAAACTCAAGTGGAAGGCTGTCAAGTGGTTCTGAGGACCGCAGGACAGATATAAAAGTCAACTCAAATGTGTGAATTTCCTCATACCATTTCGTCATGTATCGTTTTTACTAGCCCTGAAGAGGACATTAAAAAAGTCTACAGCTGCTCAGTCCACATAGTCATCAAGCTCCTACGAGAATGTCCGAACCTCGGAGAAAAGCCACTGCTAGAAAACTTCAGAAACTTTCACACAGCTGATCATGCACAATTGGATGATCTCCATGAATGGATTGAACTCAAACCCAATTGCCATACAAACATCAAAAGAATGTTCGAAGAGCTATACGACTTCTTTGACTCCCTGATCGACCCAAACGTTTACAGTGTCATTACAGGCCAGTGTCATTACAGGCCAGTGGAAAGTTACAGCCCAGTGTTATTACCAAACATCGAAAGCCAATAATTTGAGAAGTGTGTATACAAAGTAGTTCCTCTACTCAGATTTCTCAAAAACTTTGGTCCGCTTCTCTTCTTCTGCATCTTCATCAGTGATATGCCAGAAGTAATCCAATTTAGTGGGTCTTTTTGTCGCAGAAAAACTTATGATACCGGCAAGAACAAATTCGAGGTCCAAGAGGATATCGAATTGATTGACGGTTGGGCCAATTTAAACATAGCGTAATTGGCGAAAGAAAAGTGCTCAAATCTGATAGTGCGAGGACAAGGATCAGTTCTAAAACGTTCAGACCATTAATTGCAGCCCGTTTCTAAACTTAAAGATCTGAAAAATATGATGAGCAACAAACAAAGCTGAACAGGGCACATAAACAACCGTCTCAAAAAGACAAATAAAATACTGCATAGCATCAGCCCAAATGTGGCGCACAAAGTAAAGACCTTTGTAAAGATGGGACTATACAAATTTCTCGTCTTACCGGTGCTACTATAGGGATTGAATTCTCCGAGTCCCACAAAATTAGACCTGACGAACTTGGAGAAACTCAAGTGGAAGGCTGTCAAGTGGTTCTGAGGACCGCAGGACAGATATAAAAGTCAACTCAAATTTGTGAATTTCCTCATACCATTTCGTCATGTATCGTTTTTACTAGCCCTGAAGAGGACATTAAAAAAGTCTACAGCTGCTCAGTCCACATAGTCATCAAGCTCCTACGAGAATGTCCGAACCTCGGAGAAAAGCCACTGCTAGAAAACTTCAGAAACTTTCACACAGCTGATCATGCACAATTGGATGATCTCCATGAATGGAGTGAACTCAAACCCAATTGCCATACAAACATCAAAAGAATGTTCGAAGAGCTATACGACTTCTTTGACTCCCTGATCGACCCAAACGTTTACAGTGTCATTACAGGCCAGTGTCATTACAGGCCAGTGTCATTACAGGCCAGTGGAAAGTTACAGCCCAGTGTTATTACCAAACATCGAAAGCCAATAATTTGAGAAGTGTGTATACAAAGTAGTTCCTCTACTCAGATTTCTCAAAAACTTTGGTCCGCTTCTCTTCTTCTGCATCTTCATCAGTGATATGCCAGAAGTAATCCAATTTAGTGGGTCTTTTTGTCGCAGAAAAATATATGATACCGGCAAGAACAGAGTAGAGGTCCAAGAGGATATCGAAATGATTGACGGTTGGGCCAATTTAAACATAACGCAATTGGCGAAAGAAAAGTGCTCAAATCTGATAGTGCGAGGACAAGGATCCGTTCTAAAACGTTCAGACCATTAATTGCAGCCCACTTCTAAACTTAAAGATCTGAGAAATATGATGAGCAACAAACAAAGCTGAACAGGGCACATAAACAACCGTCTCAAAAAGACAAATAAAGTCCTGCATAGCATCAGCCCCAATGTGGCGCACAAAGTAAAGACCTTTGTAAAGATGGGACTATACAAATTTCTCGTACTACCGGTGCTACTATAGGGATTGAATTGTCCGAGTCCCACAAAATTAGACCTGAAGAACCTGGATAAACTCAAGTGGAAGGCTGTCAAGTGGTTCTGAGGACCGCAGGACATACATAAAAGTCAACTCAAATTTGTGAATTTCCTCATACCATGTATCTACAAATAAACATCCAGCTCTTACCTTCACAATTGGTGGGCGAGGAAAACGAATAGTTTGACCTGGCAGAAATCAATGAAGCTCGAATACAAAAGACAGAAACCTTCAGTGTGAGAAAAACGAGAACTGAGGAAATGAGAGGAGAGTTTATCTTCGAAAACTTCAGAATAGCAAGCAGAATTGATAATGCAATCATTTTTTAGAGGCAGAAGGCCTAAAAGTTGAAATCCGAAGTTAATGTTGAAATATGTCGACGAAGTGTTCAATGAACTGAATTGCTGCACTTGGCAACTCTGCTGCAATTGCCAAAATTGTAGAAACACATGGAAAAAGTTTTAAGAAGCTTCAAGGAAAAGCAACCACAAAATTCTGACATGAAAGGCCAGTTTTTTAACAAAAAATTTTTTGTCTGAAATGTCTCTCTGCAAAACTCTTTTTTTATTATCTGAAATTATTAAACTAACTGATAGTCTACAACCGTCAACTACTTCAAGTCCTTCATAGTTGAAATTTTCGTATTCTTTTTCAAAAAGATATTCTTTGACAAAAAAGTGACTCGTGCCAAAATGAAAACCTATTGCCAGACCATAATTTTTAAAAAGTAAAACAAATTTCTTAAGCTATCAAGGGAGCAGAAAGCATTAGCGTTGTCCGCATAAAGCTATTAAACAGTAAATTGATTGTCAAGAATTTCTTTTATGGTGTTATAGCGATCTCATACAGCGAAACTGCAAGAGAATTGCCTTGGATTGCACCGTCCTGAGAGTATCGTTCTTCTGTTAAGAAACGTACTTGATGGATCACGACATGAACAACATGTGGGATGACAGAAGGAGGTTATAATTTGAAAATCTTTCTAAAACAAGGTGCCAGTTGAGAAAACTGAAGTAATTTTTGCGACAATAGTCGGGATTGCTACCAAATTTGTATGACTAAACGAATCTCAACGATTGAATGGCCCGAACAGTTCCTGCCTTTTGTAGTTTCTGATTGCCACCTAATATCTTAACGTCTGATTTGACGCTCTCTACAACGTTTTTTCCAATAAATTGACAGAGAACATCCACTATTTGTTATCAACTGTACACTTGGTTCGTTCAAAGGAGCTACCAGTGGACATGAACTATTATATATAAAAAGGACCTCAAAAAGGAAATTGTTATTTTTATTGCTATTTTTAAGTAATTTTTTGTAGATCAGTGGATGCCGATTTGCCCAAAAAACTAGGCCATTTGTTGATGTCAAAGCCGGAATGGCAACGAGAACCATGCTTCTTCTTTGTAGGTTTTATAACTATTCAGGTATTAAATTTCACAAAAAGGGACATATGGTATGGCATATCTTTTGAATGGTATGTTCCAACAAGCTAACTCAGATTTGTTTTGAGGAGTTATGGATGTAATTGACGTAATAAATTAATCACTCTTGCCCGGTTGATTTTTATACATATGGGAAAGGACCCTACCTTTCGCTTTTTCGGTAAGATATCAAACATTGAAAATTTTTTCTGTCGAACTGCTTCTGTTCGTCAACTTCATGGTAATAATCAGAAGATCATTTCTCAATAGTTCTACTCGTTCATTCCTGGATTGCTCTTTTTTCTATTAAAATAACCGTTTTGAAATGGTTTTGTCGTTTGAAAAAGTCATCCTCTGTTCTTGTTCTCGCATTTCTGCGTTAGAATTCTTTGAGGAGGCAAACAGGATTTCATTCAAGGTATTGTTGAGTTGAAAACCAGCTTGTTAATGGTAGAGTGATAAAATATTGCTCTCCCTTAATTAACTTGATAAAAGATATTCTTCATGAGCTCTAAATTGTTTTCCTCGATATAAAACCAAAAACTAATTGAGTGAGAACAAGTTCCCAAAATGCTTGTTGAGTCTTAGTCTTTTCATTTGCGTGGCTTAAAATTGCTCCTCTGAAAGGTTTAGAGTTGCTTTTGTTTCGCAGCCAAAGCAGCAAATGTCTTATGACGTGTTAATAAGTGGTCCGCTAGAAACTCCAAACTTCTCCACCTCGAAGATGGTTTGAAATTTCGAGCTGTGTGACTTTTCTTAAATTACTGGCTCAAAATTATGTAAGTGAGACTCTTGGTACTCTATAAACATATGGTTTTTGACGATTGAGCTTCAACATGTGGGTTATCAAAAAAAATATAGACCCAACAGAAAGAGAAATGTATGCCATCTCACCAGAAGCAAATGAATCAGAGATTGAAGATTTCGGAAATAATTTGACTAGTTGGATGATTAGAAACACTATATAATTTACATAAAAATGTTAA